>NC_072016.1:39421711-39767961 GCF_027791375.1 Indicator indicator
AGCCCCCCATGCTTTTCTTTGTCTCTGTGCGGCTTGTAAAGCAGCTTTTTTCCACCTGCTTAGACATGGCTGTAACTGGTGACAGGAAAGAGCTAGGCCAGAATTGCAAGCTCCATTTAGTCTCTCTCCTCAAAATACACTAATTGGCAAAAGAAATTTGGTGCTAGGATGTTCCCTTGATGTGTTAGCCCCCATGCTTTTCTTTGTCTCTGTGCGGCTTGTAAAGCAGCTTTTTTCCACCTGCTTAGACATGGCTGTAACTGGTGACAGGAAAGAGCTAGGCCAGAATTGCAAGCTCCATTTAGTCTCTCTCCTCAAAATACACTAACTGGCAAAAGAAATTTGGTGCTAGGATGTTCCCTTGATGTGTTAGCCCCCATGCTTTTCTTTGTCTCTGTGCGGCTTGTAAAGCAGCTTTTTTCCACCTGCTTAGACATGGCTGTAACTGGTGACAGGAAAGAGCTAGGCCAGAATTGCAAGCTCCATTTAGTCTCTCTCCTCAAAATACACTAATTGGCAAAAGAAATTTGGTGCTAGGATGTTCCCTTGATGTGTTAGCCCCCATGCTTTTCTTTGTCTCTGTGCGGCTTGTAAAGCAGCTTTTTTCCACCTGCTTAGACATGGCTGTAACTGGTGACAGGAAAGAGCTAGGCCAGAATTGCAAGCTCCATTTAGTCTCTCTCCTCAAAATACACTAATTGGCAAAAGAAATTTGGTGCTAGGATGTTCCCTTGATGTGTTAGCCCCCATGCTTTTCTTTGTCTCTGTGCGGCTTGTAAAGCAGCTTTTTTCCACCTGCTTAGACATGGCTGTAACTGGTGACAGGAAAGAGCTAGGCCAGAATTGCAAGCTCCATTTAGTCTCTCTCCTCAAAATACACTAATTGGCAAAAGAAATTTGGTGCTAGGATGTTCCCTTGATGTGTTAGCCCCCATGCTTTTCTTTGTCTCTGTGCGGCTTGTAAAGCAGCTTTTTTCCACCTGCTTAGACATGGCTGTAACTGGTGACAGGAAAGAGCTAGGCCAGAATTGCAAGCTCCATTTAGTCTCTCTCCTCAAAATACACTAACTGGCAAAAGAAATTTGGTGCTAGGATGTTCCCTTGATGTGTTAGCCCCCATGCTTTTCTTTGTCTCTGTGCGGCTTGTAAAGCAGCTTTTTTCCACCTGCTTAGACATGGCTGTAACTGGTGACAGGAAAGAGCTAGGCCAGAATTGCAAGCTCCATTTAGTCTCTCTCCTCAAAATACACTAATTGGCAAAAGAAATTTGGTGCTAGGATGTTCCCTTGATGTGTTAGCCCCCATGCTTTTCTTTGTCTCTGTGCGGCTTGTAAAGCAGCTTTTTTCCACCTGCTTAGACATGGCTGTAACTGGTGACAGGAAAGAGCTAGGCCAGAATTGCAAGCTCCATTTAGTCTCTCTCCTCAAAATACACTAATTGGCAAAAGAAATTTGGTGCTAGGATGTTCCCTTGATGTGTTAGCCCCCATGCTTTTCTTTGTCTCTGTGCGGCTTGTAAAGCAGCTTTTTTCCACCTGCTTAGACATGGCTGTAACTGGTGACAGGAAAGAGATAGGCCAGAATTGCAAGCTCCATTTAGTCTCTCTCCTCAAAATACACTAATTGGCAAAAGAAATTTGGTGCTAGGATGTTCCCTTGATGTGTTAGCCCCCATGCTTTTCTTTGTCTCTGTGCGGCTTGTAAAGCAGCTTTTTTCCACCTGCTTAGACATGGCTGTAACTGGTGACAGGAAAGAGCTAGGCCAGAATTGCAAGCTCCATTTAGTCTCTCTCCTCAAAATACACTAATTGGCAAAAGAAATTTGGTGCTAGGATGTTCCCTTGATGTGTTAGCCCCCATGCTTTTCTTTGTCTCTGTGCGGCTTGTAAAGCAGCTTTTTTCCACCTGCTTAGACATGGCTGTAACTGGTGACAGGAAAGAGCTAGGCCAGAATTACAAGCTCCATTTAGTCTCTCTCCTCAAAATACACTAATTGGCAAAAAAAATTTGGTGCTAGGATGTTCCCTTGATGTGTTAGCCCCCATGCTTTTCTTTGTCTCTGTGCGGCTTGTAAAGCAGCTTTTTTCCACCTGCTTAGACATGGCTGTAACTGGTGACAGGAAAGAGCTAGGCCAGAATTGCAAGCTCCATTTAGTCTCTCTCCTCAAAATACACTAATTGGCAAAAGAAATTTGGTGCTAGGATGTTCCCTTGATGTGTTAGCCCCCATGCTTTTCTTTGTCTCTGTGCGGCTTGTAAAGCAGCTTTTTTCCACCTGCTTAGACATGGCTGTAACTGGTGACAGGAAAGAGCTAGGCCAGAATTGCAAGCTCCATTTAGTCTCTCTCCTCAAAATACACTAATTGGCTAAAGTAATTTGGTGCTAGGATGTTCCCTTGATGTGTTAGCCCCCATGCTTTTCTTTGTCTCTGTGCGGCTTGTAAAGCAGCTTTTTTCCACCTGCTTAGACATGGCTGTAACTGGTGACAGGAAAGAGCTAGGCCAGAATTGCAAGCTCCATTTAGTCTCTCTCCTCAAAATACACTAATTGGCAAAAGAAATTTGGTGCTAGGATGTTCCCTTGATGTGTTAGCCCCCATGCTTTTCTTTGTCTCTGTGCGGCTTGTAAAGCAGCTTTTTTCCACCTGCTTAGACATGGCTGTAACTGGTGACAGGAAAGAGCTAGGCCAGAATTGCAAGCTCCATTTAGTCTCTCTCCTCAAAATACACTAATTGGCAAAAGAAATTTGGTGCTAGGATGTTCCCTTGATGTGTTAGCCCCCATGCTTTTCTTTGTCTCTGTGCGGCTTGTAAAGCAGCTTTTTTCCACCTGCTTAGACATGGCTGTAACTGGTGACAGGAAAGAGCTAGGCCAGAATTGCAAGCTCCATTTAGTCTCTCTCCTCAAAATACACTAACTGGCAAAAGAAATTTGGTGCTAGGATGTTCCCTTGATGTGTTAGCCCCCATGCTTTTCTTTGTCTCTGTGCGGCTTGTAAAGGAGCTTTTTTCCACCTGCTTAGACATGGCTGTAACTGGTGACAGGAAAGAGCTAGGCCAGAATTGCAAGCTCCATTTAGTCTCTCTCCTCAAAATACACTAATTGGCAAAAGAAATTTGGTGCTAGGATGTTCCCTTGATGTGTTAGCCCCCATGCTTTTCTTTGTCTCTGTGCGGCTTGTAAAGCAGCTTTTTTCCACCTGCTTAGACATGGCTGTAACTGGTGACAGGAAAGAGCTAGGCCAGAATTGCAAGCTCCATTTAGTCTCTCTCCTCAAAATACACTAACTGGCAAAAGAAATTTGGTGCTAGGATGTTCCCTTGATGTGTTAGCCCCCATGCTTTTCTTTGTCTCTGTGCGGCTTGTAAAGCAGCTTTTTTCCACCTGCTTAGACATGGCTGTAACTGGTGACAGGAAAGAGCTAGGCCAGAATTGCAAGCTCCATTTAGTCTCTCTCCTCAAAATACACTAATTGGCAAAAGAAATTTGGTGCTAGGATGTTCCCTTGATGTGTTAGCCCCCATGCTTTTCTTTGTCTCTGTGCGGCTTGTAAAGCAGCTTTTTTCCACCTGCTTAGACATGGCTGTAACTGGTGACAGGAAAGAGCTAGGCCAGAATTGCAAGCTCCATTTAGTCTCTCTCCTCAAAATACACTAATTGGCAAAAGAAATTTGGTGCTAGGATGTTCCCTTGATGTGTTAGCCCCCATGCTTTTCTTTGTCTCTGTGCGGCTTGTAAAGCAGCTTTTTTCCACCTGCTTAGACATGGCTGTAACTGGTGACAGGAAAGAGCTAGGCCAGAATTGCAAGCTCCATTTAGTCTCTCTCCTCAAAATACACTAATTGGCAAAAGAAATTTGGTGCTAGGATGTTCCCTTGATGTGTTAGCCCCCATGCTTTTCTTTGTCTCTGTGCGGCTTGTAAAGCAGCTTTTTTCCACCTGCTTAGACATGGCTGTAACTGGTGACAGGAAAGAGCTAGGCCAGAATTGCAAGCTCCATTTAGTCTCTCTCCTCAAAATACACTAACTGGCAAAAGAAATTTGGTGCTAGGATGTTCCCTTGATGTGTTAGCCCCCATGCTTTTCTTTGTCTCTGTGCGGCTTGTAAAGCAGCTTTTTTCCACCTGCTTAGACATGGCTGTAACTGGTGACAGGAAAGAGCTAGGCCAGAATTGCAAGCTCCATTTAGTCTCTCTCCTCAAAATACACTAATTGGCAAAAGAAATTTGGTGCTAGGATGTTCCCTTGATGTGTTAGCCCCCATGCTTTTCTTTGTCTCTGTGCGGCTTGTAAAGCAGCTTTTTTCCACCTGCTTAGACATGGCTGTAACTGGTGACAGGAAAGAGCTAGGCCAGAATTGCAAGCTCCATTTAGTCTCTCTCCTCAAAATACACTAATTGGCAAAAGAAATTTGGTGCTAGGATGTTCCCTTGATGTGTTAGCCCCCATGCTTTTCTTTGTCTCTGTGCGGCTTGTAAAGCAGCTTTTTTCCACCTGCTTAGACATGGCTGTAACTGGTGACAGGAAAGAGCTAGGCCAGAATTGCAAGCTCCATTTAGTCTCTCTCCTCAAAATACACTAACTGGCAAAAGAAATTTGGTGCTAGGATGTTCCCTTGATGTGTTAGCCCCCATGCTTTTCTTTGTCTCTGTGCGGCTTGTAAAGCAGCTTTTTTCCACCTGCTTAGACATGGCTGTAACTGGTGACAGGAAAGAGCTAGGCCAGAATTGCAAGCTCCATTTAGTCTCTCTCCTCACAATACCCTCATTGGCACAAGAAATTTGGTGCTAGGATGTTCCCTTGATGTGTTAGCCCCCATGCTTTTCTTTGTCTCTGTGCGGCTTGTAAAGCAGCTTTTTTCCACCTGCTTAGACATGGCTGTAACTGGTGACAGGAAAGAGCTAGGCCAGAATTGCAAGCTCCATTTAGTCTCTCTCCTCAAAATACACTAACTGGCAAAAGAAATTTGGTGCTAGGATGTTCCCTTGATGTGTTAGCCCCCATGCTTTTCTTTGTCTCTGTGCGGCTTGTAAAGCAGCTTTTTTCCACCTGCTTAGACATGGCTGTAACTGGTGACAGGAAAGAGCTAGGCCAGAATTGCAAGCTCCATTTAGTCTCTCTCCTCAAAATACACCTGTGCTGATTTGGGGCCAGACAGATCCTCTCTTGCCTCGAAAGGGAGAAAGGAATGAGACTCACACAAACGGATTGGAGAGTGATGGAAAGTTTAAATGGAAAAGCAATTGGTGAAGCTACAAAAAAAACTACAAACTACAAAGCATAGTGACAAAGAGTATCCCAAAGCGTACAGAACCCCTCACAGAATTCCCAAAGGCTTCCCAATCATTCCCTTCTTCCCACCTGAGGGTAAACCCAAACCCCCCAGGGCTCTTTCTTCCCCCTCCCACTGCTAGGCAAGTCTCAGGCTGGCCAGGTCTGAGACTACCCCCCCCTCCATTCTCCTCCTGGCATTAGGCCTAGACAGTCCTAAGAGGCCTTGAGGATACTCCCCCGGCATTACCCGATAAGAGAGGACATCTCCCAGGGGAGCAGAGAGGGAAGAAAGAGGAAGAGAATGACTTTGCAGATGGCCTTATAGGGTGCAGGACTTATGGGTAGAAATACGTCGTTTCCTGTGTCCACCCCTGTGGGTGGGCACCCAGGACACCAGAGGTGTATCTCATGCGGCAGTGGCAGGGGGCACCCAGCCTAAACTGCCACAATCTCTCAGCTCCACCCTCAGTAAGGATCTCTCAGCTCCACTCTCAGTAAGGATCACTCAACTCCACTCTCAGTAAGGATCTCTCAGCTCCACCCTCAGTAAGGATCTCTCAGCTCCACTCTCAGTAAGGATCTCTGAGCTCCACTCTCATTAAGGATCACTCAGCTCCACCCTCAGCTTGGGGAACACAGGGCAGAAAAGAAGCTCCTCAAGGAGATGCTGTCTGCACTTGGTGGGCATCCCCTGGGGAGGTGGTCCCTTGGAAATCAGAGAATTGTCAGGGTTGGAAGGGACCTCAAGGCTCAGCCAGTTCCAACCCCTCTGCCATGAGGACCTGGCAGTGCTGGTGGACAAGTTGCCCATGAGCCAGCAATGTGTCCTCATGGCCAAGAAGACCAATGGCATCCTGGGCTGCATTCAGAAGAGTGTGGCCAGCAGGTCAAGGGAGGTTCTCCTCCCCCTCTACTCTGGCCTGGTGGGGCCACACTTAGAGTATTACATCCAGGAGCAGGGGGGTTGGACTCTATGATCTCCAGAGGTCCCTTCCAGCCCCTAACATTCTGATTCTACAGCAATGCTCCTGGATTTCCCCAACATGACTACCTGAGTTTCCCCTTCAAATTTTTTTCCTGCTGCCAGATTCCTCTGCAGATTTCCTTGCCAACACAGGAGGACTAAGAGAAGCAAATTTCCCCTCTCCAATCTCATCTTAGAATCATAGAATGGTCAGGGTTGGAAGGGACATCAAAGATCAGCCAGTTCCAAGCCCCCCGCCATGGGCAGGGACACCTCACACTACAGCAGGTTGCTCACAGCCACATCCAGCCTGGCTGCAAAAACCTCCTGGGATGAGGCTTCCACCACCTCCCTGGGCAATCTCTTCCAGGGTCTCACCACCCTCTAACATCCAGTCTGAATCTCCCCACTTCTAGTTTTGCTCCATTCCCCCCAGTCCTATCACTACCCAATTAGATGAGCTTTTAAGGTCCCTTCCAACCCAAACCAGCCTCTGATGCCATTCTATGGTCTCCTTCCCCCACATCTCTCTCCCCTAGGCTTGAAGACAGCAGCAATTGCAGCAATACAGAAGGACATGAAAGATCTGGTGGAGAGAAGATCCCATCACCTGCCTTCCAACATCCCTCATTATATTCAGAGGCTGGTGGGGAAGGAGAAAGGTAAGGTCAACCTTGGCTACCAGGGCACTCACATGACAGAGGGATGCATGTTGAAATGCTCCCCTCTCCAGATGATCTGACCCATGGTTGGGGGGAGACAGAGTTGTCTTCTCACTGCTGGGCTGGTCTTGCTGGTAGCTTAAAAGCATTCCTGGGATGCTCCTGAGAGGGAGGTTCTCTTCACCAAGCTGTCCCCAAGCCCAAGAGGAGACCAGCTGCACACTAAAAGCCAAGAGTTTGGCTCTCCAACCCCTCTTCTCCAAGTCCATTCTCATGTCTGCCTCAGCAAAGCCTTGGGAGGGGGTAGGGGTTCACATTGCTCTGCCTTGCTCCTGCAGCCACATCCCCTGAGCCTGCTGGAGACCTCAACCCCAGCCAGCCCTCCAGTGTGGACCTTTCCTACAGCACCCAGGGCGAGAGGGCCCTGCAGCAAGCGCTGAGCATCCTGCAGCGCCACACCAGCTGGCAGGCAGAAGTGATGATGGTAAAGCACTGGGGTCCAGTTCTGGGCTCCTCAGTTCAAGGGAGCTGCTGGAGACAGTCCAGTGGCTGCTACAAAGATGCTGAGTGGCCTGGAGCATCTCTGTGAGGAGAAAAGGCTGAGGGACCTGGGGCTGCTTAACGTGGAGAAGAGAAGCCTGAGAGGGGATCTGATCAATGCTGATCAATAGCTAAAGAGGGTGGGGGGGGGGGAGTCAGGAGGGGGAGGGCCCAGACTCTTTTCAGTGGTGCCCAGTGGGAAGACAAGGCACAAACTGAAACCCAGAGATTTCCACCTGAACATAAGGGAGATCTTTGGTGTGAAGGTGCTGGAGCCCTGGAGCAGGCTGCCCAGAGAGGTTGTGGAGTCTCCTTCTGTGGAGAGATTCCAACCCCCACCTGAATGTATTCCTGTGCAACCAGACATACCTGCATTAGATGATCTCCAGAGATCCCTTCCAACATCCCCCATTCTGTGACTCTGTGAGAGTCTATCTGCTCCATGCTGAAAGAGCTCACAGGAGGAGAAGATCCAGAGAAGGCCCACAAGGATGAGCAGAGGGCTGGAGCTCCTCTCCTGTGAGGACAGACTGAGACAGTTGGGGTTGTTCAGTCTGGAGAAGAGAAGGCTCTGAAGAGACCTCTTGTGGCCTTCCAGGATCTGAAGGGGGCTACAAGAAAGCTGGGGAGGGACTTTGGAGGGTGTCAGGTAGTGATAGGACTGGGGGGAATGGAGCAAAACTAGAAATGGATAGATTCAGATTGGATGTTAGGAAGAAGTTCTTCCCCATGAGGGTGGTGAGACACTGGAAGAGGTTGCCCAGGGAAGTGGTGGAAGCCTCATCCCTGGAGGTTTTTGCAGCCAGGCTGGATGTGGCTGTGAGCAACCTGCTGTAGTGTGAGGTGTCCCTGCCCATGGCAGGGGGGTTGGAACTGGGCTGATCCTTGATGTCCCTTCCAACCCTGACAGTTCTATGATTCTAAGATGAGTCTGGAGAGGGGAAATTTGCTTCTCTTAGTCCTCCTGTGTTGGCAAGGAAATCTGCAGAGGAATCTGGCAGCAGGAAAAAAATTTGAAGGGGAAATTCAGATAATCATGTTGGGGAAAACCAGGAGCATTGCTGTAGAATCAGAATGTTAGGGGTTGGAAGGGACCTCTGGAGATCATAGAGTCCAACCCCCCTACTACTGGATGAAATACTCTAAGTGTGGCCCCACCAGGGCAAAGCAGAGGGGAAGGAGAACCTCCCTTGACCTGCTGGCCACACTCTTCTGAATGCAGCCCAGGATGCCATTGGCCTTCTTGGCCATGAGGACACATTGCTGGCTCATGGGAAACTTCTTGTCCACCAGCACTGCCAGGTCCTTCTGTGCGCAGCTGCTTTCCAGCAGGCCAACCCCTCCTACCCTGTCCTGGTGCAGGAAGTTGTTCCTCCCCAGGTGCAGGACTCTACACTTGCCCTTGCTGAACTCGATGAGGTTCCCCTCTGCCCACCTCTCTACCCAGGTCTCCCTGAACAGCAGCACAACCTGATGGGGGGTGTCCAACCCCTCTTCATGGTGGTGTTTGTCCAGGAACTCTTTTAACTGAGCCAGAAACTCCAACCAGCACCGTGGTGTGACACAGACCTTCTGCTCTCCCAGGAGGCTGGGACCACTGTGACCAGCGCTGCCCTCCCCGGGCTGGGCAAATTGTTCAGGGCAGAGGTGGTCCTGGCTGTGCCAGTGGCACAGCTACACCAGGAGCTCTTTGAGAGGATTGAGCAGATGCCTCGGTGGAACCCAACCCTCAGCCAGGTGAAGGTAAGGTGGGGAGGGATGCCAGCGTGGTGCAGGTGCTAGCATCCCCCAAAAATTCCTATTTATAGAGGGGTTTAAGATCACTGAAGGATTTAAGCTACTTCTGTGCTCCTGACAGAGCAGGATGGCACCTCAGGGACAGAAGATGTGCTTCACCAGAGTGGTGGCATCAAGATATGTGTTGGTTCCGAGCTGTCTTCTCCATGTGGTGCCTGTTCACAGAGGTTTTTGCACACTGGGGGATTCAGGCTTCTAATGTCAGGGGAGGAGCTGGTCAGGGAATTCAGCTCAGAAAGAAGAAAAGGCAAACCCCAATATAGAATCCCAATATAGAATCATTGAATGGTGGTCTGGCTTGGAAGGGACCGCCAAAGGTCACCGAGTCCAACCCCCTTTGCAGTCAGCAGGGACATCCTCCACTAGATCAGGTTGCTCAGAGCCTTGGAGAGCCTGACCCTGAAAATCCCCATGGAGGGAGCCTCAACTACCTCCCTGGGCAACCTGTTGCAATATTCCACCACCCTCATGGTAAAGAACTTGTGGTGGAGTTGGCAGTGAGGGGTTAAGGGTTGGAGTTGGTGAGCTCAAAGGTCTTTTCCAACCCAAATGATTACACGCTTCTGTATCCTGCTGCAGGGGCACCCCCAGGAAGCTGCTGTTCTGTCTTGAGTTTCTTTTGAGTATTTGCTTTATTTCTCAGCTCCCAATGCAGAGAGGATCCCTAAGCAAGCTGCCAACCTCAGAAAGCTTCCCTTGGATCACCTGGGCTGGCTCAGCTTCTGCTTATTTATTGCTACCCCTTCAGAAAAAGCAGCAGCACCCTGAGAGCCCCACCCCAGGTGAAAAAGGCTGCAAACCTCTCACTTGATTTCCACCTTCATAGCCTGCAGGGCACAGCTGCCAGCCCCAAGCCCCAGGCTTGCTGCTGCTGCAGCCCCAGGCCCCCACCTTGGGCCCAGTCCTGTTCAATATCTCTATTGATGATCTGGATGAGGGGATTGAGTCCATTATCAGTAAGCTTGCAGATGACACCAAGATGGGGGCAGGTGTTGATCTGTTAGAGAGTAGGAGGGCTCTGCAGAGGGACCTTGACAGGCTGGACAGATGGGCAGAGTCCAACAGGATGGCATTTAACAAATCCAGGTGCCAGGTGCTGCACTTTGGCCACAACAACCCCATGCAGAGCTACAGGCTGGGGTGGGAGTGGCTGGAGAGCAGCCAGGCTGAAAGGGTCCTGGGGGTACTGGTTGACAGCAGCTGAACATGAGCCAGCAGTGTGCCCAGGTGGCCAAGAAGGCCAATGGCATCCTGGCCTGGATCAGGAATAGTGTGGCCAGCAGGAGCAGGGAAGTCATTCTGCCCTGTGCTCAGCACTGGTTAGACCACACCTTGAGTGCTTTGTACAGTTCTGGGCTCCTCAATTTAAGAAGGACATTGAGAGACTTGAATGTGTCCAGAGAAGGGCAATGAGGCTGGAGAGGGGTCTGGAGCACAGCCCTGTGAGGAGAGGCTGAGGGAGCTGGGGGTGTTCAGCCTGGAGAAGAGGAGGCTCAGGGGAGACCTTATTGCAGTCTACAACTACCTGAAGGGAGGTTGTAGCCACGTGGGGGTTGGTCTCTTCTCCCAGGCAACCAGCAGCAGAACAAGAGGACACAGTCTCAAGCTGTGCCAGGGGAAGTTTAGGCTTGAGGTGAGGAGAAAGTTCTTCCCAGAAAGAGTAATTGGCCATTGGAATGTGCTGCCCCGGGAGGTGGTGGAGTCACCATCCCTGGAGGTGTTCAAAAAAGGTTTGGATGTGGCACTTGGAGCCATGGTTTAGTTGTCAGGAGGTGCTGGGTGATAGGTTGGACTTGATGATCTCTGAGGTCTTTTCCAACCTGGTTGATTCTGTGATTCTATCCCCAAGGCGACTTAAATCCCCTGGGCAGGAGAAGAGGGTGGTGGGGATGTCCCCAGCAGGGCTACCCCGAAAGAGCCTCACCCCCAGGGCTCTCCTTGCTGTGGTAGGTGCTGCAGCACGTCGGGAGGGACACGCTGGTGACACATGAGGTCGCTGCTCCCAGCCGAGGCAACCTGGTGGGGCAGAGGGACTTCGTCAGCGTGCGGCACCGCGGGAGGAGGGACGCAGCCATCTACCTGGTGGGCACTGCCACCCACCGAGACCCTCTGCCCTTGCCAAAGGGGTGCATCAGGTAAACCACCACCCTCACCCCCCCAAGTGACCATCGTAGGGTGTCTGCTGAAGAATCACTGGAGGACCTGGGGCTGCTCAGTTTGAAAAGGAGGAGTTGTAGAGAGGGTGGTGCTGGGGGGAGTGGTGATCTTCATGAGGGTAGGGAAGCTCTGCAGAGGGACTTGGATGGATTGGATCGATCAACCCATTGATCCAATTCCCATGTTAATGGGATGGGCTTCAACAAGGCCAAGTGCCAGGTCCTGCACTTGGGGCACAACAACCCCAAGCTGCACTGCAGGTTTGGGGCAGTGTGGCTGCAAAGCTGCCTGGCAGAAAGGGACCTGGGGGTGCTAATGGACAAGCAGCTGAATAGGAGCCAGCAGAGTGCCCAGGTGGCCAAGAAAGCCAAAGGCATCCTGGCTTGGATCAGAAATGCTGTGTCCAGCAGGAGCAGGGAGGGGATTGTCCCCTTGTACTCAGCTCTGGTGAGGCTACACCTTGAGTAGTGTCCAGTTTTGGGCACCTCAATACAAGAGAGATGTGGATGTGCTGTAACCAGTGCAGAGGAGGGCAAGGAAGCTGGGGAAGGGCCTGAGGAATAAATCTGATGAAGAGCAACTGAAGGAGCTGGGGATGGTTAGCTTGAAAAAGAGGAAGCTGAGGGGAGATTTCATTGCTCTCTACCTGAAAGGACCTCATAGAGAGGTTGGTACTGGTCTCTTCTCACAGGTAATTAGAGAGAGAACAAGAGGGAATGGCCTCAAGCTGTGACTGGATAGGTTTAGACTGGACAGTAGGAACAATTTTTTCCACAGCAAGAGTTGTCAGGCACTGGAATGTGCTGCCCAGGGAGGTGGTGGAGTCCCCAAGCCTGGATGTGTTTCAGGGTGGTTTGGATGTGGTGCTTGGGGCTATGGTTTAGGGGTGACCCTTGCAGAGTAGAGTTCTGGGTTGGACTTGGTGAGCCTGAGGGTCTAACCTGAACATTTCTGTGATTCTGTGTCCCTGTGGGGGGTTGACCACCACTGGGACCATGGGTTTTCACCAGGCATGGCAATGAAGGCCCAGCAAGGGCCTCTAGAATGTCCTTATTCCTGTTTTCCATATCCCCCTCTCTCCCCCCACTGCCCTCTCCCTTGCCCACCCACAGAGCTGAGTCTCGGCTGAGCTGCATCGTCCTGCAGCCACTGGCAGGGGACCCTGGCCGTACCCATCTCACCTGGCTCCTCAGCATGGACCTGAAGGCAAGTTGCCACCACGTGCTGTGGGGTGGGACAGCATGGGGTACAGGTTCCAGGGTGCAGAGGCATCCTGCTCCCTGGGAAGAGTGTCCCAGAGGAAGCAAACCCTGGGTGGTTTTTCTCCCAAAGGGCTGGGTCCCCACATCCGTCATTGACCGCCTCCTGCTGTGGGCCCAAGTAGACTTCATCAAGCACCTCCACCAGCACCTCTCTGCCACCACGTGCCCCTGAGCTGCAGGACAACAGACTGTGCCCAAGCACCAGGGATGTATCCTGAGCTGGAGACCTGCTCATGGCCTCTGCAGCCACCAGCAATAGGGCAAGACAGTTCACCCCCTGACCCCAAGTGTGGAGCCATGGTCTCACTGTCAGGAGGTGTTAGGTTGGACTTGATGATCTCCGAGGTCTTTCCCAACCTGGTTGATGATTCTGTGATGACACCCTTCACCCAGCACCAGCCTCCTACCTGGAGGATGGAGGAGAGCAGCTGCAAGCCAGAGCAACCCAAGGCAGCACCACCAGCTGCATCAGGGATCAGCCTTGCCCCAGCCCTCACTGATGAGCAGCAAGCAAAGCTGGTGCTCAGCATCGCTCCTCCCTGCTGGGCACAAAGGGATGGAGGTGGGTGACAAAACACACCCTGGCCTTGGGCCATGGCTGCCCAGGCTGCAGCTTCAGCCCTGCCTAGGTTTCATTGCTCTTTATCTACTACCTGACAACTGGTGAGTGCAAGCTCAGCAGCATTTCTTGGCCCAAACCAGTACCACTTCTCTCTTTCTGCTGCCCTAGGTGCAGATGTGTGCCTAGGGAGGTGGATCACAGAGGCTTCTCCCCTGCTCTGCCAACAGCAGCAGGGCAGGGCCAGGTCCCATGGGGCCAGAGAGGTGCTTTTCATCACCAGTTCAGCTGATTTAGGGTACTGCAACACGAGTGAGGCAGCAGCAAATGGAGACAGGCAGCAGCTGGGTGGGATTCAGCTCCACAATCCCAGAACGCAGCATTGCGCCCTCCAAGACCAAGGATCCTCCTCCAGGACCAAGCAACTGGAGTTCCAGGATCCAAAGGCAGCTTGTCACTGCAGACCTGATAAAAACCCTGGTAAGGTTTGGTCCTAGGAGGATCCTCAGGAGCTCACCTGTCATCCCAGAAGCAGGGATGTGATCCCAGTATCATCCCACAGCCTGGGAACAAGCACCTAGGTGCCATAAAGCCATTGCCAACAGCAGCTAGAAATGAGGAGCTGGGTGTCAGGAGGTGGATGTTGGAATCAGACTGGTTTGGGTTGGAAAGGACCTCTAAAGGTCATCCAGTCCAACCCCCCTGCAGTCAAGCAGGGACACCTGCAACTAGAGCAGGTTGCTGAGAGCCTCAAACAACCCAGCCTGGAATAGTTCCAGGGATTGCAGGGTGCTTGTAACTTAGACACCTGTGAGTTTTGCTGGGCCTTGAGCTTATTTAAAGGGGGAACAAAAGTCATCCCAAAAATCCCATGGGGTTGAAATAGAACAGCAGGATGGTGGCTGACTGTGTGAACTCCATCTCCACAATAGGTCCTCATTCCCTGCCCCTCAGCAGACCTCCCCCCCCCCCAAATCAATCCTAATTAATCAGAAAGAGATTTGGATGTGGATTGATTTTTATTTTTTTTATATTATGTTAGAGTTCAAAAAGAAATTAAAAAAAAATAAAAAAAACCAAACAAACAAAAAACAAACAAACAAACAAACAAAAAAAAACAACAACAACAAAACTCCAAAAGAGAACCCAACCCAAATTAATAAATATTAAAAGTTAAAAAGCTCTGAATCTGGTATGTACAAAACTTTATACATCATTGTAACACTGGACACAAGGTTACAGCACAGGAATGACTTGGTGCATCCAGCTGGCCCAGGAAGGAGGAGGAGGACACACACTAAGATGCACCTTTTTCCCTCCTGGAGACTGGAGCAAATTCCTGCTGGGAGCTGAGCCATGGCATGACCACCACCTCCCCCCCTCTCTCCAGAATGCTGAGTGCCAGCCCTGCAGTGTCACCCACCCGTGGCAGAGGGAGAGGGGTTGGTGGCACCCTGCTGGAAATCTCACCCCCTTCTCTGGGCTGGGAGTGAGGGTTAGCATCTGCAAAGCAGCTCCCTTGCCCCAGACCACCCCCAGGGGACCCTGGCTAGGGGGGTGGTGCAAGGGGAGCCACAGCTCTCCTGCGAGGTATAGCAAGGAACCACTGCAAATATTCCTACTGCAACAAAGCACTAATGCCCAGGGCAGCACCCAAGGGAGAGCTGCAGCTGAGGGACTGGGAGGAAGGGGTGAGCCACACACGCACCTAAGACTGCACCCTGGAGACACCAAAGCTCCTTTTTGAGGTGAGGAGAAGGTTTTGGTTTTAATTCAATGCCTCCAAGGCTACAACAGGGCAAGGAGCTGAACACTGGAGGAAAGCTCAAATCCTGCCCCGAGCCAGCCCAGGGCTGGCCCAGCAGCGGGAGAGGGCTGTGGCACAGCCTGGCAAGGAGAGATCACAGAATCTGTTGAGGTTGGAAGAGACCTCTGAGATCACCAAGTCCAACCACTCAGCTAGAGCTCGCCATCCCACCACTGCTGCTAGGCTGCTGCCTCTAACCCACAGCCCTCAGCACCACTTGCTCCTTGCCAGAGTAACCGAAGTGTTTTCTTTGGCACAATAAATAAATGCTGGCACTCTGGTGGAGGGCAGCACTGGGGGCTGGGCTGGCCAGGGGCAGGGAGGGGTTGTCAGCAACCTGGGGGGGGATGAAGCCCACCCTTGGTGCACCCACAGCATGCCAGTGATGCCATGGGCAGCAATACCTGCATGCCTTGCACTGCAGAGGTTTGTAGGCTTTCCTCCTTTTGCCTGCTCAGAGAGTGGTAAGGGCTGGAAGGGAGACCTGTGGAGACCATCTGGTCCAAGCCACCTGGAACCCACAGGAGGCTGCCCAGGGGCACATCCAGGTGGGTTTGGAATCTCTCCAGAGAAAGATCCATCATTCAATTAAAGCTCAATGTCTCCCCTGCTGCAGCCCACTCCAGACCAGCAAAGGCTGAGGACAATCAACACACTGACATCAGCTCTTCAAGATGCCACAACCTCAAGTTTCTTGCAGCTGCATCAAAGCAGCGTTCTGCCCTGGCACTGATGGCACTGAAGGCACCAGGCTGGACCAGCACCGTGCCCTAAAATCTCTCAGTATGTGCCAAGGACCCTGGGTGGTCTCACCAGTGAGCCCCAGCCACCTAGAGCTTCCCAAACACTGTCCCTAGAGATGTCCCCACTCTGCTCATCAGATGGCCAAGGAAGCAGGGCCAGCAGCTGCACCCACACCATGCCCATGTGCCCATGTGTTGCAATGCCAAATTGGTCCACCTGCCAAGCCTTGCCTTCCTCAGACCCCACCTCTCCATCCCCAGCACCTCCACCTTCCCCTAGACCACATCTGGAGGTGCTGAATATGCTCAGCTGGAAGGCTGCACCCAGCCCCTCCTCCAGGCACCAAAATGATGCCAGCCCCCACAGGGACACCCCGTGGGGACATGGCAGGCTGCCTGACCCCACTTTTGGAGAGGTTTTGAGGGCTCTGACTCCTCCAGGTAGACCCTTTGCCTGGACACCAAGCAAGCTGCACGCAGCCCTAGGCTCCTAAAGTGCTGTGCATAGGTTTAGTACTTGGCACAAGAATTACTCAATGCTGTTAATCACCTCCCTCCCTCTCTCCTTCCTCTGCAACTGCCCCTAAAACCCACTCCCAGCTTCCCAGTCATCCCTATCTGCCTCCAAGAGGTGTTGATGGCCCACAGGCACTGGGTATGAGGGTGCAGGGATCAGGCTGGTGAGGCTGGAGAGGTTGAGGATGAGCATCAGCTCAAGGCTGGTGGCTCAGAAGTCACCACCAGGTGACAGGTGGCTTTCAGATGTGTTTTTGGTCTTTGACCTTGTTCTTATTGCTCATGGTAGAGTTGCCTGGACCATCTTCTGCCCATCCCACAACACCGGACAGAAGCTGGGCCACGTTTTGTTGCTCCATCTTACCCCCAGACATGCTTCCCAAACTCTCCACCCCAACAGGGACAAGCCCAGGGCAGCAGTTTGGACATTGCTCCACATTTCCCCCCACACCTTTAAAAAGAAACTTCATAGAATCATAGAACTGTCGAGGTTGGCAGAGACCTTTGAGGTCATCACATCCCCCTCACCACCTTCCTCCAGCTGCTTGCCCTTACTCAGGTTCCCAACAACCTCCCACTGCTACCACCAAGTTCCAGGGCTGGACCACTGAGCCAAGAACCTCCTCTCCAGCACATTTGGTGTTGCTGCTTAGGGGCAGGGGTAAGTTAAAAAAAGCAACATGAAAGCCCTCCCCTCCCAAATCCTTGTAGCACCTTGGGAGGAAGCAGCCTATCTACCTTCAGCCAAGCTGCTGTTGCTTGGGTTTTTTGCTGCTTTTCACTGTTTTTTCTTTCTGTGATGCTGCCAGAAATAAAAATAACCCAACAACAACCGTCCCACAGCTGGGAGGGTAGGGGGGGAAGGTGAGAAAAAAAGGTCAGTTTCTGGAGGAGCCAAACCTGGCAGTGCCACCTGTGAAAAACACCACCGGAAGTGGGGAGGAGAGGGAAGAGTGAGAGAGAAGGAGGAGGAGGAGAAGAGGGAAGGAGGTGAAAGGCTTCCCCTGCCCCCTGGCGAGGTGGTCCCCAGCAGGTTACCTGGTGGCTTGGCCCCTGGCTGGCTGGCTTGGGGCTGGCAGCACCCCAGGGAAAGCACCGGAGTCAGGAACCTCTCCAGCCCCAGGTGTTGGGGTGGGGTCCCCAGGGGGTGCCTGGGCAGGAATGGTGAGGCCAGAGGAGAGTGGCAGAGTGGGGCTGGGCCCATAGGTGGCTGGGTCAGTGCTGGGCGGCGAGCCGGTGGCAGAGGAGGTTTTCTTGCCGCAGGACTCGCAGCAGAGCTTGTTGTAGCCAGGGATGGAGCAGTAGCGAGCCAGGACCTCCATCTGGCAGAAGATGGACTTGTCCCCCAGGCAAGGCTCCCCTGGAAGAAGGGCAGAGCAGCATCAGCAAGCATGGAAGGTAAAGACCTTTCAATACAAGAAAGACACTGAAGTGATGGAACAGGTTTCAGAGAAGAGCAACGAAGCTGGGGTGGAGAACAGGGCTGGTGAGGAGTGGCTGAAGGACATGGAGTTAGTTTGAAGAAAGGAGGCTGAGGGGAGACCTTCTGGCTCTCTACACCTCCCTGAAAGGAAGCTGGAGTGAGGTGGGCGTTGGTCTCTTCTCCAACATAACAAGCAACAGAACGAGAAGAAATGGCCTCAAGTTGCACCAGGGGAGGATTCAGATTGGACATTAGGAAAAAAGGTTTCCCTGAAAGGGTTGCCCAGCCCTGGTACAGGCTGCCCAGGAAGGTGGTGGGGTCACCATCCCTGGAGGTGGTTAAAAGCTATTTAGATATGGTGCTGCCTGGGGCTATGGCTTGGTGTGTCGGTGTGAGCTGAAATTCCGCCCCCCCACCGACAATAACCAGGCTAGCTCAGTCTGGAAGCAAATGAAAAGCTGTATTTACAAGCAGAGTCTAAAATCTACAATGAAATGCGATGAATATGTACAAATATACAAAATTCACAACACTTACAAATATATACAATCAACAGAAAAGCACAACCGATCTCCCTTTGCTTCCCCCCAAGGGGACCCTCCCAAAGGGGCCTCTCTCTCTCCCAGGAGCTTCCCCCCAGACCCCCCTGGACAGAGAAGCAGAGTTAGTTAAGCAGAAAGTTGTTAACTTAGCTGCCAAGGTCAGTACGTGTTATCTTCAGCCAGAAGAGAAGAAGAAACAGCAGCCAGACAGCCCAGCAACTGCCCCCACTGCCGAACGCAGAATGTGCCGAGTGCCTACTTTGTTTTGGGTAATAGTTCTTAAACATTTCTATCTATCCAATGGAAGTGTTTAGAACAATCGTTATTTTGCTTTCTTACACCAAATAGTGACTTATTTACATTCTTTCACTTTCTCTGTTCTGAACTTTGCAAGGAAAAATTAAAGACAGTTTCAAACCATCACACTTGGTGATGGACTTGGTAGAGCAGGGACTCGATGATCTTGAAGGTCTTCTCCAACCTAAATGATTCTCTGAATCTAGTATGGCATTAGGCTCCTACCCTTGCACCTTTCTGATGGTCCCAAAGGCAACCTTCCCTTACTGCCCTCCAGGAATTAAAGGGGTCCTCCAAGAAAGCTGGGGACAGACTGCAGAGCAGGGCCTGTTATGACAGGACAAGGAGTGATGGTTTGAACTTAAGGAGGGTAGACTTAGACTAGAGAGAAAGAAAATATTTTTGACAGTGAAGATGGTAGGATCCTGGCCCAGGTTGCCCAGAAAGGTGGCAGATGCCTCATCCTTGGAACCATTCCAGGTCAGGTTGTTTGGGGCTGTGAGCAACCTGCTGTAGTTGCAGATGTCCCTGCTGACTGCAGAGGGGTTGGACTTGATGATCTTTAGAGACCCCTCCTACCCCAAACTATTCTGTGACTCATTCCATTGCTCTGTGCCCCATTTGGCAATGCAAGTGCAGGAAGAGGTGGTGAGGGAGCTTGAAAATGAAGCCAAAGAGCTCAAGGTTTCTGTGCATGGGACTGAAAAAAAAAACCCCAGCATCTTAAATCCAATCATGGTGCATCTGGCCTCAGTGCTCTAAGCAAGGATCAAAAGCCAGAAGCAATCTCCCTGGCTTGGCTAAACACAGGAGGCTGAGGGAAGTTGAAAGTAAAAGGGAGAAGGGCATAAAATGTGAGAGGCAAAAGGAGTGCAAAGCAGTGGGAACTGCACTATCCCAGGCTCCAGGAGATGGCAACTGAGAGGCAGAGCTTGCAGGCAGAGCCATTCAGGACGGAGCAGCAGCAGCAGCAGAGGGTTAAGCCCCGCCAGAACCACTGCCAGATGGGTGTCCTCCTTCCCATCCCAGTGGGAGCTGCAGAAGCTCCTTACCCGAGCAGGGACACTTACTGGAGGAGATCTTGCTGACAGGGTTTGGGGCTCCCTCCTGGGGCACCTGCTGTTTGGATGTGCTGTGGTCACCCGAGTCAGCGCCGGTGGTGATGCCAGAGAGCTTCCCTGTGGAGAGAGCACCAGGATGTGCAGCTGCCAGGGGAGGTTGGGGGCACACGAAATCCCACAGGAGGGGCTTTTGAGGGGGCTTTTTTTTTTTTTTCCCGATTTTAAAGGAATACCCTGAAAAACAAAATCCCAGGGAGAGCATCCAGGTGACCCAACACTTAAGCCACCCAAGATGAAGTCCAAGGTGGCCTCTCAGCAATTTGCATCCTCATGCTCCCAGAAAACACCAGGGCCAAGAAGAGAAAGGGGACAACTTTTGGCTGTCGTTTAACCTTTTCTCTGCTGGCAGCAGCAGGGACATTCACCCCAACCTTCTTTGTCAGCACCCCCCTGAAGCAGAGACAGGCTGGAGGAATAAATCTGATGAAGAGCAACTGAAGGAGCTGGGGATGGTTAGTTTGGAGAAGAGGAGGCTGAGGGGAGACCTCACTGCTGTCTATGACTACCTGAAAGGAGGTTGTAGAGAGGCTGGTGCTATGACTGGGTAGGTTTAGACTGGACATTAGGAAGAAGCGTTCCCCAGCAAGAGTGGTCCGGGATTGGAATCTGCTGCCCAAGGAGGTGGTGGAGTCACCAATATTGGATGTGTTTGAAGGTGGTTTGGATGTGGTGCTTGGGGCTATGGTTTAGGGGTGACCCTTGCAGGGGTTTCTCAGATGGTGCTGGTGATCCTGAGGGTCTTGTTCAACCTGAATGTTTCTGTGATTCTGTGAATGTATGAAGGTTGGTCCCCCTTGGCACATGCCTCCCACCCCCAGCATCCCCTCCTCATCCTCTCACCCGGACACAGGGCCAGGTGGCAGCCCTGGACGGCCTCCGGCTTGTCACCCTCGCAGCGCCCGCCGCTCTCACTGCCCTTGCACACAACCTGCCGCTGCTGGACGCCCTCCCCGCAGCTGGCCGAGCACTGCAGACAGACAGGCAGGCAGACAGACAGACACTTAGGGATGTGGTAGGGGTGGATGGCACCTCCCAACAGCCACCCCCAAATGGGGAGTTGCAGACGATTGCTCCTCAGGTGGATATTGGTTCTAGTAAAGGCTTTCGCTCTCCACCAAACCCATCCTGCTCTTCACTGGGGTGCAGCTTGACTACTGGGGTTTAGGTTTGGGCTCCCCTCTACAGGAGGGACATTGAGGTGCTGGAGGAAGTCCAGAGAAGGGCAAGAAAGCTGGTGAAGGGTCTGGAGAACAGGGCTGGTGAGGAGCAGCAAGGGAAGCTGGGGGTGTTTAGTCTGGAGAAGAGGCTGAGGGGAGACCTCATTGCTCTCTACAGCTCCCTCAAAGGAGGTTGGAGTGAGGTGGGGGTTCGTCTCTCCTACCCGGTAACAAGTGATGGGACAAGAGCAAATGGCCTCAAGTTGCACCAGGGGAGGTTTAAGCTGGATATTAGGAACAGTATCTTCTCTACAAGGGTTGTCAAACACTGAACCAGGTTGCCCAGGACGATGGTGGAGTCCCCATCCCTGCAGGGATTTAGAAGCAGTGTAGTTGTGGTGCTGAGGGCCACAGTTCAGTGGTGACCTGGCAGTGCTGGGCTCATGGCCAGACCTGATGATCTCAGAGGTCTTTTAAAACCCAACCAATCCTTTTCTGTGCCTAGTTGAGGATGTCCTGCTGACTGCAGGGAGGTCAGACTGGATGACCTTTAGAGGTCTAGTTTGGGATGTCCCTGCTGACTGTGGAGAGGTCGGACTGGATGACCTTTGGAGGTCGAGTTGGGAATGTCCCTGATGACTGTGGGAAGGTCAGACTGGATGATCTTTGAAGGTCTAGTTGGGGATATCCTGCTAAGTGTGGAGAGGTTGGACTGGATGACCTTTGGAGGTCTAGTTGGGGATATCCTGCTGACTGTTGAGAGGTTGGACTAGACGACCTTTGGAGATCCCTTCCAGCCTGGACCACTCTATGCTTCTATCCCCTGCCTAACTTTGACTTCCCCAACAGACCTCAGGGAAAACATCAGCAACTCTCACACCCTTACCCCCACAAGACCACACCCTCCTGGCCCTCATACCCAGCCCCACACCCCCACCCATGCAGCCAAGCGGATCCCTTCCCCGCTACCAGCTCACCTCCGACCAGGCGCCAGTCCTCCACTGCGCGGGACAGGGGGCGCGGGCGCAGGGCCGCCGGGCCTCGGGCCGCTGCCCAGGGCAGTTCTTGGTGTGCAAGGTGCGGTTGGTGCCGTCCTGCAGGCGCTGCATGCACTGCACCGCCCGCACCTGCACCCCCAGCTTGCCGCAGGACCTGCTGCAGGAGCCCCACTCCTCCGCCACCCACCTGCCGGGGAGGGAGCGGGGAGATAAGGTGGGGACGCGGTTAAGGTGCAAGGGGTGAAACCCCCTCTCTGCCGACCAGGGCTGGGAAGAGGCCCCACAGTAAGGGCAAGGAGGGGATTGGGAGCACCTCAAGCTTGCCGAGGAGGACTCACATGGGCTGGGAGCACTCCTGGAGGTTGCAGCGGCGCCGGATGGGCTTCGGCTTCTTGCCGTTGTCGCAGAAGTTCCTGTGCACCATGCGGCTGTCGCTCTTCCGTCGGCAGCCGTACTTGGTGTACTGGATGCCTGGGGTCGGAGGCAGGCAATGGGTGGGGAGGTAATGGCTGCACAGGTCCCACCCAGCTCCCCTCCCCCACCATCTGCTCCCTCCTCTGCAGCCCTGAGGAGAGGGACTTGGGGGTGCTGGTGGATGAGAAGCTCAACATGAGCCAGCAGTGAGCACTTGCAGCCCAGAAAGCCAACCACAGCCTGGGCTGCAGCAAGAGAAGTGTGGCCAGCAGGGTGAGGGAGGTGATTCTCCCCCTCTGCTCTACTCTGCTGAGACCCCTCCTGGAGTACAGTGTCCAGTTCTGGAGCCCCTAGTACAAGAAGGATCTGGAGGTTACGCAATGCTTCCAGAGAAGGGCCATGAGGATGATCAGAGGGCTGGAGCTGCTCTCCTATCGAGACAGAGTGAAAGAGTTGGGGTTGTTCAGCCTGGAGAAAAGAAGGCTCTGAAGAGACCTTATTGTGGCCTTCCAGTATCTGAAGGGGGCTACAAGAAAGCTGGGGAGGGACTTTTTAGGGTGTCAGGTAGTGACAGGACTGGAGGGAATGGAGCAAAACTAGAAATGGGTAGATTCAGACTGGATGTTAGGAAGAAGTTCTTCACCATGAGGGTGGTGAGACACTGGAACAAGTTGCCCAGGGAGGTGGTGGAAGCCTCATCCCCTGGAGGTGTTGAAGGCCAGGCTGGATGTGGCTCTGGGCAGCCTGATCTAGTGTGAGGTGTCCCTGCTCATGGCAGGGGCGTTGGAACTGGCTGATCCTTGAGGTCCTTTCCAACCCTGACAATTTTATGATTCTATGATCCCTGCTGGGATGTGTGCTCTGGTATGCCACCACACAGGGGAGACCAAGTAGGGCTTCAGCCAGGCTTGCAGAGGCCAATTGTATGAGATCACAGAATCACAGAATGTTAGGGGCTGGAAGGGACCTCAAAAGATCATCCAGACCAACCCCCTGCCAGAGCAGGGTCACCTAGAGCAAATCACACTGGAATGCATCCAGCTGAGTCTTGAACATCTCCAGAGAGGGAGACTCCACAACCCCCCTGGGCAGCCTGTTCCACTGTTCTGTCACCCTGGCCAAGTGCTGAGTCCCGCACTTGGGTCACAACAACCCCATGAGCACTCCAAGGCTCGGGGCAGAGTGGGTAGAAACTGTCCAGTGAAAAAGGACCTCTGCTATGAGGATAGGCTGAGGAAGCTGGGGTTGTGCAGCCTGGAGAAGAGAAAACTCCAAGGGGCTCTTAGAACTGCCTTCCAATACCTGAAGGGAGCTTACAGGAAGGCTGAAGAGTGACTTTCCATAAGGGTGTCTAGAGACAGGACAAGAGGGAATGGTTTTAAGCTGAGGGAGAGTGGGGTCAGGCTAGATCTCAGCAAGATGATGAGACACTGGAACAGGTTGCTATGGGAGGTTGTGGATACCTCCTCCCTTGGGGGTGTTCAAGGCCAGGTTGGATGAGGCCTTGAACAGCTGAGTCTAGTTGAGAGATAGGGAGGTTGGAGTAATCATCTCTGAGGTCCTTTCCAACCTAAGCCATTCTGTGATTCCCTGGCCTTGGGGTGCTGGACAACAGCAGGCTGAAGATGGGTCTCTTCCAACCAGAACAAATCCATGATTCTAATATGCCCAAGCATGATCCCAAGCACATGCTGTAGCCTTCTAAAAAGAGGAAGCTACCTCCTCCACAGGCCTTGGAGCACTGAGACCAGCTCTTGAGGGCCCACTCATAGGAATCCATCTCCTCAAGCAGGACGTTGTTGTTCCCAATCATGGGCAGCAGGTCTTCATGGATGATGTACCTGTACATCAGGCTGCTCCTCACCTCCTCCTCCTGAGGGATGACCTGCAGGGAAAAAAAGAGAGAACAGCTGGAGGTAGGGAAGGGGTGATGCTGTGGGAAAGGGAAGAGGAGGCCATCCATCAAAGCAAAAAGAAGAAAACAGCGACCACATGGTAAGGTACAGAGAAGAATAGGAGACACCAACCCAATTACTACCTCAAACATGATCAGGTGGGCTCTGAACAGAGCCTACCCTTTGGGAACATACCTCTGCAGTTGTAGAGAAGGCTGCTGCTCAAACATCCCAACCCCAGCCTTTGGACAGTCCTGCAGGAACACACTCTACACCCAAAGCCAGCACCAACCATGGGGATGGACAGAAGTGCTAACCTGTCCTTCCCTGGAAACCCAGTCCCCAACTCCCCTACATCCTTTCTCTACAAAAGTGCTTCCATCACCTCCTCCATCCCATCTCAGACCACCTTCCCTCTCTGCACCACTGGGTAATGGTTGTCCCCAATGTGCCCAGAGGACAGGTCAGCCAGGCTTACCAAAACACTGATGGCCTCGTGCAGAGGACCACTGGTTTTCAGGCTCTCCTTGCCATGTTCAACTGTGTATTCCCACTCCAAGCCCATCTCAATGAACACTTGGCTTTTGGCTTCTTTGCCCTTGCCATTAAGGATGAAGTTACCTGTGGCTTGATTCTTCACAGCTGGAGGAGAAAGGAGGTATTTCAATGTCACTTCTCTGTGGAGGACTGGAATGACTCAAGTAAGAAGGCCTTTTTTGGGGGGGGATTGCCAGAATAGGGCTAAGATAGAGGCAGCAGTTGAAGGGAGAGGTGAACTATGGTGTACACACCAATGATGTGGGGTGCTGGCTCCATCTCTTCTATCTGAAGGTGCCTTGCCCCAGCTGGAATCTCAAACATCTTCAAAACACCTGCTGAAAAGGAAGGAGGAAGGATGGAGGGAAGAGAAAGAGAAGGTTTGCTCCAACTGGACATGCATATATATCATAGAATCACAGACTGGTTTGGGCTGGAAGGGACTCTTAAAGGTCACCTAGTCCAACCTTCCTGCAGTCAGCAGGGACAGCTGCAACTAAAGCAGATTGCTCACAGTCCCAAACAACCTGACCTGCAATGGTGCCTGGATGGGCACCTCTCTACCACCTCTCTGGACAATCTGGGCCAGGGTCTCACCACCTTGAGTGTCAAATATTTCTTCCTTCTCTCTAGTCTGGATCTCCCTCTTTTAGTTTCAAACCATCACTCCTTGTCCTGTCACAACAGGCCCTGCTCCAAAGCCTGTCCCCAGCTTTCTGCTCAGCTCCTTTAAGTCCTGAAAGGCCACCAGAAGCTCTCCCCAGAGCCTTCTGTTCTCCAGGCTGAACAACCCCAATTCTCTCAGCCTGGCCTCACAGCAGAGGTGCTCCAGCCCTCTTGCCACTTTTGTGGCCCTCCTCCAGATGACCCTGACCAAATCCAGCCCCAAAGCCACCCAAGCTCACTCACCTGGCTGCTTGGGGGTCTTGGCCAGCGTGCCCTTCACCGTCCGGCAGTGGGAGTTGTCCCCCCCGCAGACCCCACATTTGTCATCCTGCTTCAGGGAGCCAACCTCCTTGTCACAGCCGACGTGCTGTCACCCGTGGGAAGAACAGACAAGCAGGGGGTTACACCCCTGCAGCCCAGCCCATCAGCCCACCATCCCCCAGGACCCTCTGCTACACACAGAGGCTATAACATGCATCCCCAAGGGCCAGTGAGTAGAGAGCATTGCAGAATGGTTTAGGTTGGAAGGGACCTTTAAAGGTGATCGAGTCCAACCCCTCTGCAGGCAGCAGGGACAGCTGCCAACTAGAGCGGGTTGCTCAGACACAAACAACCTGAGCTGGAATGGTTCCAGGGATGGGGCATCTACCACCTCTCTGGGCAACCTGAGCCTGGGTCTCATCACCTTCAGTGTCAAACATTTCATCCTTCTCTCCAGTCTGAACCTCCCTCTTTTAGTTTCAAACCATCACCCCCTGTCCTGCTCAAAAGATTGTCCCCAACCTTCTTCTAGCACCCTCTAAGTTCTGAAAGGCCACCAGAGTGCTGAAAAAGCTCTCTTCTCTTCTGGACAGGCACAGGACAGGGACAGCTGTGCAGCAGCCATCAGCTCCTCACCACACACTCTCCCCGCACACAGATGCTGTAGGGATCTCGGTAGCTGCAGCGAGTACCATCATGGACAACTTGATTCATGAAGACCACATCCCCTGTTCCTTCAGACTGGCAGATCAGCTCACACTTCTGAGCATCTACAGCAAACCAAAAAGGGGAGCAGAAAAAAAAAGGGGGGGAGGGGATTATGGGAATACACTGAGATGACTGAAGACAGAAACTCATCTCAGCTTGCAGCCAGATTTCCCAGGCCCAGGCTACTCATGCGCCTCGCTGTGCCACATCCTTTCTGCTGCCCAAGAAGTTGCACTTTTGCCCAGCACGCTTGGGAAATTAGCAGAAGGCAACTCTAGGGACACACAGCATGACCCTGCACTGCCAGACACTTGGCTGTGGGCATGAGGAACACCAAGCCAGGAGCTGGCTCCCAGCCCAGCCCTGAGTGGCAGGCTGCCCACTGCAGCTCTGGGAGCGAGTAGCCAGGGCTGTCTCCCCACCACCCCCAGGGCAAACAAGTCTTCTGCATGCCAAAGCACACAGAAAGTGGAGAGAAAGCTTCTGAAGTACTGAAAATTGATTTATTTCTGGTTGCCATTATGAGAATTACAACATCATGTTGGTTGGAAAAGGCCTTTAAGATCATCAAATCCAGCTGTTAACCCAGCACTGCCAGGTCACCACTGAACCATGGCCCTCAGAACCACATCCACACAGCTTTGAAACCCCTGCACGGATGGGGACTCCACCACTGCCCTGGGCAGCCTGGTTCAGTGTTTGACAACTCTTTCAGGGAAGACATTTTTTCTCATGTCCAACCTAAACCTCCCCTCTTGTCCCATCACTTGTTGCCTGGGAGAAGAGACCAACCCCCACCTCACTCCAATCTCCTTTCAGGGAGTTGTAGAGAGCAATGAGGTCTTCCCTCAGCCTCCTCTTCTTCAGGCTAAACATCCCCAGTTCTCACAGCTGCTCCTCACCAGCCCTGTCTTCTCCAGACCCTTCACCAGCTTCATTGCCCTTCTCTGGACACACTCCAGCAGCTCGATGTCCTTCCTGTATTGAGGGGCCCAAAACTGAACCCAAGGTTCGAGGTGCAGCCCCACCAGAGCCAAGCACAGGAGGACAATCACTGCCCTAGTCCTGCTAGGCCACACTATTGCTGACACAAGCCAAGAGGCTCTTGGCCTTCTAGGCCACCTGGGCCTACAAGGAGCTCTCCTCTTACTAGCACAGGAGGAGAAGGGAAAGGTTTCACCACAGGCTGATTCTTCTCATGCTGCACTTTGAGACAGCAGGACCACAGCAACACCTGAGTTTCATCACATGACACCTGAGGCCAAGTTCAGGAGATTCATTTTAAAGGTCTGGCTACATGATGCCAGCCTACTGCACTCTAGTTCGCAGCTCTGAAACTTTCCAAATTCCAATACCCACACAGCTGGCACAGCCTCCATCCATCCCATGGGGACAGCCACCAGCAGGGCCCCCTCTGAGCTGGAGGTCACACAGGGCTTCTGCTCCTTTGCTAGGAGCTGCTCACCATCATGATGCTCATAGGGAAGCCAGGAGTGCTTGCTGCTCTGGTGGGTGTAGTAGGAGTTGCGCTTGGAGCACTGCTGGGCACGGAAATCCTGGAAGGGCCCTGGGCACTCCTCGGTGTTGCACACTTGGTGCTCATAGGTGGCTCCCGGGCAGCGGCGGCCACCGTACGCTGGGCTGGGAAAAACAGCAGGAGAGGCAAAAAGAGCATCAGGAGTGTGGCAGTTTTCACAGGATCAATCAACCAGGTTGGAAAAGACCTCAGAGATCATCAAGTCCAACCTATTACCTAATACCTAACACCTCCTGACAACTAAACCATGGCTCCAAGTGCCACATCCAAGCTTTTTTTGAACACCTCCAAGGATGGTGACTCCACCACCTCCCTGGGCAGCACATTCCAATGGCCAATTATTCTTTCTGGGAAGAACTTTCTCCTCACCTCAAGCCTAAACTTCCCCTGCACAGCTTGAGACTCTGTCCTCTTGTTCTGGGACTGGTTGCCTGGGAGAAGAGACCAACCCCCACCTGGCTACAACCTCCTTTCAGGTAGTTGTAGACAGCAATAAGGTCTCCCCTGAGCCTCCTCTTCTCCAGGCTAACCAACACCAGTTCCCTCAGCTGTTCCTCACAGGGCTGTGCTCCAGACCTCTCACCAGCCTTGTTACCCTTCTCTGGACACATTCAAGTCTCTCAATGTCCTTCTTAAATTGAGGAGTCCAGAACTGGACACAGGACTCAAGGTGTGGTCTAACCAGAGCTGAGCACAGGGCAGAATGACTTTCCTGCTCCTGCTGGCCACACTATTCCTGATGCAGGTCAGGATGCCATTGGCCTTCTTGGCCACCTGGGCACACTGCTGGCTCATGTTCAGCTGCTGCCAACCAGTACCCCCAGGTCCCTTTCAGCCTGGCTGCTCTCCAGCCACTCCCACTCCAGCCTGTAGCTCTGCATGGGGTTGTTGTGGCCAAAGTGCAGAACCCAGCACTTGGACTTGTTGTTGAATGCCATCATGCTGGACTCTGCCCATCTGTCCAGCCTGTCAAGGTCCCTCTGTAGAGCCTGCCTAGGCTGTGCCTTGAAAATTTTCCACAGATCTTGAACAGAAAGTTGTAGAATGTAAATAAATTACCATTGGACATAAAAAGGGAAATAATGATAATGTCTAAATAATCCCATGGGACAGATAACAAATATAAAAGTTATTTTGGTAAACTAACTTTCCTCACTGTGGCAGATACTAACTTGTGGCTTATGCTGGCTTTGCAGACTTTGAATGCATTCTTGTCATGGTTAAGTAACTAACAGCAACTCTCTGCTCTTTCTCTTGTCCCATGTGTACAGGGGGGAGGGAAGAGAGCAGGGAGAGAGGAAAGCTGTTAGTAACCCTCTGGTTTGTATACATATATGTAAATAGTGTATATTTTGTCCACATTCATTGCCTTCCATGTTTTAGCTTGTAGTTTTGCTTGTAAATCCAGCTTCATTTGCTTTCCAACTGAGCTGCTCTGGCAATTATACATTGGAGGGACTTTTTCAACCCACCACAAGGAGCTGGCAGGTTTTGGGGTGAAGGAGGCTGTTCAACAGTGACCAAACACACAGCACACCTCATCCAGGAATAGATGTCCCCGTCCCCATCCCCACAAACCAAGGAAGCAGCCAAGACAAAGGAAGCTACTCCAGCTATACCAGGTGGAGGGAGGGGGACAGAGGCCAAACCTACGGTGGGTGGTCGCAGCTCCGGCTGCGCGAGCGCACGCCGCCCCCACAGGTCCTGGAGCACGAGCCAAACTTGGACCAGGAGCTCCAGCTGCCATCCTGGCTGTAAGGCTGCTCTGAGGTCTTCCAGATGCAGTGACCCTTGAAGCACCACTGGAAGGGAAGAGAAAGAGAAGGAGCTCCACACCTGCCCCTTCCAAAGCAAAGAGAAGCCCTCCTGCACCCACAGCGCTGCAGAAATGGCTGGCGGTGTGCAAATCACAGGAGGAAGATGATCTTCAGCATGCCCTCGAGGATCAGAGGGCTGGAGCTCGTCTCCTATGTAGACAGACTGAGAGAGTTGGGGCTGTTCAGTCTGGAGAAGAGAAGGCTCCCAGGAGACCTTCTTGTGGCCTTCCAGGATCTGAAGGGGGCTACAAGAAATCTGGGGAGGGACTTTTTAGGGTGTCAGGGAGTGATAGGACTGGGGGGAATGGAACAAAAATAGAAGTGAGTAGATTCAGATTGGATGTTAGGAAGAAATTCTTCCCCATGAGGGTGGTGAGACACTGGAACAGGTTGCCCAGGGAGGTGGTGGAAGCCTCATTCCTGGAGGTTTTTGCAGCCAGGCTGGATGTGGCTGTGAGCAACCTGCTCTAGTGTGAGGTGTCCCTGCCCATGGCAGGGAGGTTGGAACCGGATGATCTTTGAGGTCCCTTGCAACCCTGACAATTCTATGATTCTATGTCCCTCAGTGGGAAGCAGAACCAGGAGTGTTCTCTGAGTACACCACAGCAGGGCTGCACTCCAGGCTAGTTTGGGGATGAGCAAGCTGAATCATTTCCTAGAACCACAGAACGTTTTGGATTGGAAGGAATTTTCAAAGGTCGTGTCTTCTCTCCTGCACTCAGCAGGGACATCTGCAACTAGATCAGGTTACACAGAGCCCCAAACGACCTGACCTGGAATGCTGCCAGGGATGAGGCTTCTACCACCTCTACGGGCAACCAAAATGATAGCACATTGCTGGCTCCTGGTGAACTTTTTGTCCACCTGGACTGCCAAGTCCTTCTCCACAGAGCTGCTTTTCAGCTGGTCAGCTCCTAAGCTGTCCTGGTGCAGGGAGTTCTTCCTCCCCAAATGCAGAATCCTACACTTGAGCCTGTTGAACTCCATGAGGTTACCCTCCACCCAACTCTCCAGCTTGTCTAGGTCTCCCTGGATGTGAGTAGGTGTTGGATACCTTCATGACCAGCAACTCTCCAGCAAAGGACCACCCAAAACCTGCACTGGACAGCAGCTACTCCAAGACATTCACACTTCCATTCTGTGTTAATGGGCATGCTAAGGGAGCCTGAGGTAAAAGCCTGATGACATCATGAGGTTGGATGTGCAATGATGGCATCATTCTTTTGACAGGTGACCAAGCAAGTCCTGTTTCTCTGCAGCACACCAGAAGAAAACCAAAGTCTTCCTCTGAGCCTAAACTGGGGAAAATAAGGAGTTACACCAGCTAAAAAAACCAAACAGGCACCCACCACCCACTGCCCTCAAGGGTGTCCCTGTCCTCTCCCAGAGAGGGGGCAAGCAGGACCAGCCCCTACCTTGCCTGGAGAGCACTCAGTCCCATCCAGTGGTGGCCCCTTCTTGGTCTTGCAGAAGTAAGGGTTGTCCGGGTGGCTGCACCACAGCTGCTTGCAGGGGTCAAAGGTGCGGAACTGGGGAGGAGAGAGGAGCTGGGGTGGGACAGGGAGCTCCAGGACCCCTCCTTGCCCCTGCAGCAGCTGGCTGAGGGTGGCAGGGTGGGGACACAGCTCAGCCATACACCACACACTCACTGCTGTGCATGTTTTGTAGCCCACGCCGAAGTCGAAGCGGCACTGCTCATCCATGGAGTAGTTGATGCCCGGCAGCTCCGGTAAGGCAGGCCACTGGTGCTCAAAAGGGTCATCCAAGAGGCAGTCATAGGAGCTGCAGAGATGTAGGGCAGAAGCAAAGCAGAGTCAGACATGGAGGACTTCTTCCCTCCTTCAACGCTTTCCCTCACCTCCAGCCTTCTCCCCAAACCCAGCTGTTGAGAAATTTAAATGGTAGTTGGTGCTGATGCCAACTACCCACCGCTGGAAAACAGGTTTCCAGCTGAGACCAACTGCTCAGAGTCCTCCAAAGACTGCAGCTCCATAGAGCACCTTGGTTCTAAAGGGTACCACCACCACCACCTGCATTCCTGCTGCTCTTCATGGAAAGCTCCTACACCATCTTACGATGGAACACAAAATACTTCATAGCCTAAAGCAGAAACCACAGAGGGGCAAAGCAAATGACAAAAGCCTCTCAGATCTGGGCTCCATCAGCAGAGAACTTCTGCAAACTATTGCTCCATTGACATTTCCAGCTTTTATCAGGCTCCTATTTGCCTCCAGTCTCCACAGCTCAAAACCAAATGAGATTTGTGCAAGCTGTCAGCAGAAAAAAAAAGGGCAAAATAACCTCCTGTGGACCTGTTTTTGCTATTCTGGCCAAAACAAGTCCTCCCAATCATAGAAACATTCAGGTTGGAAAAGACTCTCGGGTTCACCAAGTCCAACCAATATCCCTACTCTACAAAGTTCACCCCTAAACCATATCCCCAAGCACCACGTCTAAACCACCTTGAAACACATCCAGGCTTGGTGTCTCCACCACCACCCTGGGCAGCACATTCCGATCCCTGACCACGACTGCTGGGAAAATATTTTTCCTAATATTCAGTCTAAACCTACACAGTTGCAGCCTGAGGCCATTCCCTCTTGCTTTATCTCTACCTGTGAGAAGAGACCAGCACCAGCCTCTCCACAAGGTCCTTTCAGGAAGTTGTGGAGAGCAATGAGGTCTTCCCTCAGCCTCCTCTTTTCCAAACTGAACAAGGACCTGGACATTGGTTTCTTTTTTGGCAGAAAGGGACCTGGGGGTTCTAATGGACAAGCAGCTGACTAGGAGCCAGCAGTGTGCCCAGATGGCCAAGAAAGCCAATGGCATCCTGGCTTGGATCAGAAATCCTGTGTCCAACAAGAGTAGGGAGGGGATTGTCCCCTTGTACTCAGCTCTAGTGAGGCCACACCTCAAGTAACGTGTCCACTTTTGGGCACCTCAATACAAGAGAGATATGGAGGTGCTGGAATCAGTGCAGAGGAGGGCAAGGGAGCTGGGGAAGGGCCTGGGGAATAAATCTGATGAAGAGCAACTGAAGGAGCTGGGGATGGTTAGTGTGGGAAAAAAGGAGGCTGAGGGGAGACCTCATGGCTCTCCACAACTACCTGAAATGAGGCTGGGGAGAGGCTGCTGCTGGTCTCTTCTCACAGGTAGTGATAGAACAAGAGGGAATGGCCTCAAGCTGTGACTGGGTAGGTTTACATTGGACAGTAGGAAAAGGTTTTTCCCAGCAACAGTGGTCAGGGATTAGAATGTGCTGCCCAGGGAGGTGGTGAAGTCACCATCCCTGGATGTGTTTAAAGGTGGTTTGGATGTGGTGCTCGGGGCTATGGTTTAGGGGTGAACCTTGCAGAGTAGGGTTCTGGGTTGGACTTGGTGATCCTGAGGCTCTCTTCCAACCTGAATGTTTCTGTGATTCTGTGATTCTTCTTGCTGCAGGAGCTGCTGGCTGGGAGCTGCAGGCCTTGCCACCACCTGGAGGGAGAACACCTGCTCCTGGTTGCAGTTCACTCACTGGATGTAGCGGTTGAGCTCCTGCTTGCTGCAGCGGGACCAGTGGTAGCGGTGGAAGGCAGCCTGGACCAGCGGCGCCATGATGCTCCCCATGCTGGTCTCATCAGCGCAGCGGTTTCCCTGCCCATCGTGCTCCATCCCTAACCTGGTGGGGGGAAAAGGCAGGTGGAAAAGCAGGTTCCCAAGGGCTTGCCAGCAGCCACATGAGGTAGGCAAGGCCACGCTGTGGCGTGTCGTGGTGGGTTGGAAATTTCCCTCCCCCGAAGATGTTAAATTAGCCAGACCAGCTCAGGTGAAAAGCAAATCACAGTCTCACACGGTATCAGAGGCTAGAAGGGACCTCCAGACATCATGCAGTCCAACCCCCCTGCCAAAGCAGGATCACCTAAGGGTAGTCTGCACAGGAATGCATCCAGGAGGGTTTGGAAAGCCTCCAGAGAAGGAGACTCCACAACCCTCCTCGGGAGCCTGTTCCAGGGCTCTGTCACCCTCACTGTAAAGAAGTTTCTCCTCATGTTGAGCTGAAACCTTCTCTGTTCAAGTTTCAACCCATTGCTCTTTTTCTTATTACTGTGAATCGCCCAAAAGAGCCTGGCCCCATCCTCTTGACACCCACCCCTCACATATTTATACACATTGATGAGATTCCTTCTCAGCCTTCTCTTCTCCAGACTAAACAGCCCCAGGGCTCTCAGTCTCTCTTCACAGGGGAGATGCTCAAGTCCCCTAAGCATCCTCAGGGCTCTCCCTTGGACTCTCTCTAGCAGGTCTCTGTCTCTCTTGAACTGGGGTGCCCCAAACTGGACACAGTATTGCAGGTGTGGTCTCAGCAGGGCAGAGTAGAAGGGGAGAAGAACTTCCCTAGCCCTGCTGGAAAGCTGTGTTTACAAGCAAAACCACAATCTACAATGGAATGCAATGGAGATGTACAAAATAAGACAATACTTACAAATATTTATGCAGAGATTTACAATTTATAAACAGCACAAGAACCCCCTCTAGCTAAAAAGCCAGGAGAGCTAACAGCTTCCCTTTCTCTGTCCCCTTTAATGATAATGGGTTGGGTTGGAAGGAACCTTTAAAAGTCATCTAGCCCAACCCTCCTGCAGTAAGCATAGACATCTGCAACTAGAGCATATAGTTGCAAAATCAGCAAATAATGAGGACAGCAGGACCAAGGGAGGGACTACTCCCTCTGTACTCAGCACTGGAGAGGCTGCACCTTGAGTACTGGTTCAGTTTTGGGCCTCTCACTACAAGAAGGACATTGAGGTGCTGGAGCAGATCCAGAGAAAGGCAATGAAGGGAGTGAAGGGTTTGAAGAACAGGGCTGGTGAGGAGAGGCTGAGGGAACTGGGGGTGTTTAGCCTGATGACAAGGAGGCTGAGAGGAGAGCTCACTGCTCTCTACAACTCCCTGAAAGGAGGTTGGAGTGAGGTGGGGATTGGTCTCTTCTCCCAAGGAACAAGCGATAGGACAAGAGGAAATGGCCTCAAGTTGCACCAGGAGAGGTTTAGATTGGACATTAGGAGTATGTCTTCCCTGAAAGGGTTGTCAAGCCCTGGACCAGGCTGCTCAGGGCAGCGGTTGATTCCCCATCCACGAAAGGTTTTAAAAAGCTGTCTAGATGTGGCTCTGAGGGACATGGTTTAGTGGTGACCTGGCAGTGCTGGACTTGATGACCTTCAAGGTCTGTTCCAACTAAAACAATGTCCCATCCAACCTGATTTTGAATGGATCCAGGGATGGGGCATCTACCACCTCTCTGGCCAACCTGAGCCAGCATCTCACCACCCTCAGTAGAAAAAAATTCTTGCTTCTGTCTGGACTAAATCTCCCTCTTTTACAGGATTACTGAAGCTGGAAAAGACCTATGAGATCATCAAGTCCAGCCTACAACCTAACACTATGGCATCAGCTAAACCCTGCCACCAAGTGCTATATCCAGTCCCCTCTTAAAGACCTCCAGGTATGGCCACTCCACCACCTCTCTGGGCAGCCCATCCTAGTGCCTAATCAGCCTTTCTGTGAGGAAATGCTTCCTAATATCCAACCTAAACCTCCCCTGGAGCAGCCTCATACCATGCCCTTGTCTCCTGTCACAAGTTGCCTGGGAGAAGAGCCTAACTCCTGACTACAACTTCCTTTTACATAGTTGTGGAGAGTGATAAAGTCCCCTCTAAGCCTCCTCTTCTCCAGGCTGAACACCCCCAACTCCCTCGGCCCTTCCTCCAGCCCCCTCACCAGCCTGGATGCTCTCCTCTGGACCTGCTCCAGCACCTCAAGATCCTTCCTGAAGCGAGGGGCCCAGAGCTGCACACAGTGCTCGAGGTGAGGCCTCACAGTGCCGAGTACAGGGCAGAATTCCATCCCTAGTCCTGCTGGCCACACTATTCCTGATCCAGGCCAGGATGCCATTGGCCTTCCATGCCAGCTGGGCACACTGCTGGCTCAGGTTCACCCAGCTGTCACCCAGCACTCCCAGGTCCCTCTCTCCAGCCGCTCATCCCCCAGTCCGTAGCGCTGCGTAGGGTTTCAAACCACCAGCAGCCCTTGTCCTGTCCCAACAGGCCCTGCTCAGTGTACTCTGCTCAGGAAACTTGTCCCCAGTTTCCTTATCGGCCCCTTTCAGCACTGAAAGGTCACCAGAAAGGCCACCCAGGACTTACACATGGCCAGTCTCATGGGCAACAACAAACGCTGAGGAGAAGCCATCCTCGTGGTTGAGGGTGCAGCTGCGCAGTGGGTGGCACATCCCCGTCACTGGTGCGTAGCCTGAGGCAGGAGGGAAAAGGATGGAGAGAGAAAACCTTTGAGAGAGGGGAGCAAAAAATGATAGCTTGAAACTCCCTCCCTCCACCCCCAAACAACCCACAGCCTGCCTTCAGTGCAGGAGGAGCAGAAAACCAAGAGGAAGGCACTGAAGAAGAGGAGCTGCCCAGGGCGCTCAGATGGTAGCCCAAGGACTGGCTCACCAGTACAACCACTCTGCCACCAGTGCCAAAAGTAGGGGGAGGTTATGATGAGACTCAACAGCATCTCTCTGACTTCATGCCAGTGAGGGCATAAAGGGACCCACAGATGCTTTTTATCAGTGTCAGTGGTGGCCATAGGCTTCTTTAGCAGTGCTGGTGGATACCCATGGGTGCTTTCATGGTGTTGGTGGGGACCCATGGGTGCTATATTGGGGTTGGTGGATACCCATGGGTGCTTTAATGGTGGGGATGGGGACCCATGGGCGCTTTATCAGTGCTGGTGGTGAACCAAGGCTGTTTGATCAGTGTTGGTGGGGACATGGGTGCTTTATCTGTGTTGCAGGGGGCCCATGGGTACTATATTGGTGTTGGTTGGCACCCACAGGTGCTTTATTTGTGTTGGTGGGGACCCATGGGTGCTTTACTGGGGTTGGTGAAGACCCATGGGTGTTTTAATGGTGCTGGTGGGAACCCATGGGTGCCTTATCAGTGTTGGTGACCACCATCTGCCAGCTCCAAAATGCCACCCCCTGCATTCTTCTTTATTAACAAAAATAAAGAAGAAAGGAAGAAAGAGAAAGGAAGGCATAAGGTGTCCTCCAGAGCCCTCCAAAACCCCAGCCCAGCTCAGGAGGCTTCAGAGGACCCCTGCCATGCACCCACACATGCACCCAACACCAGCCCCAGGCAGAGGCAGGAAGGACCATGCACCTCCCCAGCCCTCAACCCTCGATCAGTCCAGTGCAGTGGGGCAGCTCTGAGCAAGGCCATCTTCTCCCCAAGCCAGTCAGCAATGTGTCACCTCCATTTCTGTGGTGATTTCCACCCCCCCCTTTTTTTTTTTCTCCTCTCAGAGGATTTCTGCCCAATTCAATAAATTCCTTGGCACTTCCTAAAAATAATTTTCCAATCCTTTTTTTTTATATCTATAATTTTTTTAAAGACTTTGGCAACAAGGGGAAGGAAGTTAGTGAAGGAAGGACTTGAGGATCCAAGAGGCAAAAGCAGGGCAGGACTATGCTGGGAGAAGTCTGCCCTGGAGACAAGGGCTGAGCTGCAGCAGGAGAAGGCTGCTGATGACTCAAAGATGGATGCATAACCCTACAGCTGCCCTCCTGCACATACTCTGGCCAAAACATGGTGGCCATGGAGCCACCACCCTCATGGTGCTGCACACCAAGCTCATGACTAATCACCCTGGAAGAGGGTGAAGAAAGGATTTGACAGCCCTCAGCTTAAGCCCCAAAATGAAGGAGCAGGTGGTAATGGGATTATGCAGCTGGCCAGCAACAAGAGATTAAAGCTCAAAAGTAAAGGTTCCCTACAGCTCTGAAGTCAACACCTAGTGGACACACTGAGGAGATTGGGTGCCTGATGGGACAAAGGACAGGTCACTCCTGGACACCCAGAAGTCTGCATCGTCCCAAGCATAAGGCAAAACCAAGAGGGGTTAGGTGGAGGGTTTCCCTCACTATTTCTATTTATCAGCTGAGTGAACATCTTCCAAGGTGTCCACCTGCACTAAATCATAGAACCACAGACTGGTTTGGGTGGGAAGTGACCTTTAAAGGTCATCTAGTCCAACTCCCTGCAGTCAGCAGGGACATCTGCAGGTTGCTTACCAGCCCCAAACCACCTCACCTGGAATGGTTGGAGGAATGGGGGGCATCTACCACCTCTCTGGGCAACCTGGGCCAGAGTAAAACATTTCTTCCCTCTCTCTAGTCTCAATCCATTCCCCTCTCTTCTCCAGGATGAACAACCCCAACTCTCTCAGCTAGCCCTCAGACAATCTTTGTGGCCTCCTCTGGCCCTGCTCCAACAGGTCCATGTTTCTCTTATACTGAGGACTCCAGATTGGGCCCCAGCACTGCAGGTGGGGTCTCAGCAGAGCAGAGGAGCAGAATCCCCTCCCTCCCCCTGCTGCCCACACTGCTGGGGATCAGCCCAGGACACTGCTGGCTCCAGGCTGGGAGTGTACAGCGCCAGCTCATCTCCAGCTTTTCCCTCACCAGCATCCCCAAGTCCTCCTTCACAGGGCTGCTTCTCCAGCCCTTCACCCCCCAGCCTGTGTTGATATCAGGGGATGTTCCAACCCAGGTGCAGGACCTTGGCCTTGTTGAACCCCATGATGTTCACATGGGTCTGCTTCTCAAGCTTGTTTAGGTCCCTCTAGGAGGGCAATCCCTTCCCTCTGCAATGTCAGCTGCAGCACTCGCTTGGTGCTTCTAAAGGAAACTTCATTTTTCAAAACAAGCCCAGACAGGACTATCTGAAGGGTTTGGTGAAACCAAGCTGCTGAGCCAAAACCCCAAGATTAAACAAACATCTGAATCCCAGCACATGCCAAGCAAGTTGACCTCTGTCTGCAGAGCACCACATAACCTCAGATCAACCACCTCAGTGATGAGCTATCTATCAAAATCCAGTCTCAATCTGCCCTCCTCCAGTTTCAATCCATTCCCTCTCATCCTATCACTACAAGCCCTTGTAAACAGTCCCTCCTGGCTTTCTTGTAGACCCCTTCAGGTACTGGAAGGCTGCTACAAGGTCTCCCCAGAGCCTTCTTTTCTCCAGTATGAAGAACCCCAGCTCTCTCAGCCTGTCCCTAAAGGGGAGGCTCTCCTCCCTACAGGGGAGGTTCTTCATCCCTCTGATCATCTCTGTGGCCCTCCTCTGGACCCACTCCTACAGTCTGACATCCCAGACCTAAGAGGTCCAAGAAACCAACCTATTTAACACCAGGTTGTAAAGGTCCCCCAGAGAACAGAAAGGATTGGCCCCACAAAGCTCCCTGTGATATTCCACCTCTTTTCTCTTATTCACAGCTTTTTAAGGCACTCTGAGACAAGGGAGAGAGTTGGTGCAGGAAACCAAAGGAAAGGTAGAATGAATCAAGATTTTTTGTTTGGTTGGTTTGTTTCTTTTACCATTCAGGTTTTGTGCTGTGGATGAATTCTCTTTCTTCTACTCCTCATGAAAAGAAACACCAATGGAGCAGAAGCCTTTGGGTTTTTTTTTTCCTCTGGACCTTGCCAGCCTGTGCTCACAGGAAATCCTCTCCCCTGGGCTGGCTTTCCCCCAGCAAACTGCACATACCTGATCGAGATAAATACAGTACCTTGCATACCTGCAGGCCCAAAGTCTTGCCTGGTGAGGAAGACGGCGTGGTCGTGGTGCTCAGCGTGCGCGGGGTCAGAGCGCTGCTGGGAGTGAGCCCAGCGGCACACCTGCTCCAGGCTCCGGGACGGGTTCCCTCGTTCGATCAGGCTGACTGACTGGGGAGCAAATGCACACACAGTCACCCACAGAGGCACTCACGGTCACAGAGGCACTCATGGTCACAAAGTCACAGAGAGTCAGTCACAGACTCAGTCACTCACAGGGTCACTCACAGTCAAAGTCACAGAGTCAGAGGCACTCACATTCACAGAGTCAGTCACTCACAGAGTCAGTCACTCACAGAGTCAGTCACTCACAGAGTCAGTCACTCAGAGTCAGTCACTCAGAGTCAGTCACTCTCAGAGTCAGTCACTCACAGAGTCAGTCACTCACAGAGTCAGTCACAGAGTCAGTCACTCACAGTGTCATAGAGTTAGTCATAAGAGTCAGTCAGAGAGTCAGAGTCAGTCGCAGAGTCACTCACAGAGTCACACAGTCAGAGTCAGTGAGTCAGTCAGTCAGAGTCACTCACAGAGTCACACAGTCACAGAGTCAGTCACAGTGTCATAGAGTCAGTCACAGTCAGAGTCACTCACAGAGTCACACAGTCACAGAGTCACAGTGTCACTCAGAGTCACAGTCACACAGTGTCATAGAGTCAGTCACAGAGTCATTCACAGAGTCACACAGTCAGAGTCAGTCACAGTGTCACTCAGTCACAGTCACACAGTGTCATAGAGTCAGTCACAGTCAGAGTCAGTCACAGAGTCAGTCACAGTGTCACTCAGAATCACAGTCACACAGTCAGTGTTATAGAGTCACTCACAGAGTCACACAGTCACAGAGTCACAGTGTCACTCAGAGTCACAGTCACACAGTGTCATAGAGTCAGTCACAGAGTCACTCACAGAGTCACACAGTCAGAGTCAGTCACAGTGTCACTCAGTCACAGTCACACAGTGTCATAGAGTCAGTCACAGTCAGAGTCACTCACAGAGTCACACAGTCACAGAGTCACAGTGTCACTCAGAGTCACAGTCACACAGTGTCATAGAGTCAGTCACAGAGTCACTCACAGAGTCACACAGTCAGAGTCAGTCACAGTGTCACTCAGAATCACAGTCACACAGTCAGTGTTATAGAGTCAGTCACAGTCAGAGTCACTCACAGAGTCACACAGTCACAGAGTCAGTCACAGTGTCACTCAGAGTCACAGTCACACAGTGTCATAGAGTCAGTCACAGTCAGAGTCAGTCAGAGAGTCACACAGTCAGAGTCAGTCACAGAGTCAGTCACAGTGTCACTCAGAATCACAGTCACACAGTCAGTGTTATAGAGTCAGTCACAGTCAGAGTCACTCACAGTCACACAGTCACAGAGTCAGTCACAGTGTCACTCAGAGTCACAGTCACACAGTGTCATAGAGTCAGTCACAGTCAGAGTCAGTCACAGAGTCAGTCACAGTGTCACTCAGAATCACAGTCACACAGTCAGTGTTATAGAGTCACTCACAGAGTCACACAGTCACAGAGTCAGTCAGTGTCACTCAGAGAGTCACAGTCAGTCGCAGTCAGAGTCACTCACAGTTACTCAGAGTCACACAGTCACAGAGTCACTCAGAGAGTCACTCACAGTCACAGTGTCATAGAGTCAGTCACAGAGTCACTCAGTCACAGTGTCAACTCACAGAGTCACAGTCAATCACAGGATTACTCAGTTACAGAATCTTAGAATTGTCAGGGTTGGAAGGGACCTCAAGGATCAGCCAGTGCCAACCCCACTGCCATGGGCAGGGACACCTCACACTACAGCAGGTTGCTCACAGCCACAACCTCCAGGGATGAGGCTTCCACCACCTCCCTGGGCAACCTCTTCCAGTCTCTCACCACCCTCATGGGGAAGAATTTCTTTCTCACATCTAATCTGAATCTCCCCACTTCCAGTTTTGCTCCATCCCCCCCAGTCCTATCACTCCCTGACACCCTCAAAAGTCCCTACCCAGCTTTCTTGTAGCCCCCTTCACATACTGGAGGGCCACAAGAAGGTTTCCTCAGAGCCTTCTCTTCTCCAGATTGAACAGCCCCAACTCTTTCACTCTGTCTCCATAGCAGGGGAGCTCTAGCCCTCTGATCATCCTTGTGGCCCTTCTCTGGACACCTTCCAGCACCTCCAAATCCTTCTTGTACTAGGGGCTCCACAACTGGACACAGTACTCCAGGTGGGGTCTCACCAGAGTGGAGCAGAGGGGGAGAATCACCTCCCTTGAACTGCTGCCCACACTTCTCTTGATGCAGCCCAGGATACAATTGGCTTGGCTGCATCAGTCACAGAATCAATCACAGAATCACAGAATGCCAGGGACTGGAAGGGACCTCAAAAGCTCATCCAGTGCAAACTCCCCTGCCAGAGCAGGGTCTCCTAGAGCAGATCACACAGGAACATATCCAGGCAGGTCTTGAATATCTCCAGAGAGGGAGACTCCACAACCCCCCTGGGCAGCCTGTTCCAGTGTTCTGTCACTCTCACAGGGAATAAAACCTTCCTCATGTTCACATGGAACTTCCTCTGCCTCAACTTCCACCACTGCCCCTTGTGCTGTCATTGGGCATCACCCAGCAGAGCCTGGCTCCAGCCTCTGGGCACTCACCCTGCTCATCTTGATCAACATCAATGAGGTCACCTCTCAGTCTCCTCCTCTCCAAGCTAAAGAGCCCTCAGCTCCCTCAGTCTCTCCTCATAAGGAAGATGTTCCAATCCCTTAATCATGGGGAAGGGAGATCCCACTTGGAGCACTGCATCCAGTTCTGGGCCCCCCCGCATAAGAGGGACGTGGAGGTGCTGGAGTGGGGCCACAGGAAGCCACAGAGGTGATCAGAAAGCTGGAGAACCTCTGCTATGGGGACAGGCTGAGGGAGTTAGGGCTGTTTGGCCTCAAGAAGAGAAGGCTCTGAGGAGACCTTAGAGTGGCCTTCCAGTACCTGAAACAGGCTACAAGATTCAGAGAAACATAATACGGTCTGGATTAGAAGGGACCTCCAAAGGTCACCTAGTCCAACCCCCTGCAGTAAGCAGGGACCTCCTCAATTAGATCAGCAAGAAAGCTGGGAAGGGACTGTTCCAAAGGGCTTGCAGAGATAGGATGAGAGGGAATGGATTGAAGCTTGAGGAGGGCAGATTTAGACTGGAGATGAGGAAGAAACTCTTTCCAGTGAGGGTGGTGAAACACTGGAACAGGTAGCCCACAGAGGTTGTGGATGCCCTGCCCCAGAGGTGTTCAAGCTCACCCCAGGATGAGGCCTTGAGCAGCCTGAGCTAGTGGAAGGTGTCCCTGCCCATGGCAGCAGGGGTAGAACTGGATGATCTTGAAGGTCCCTTCCAACCTAAACCTTTCCATGAATTGATCTGTAAGTTAGTGAGGGAGAAGAGTTTTGGAGCTGGAAAGACTTACCCATGCTTAGCAATATCTAAATGATAAGGGAGGTGAAGGGGATAGAATCACAGAATTGTTTTGGTTAGAAAAGATCATCGAGTCCAACCTTCCATGTCACACCACCCTGGCCATTAAACCATGGCCCAAAGTGCCATGGCCACATATTTCTTGCACACCTTCAGGGACGGTGACTCCACCACCTCCCTGGGCAGCCTGACCACTGTTACAGGAAAGACGTTTTTCCTAATCTCCAACATAAACCTCCCCTGGTGCAATTTCAGGCCATTACCTCTCCTTCTACCACCTGATACCAGAGAGAACGTGACCTCCAGAAGGTCCCTTCCAACTCTTACCATGCTGAGATTCCCTGACTCCCAAAGCAGGGCTTCTTCATCTTTAGAAGCCAAACATCCCACTTGGTGCCTGCAAAACACCTTGCACCTTTTTTTATTTGAAAATAGCAAGGAAATCATCCCCACAAATGGATGTGGGCTGGGGCCTGCAGGACAGAACATGGCCCTCTTTGGTTACACAAAAATGTGACCAAACCAGGATGTGAAAGAGGCAGCAGCAGATAAAAGAGGAGATCAGCTGAAAAGTGAAGAGGATTCAGATCCTTAGCTCCTTCATGGGCTCCTTGTTGAGACATCACAGGATGCTGCAATGAGCAGAGCAATGCTCCCCCACAAAACTTGACCCACAGTGACCAAGCACCTCGAGGAAAGTAGGGGCAGGTGTCCAGGACTGTTCCACAGCAGTCACCTTGTCCTTCATCTTTCTCTTTTGGTTCAAGATTAGCACTCTGCAGAATGATGCCCTCTAAAATAATTATCCTACCAGGTTGGCCCAGGCCTTGACAACCCTCCTGAGAAAGAAATTTCCCCTAATGTCCAATCTAAACCTCCCCTGGTGAAACTCGAGGCCCTTTCTGATTTATTCTTCCTTGGGCGAAGAGCCCAACCCCCACTTGGCTCCAGCCTCTTTTCAGGGAGTTGTAGAGAGTGAGGTCTCCCCTCAGCCTCCTTTTCTCCAGCTCTCTCACTGAGCTGCAGGGATGGGAATGTGAAGGTAAGAAATACTGTCCTTCCCCTGGCCCTTAAGTGGAGGCCACAAAGGTTTTACCCTACAAAGTGGAAGGTGGGAGCCAAGAAGCTATGGAAGGAGTTGCTCAGGAAGCATCAGACCTGAACTGTGGTGACCTGAGCTCTTGCCTGGATTCAAACATGGGAGCACCTCTGTTATGAGAATAGGTTGAGGGACATGAGGTTCTTCAGGCTGGAAAAGACTCCAGGGGGACCTTAGAGCTGCCTTTCAATACCTGAAGGGAACCTACAGGAAGGCTGGAGAGGGACTTTTCCTAAGGGTGTCTAGTGACAAGACAAAGGGGAATGGTTTGAAGCTGAGGGATAGTAGATCTTGTGTGGATCTTAGGATGAAGTTCTTCAGTATGAGGGTGGTGAGACTTTAGTATAGGTTGCCCAGAGTGCCTGTGGATGCCACCTCCCTGGAGGTGTTTAAGGCCAGACTGGATGAGTCCTTGGGCAACCAAGCCTAGCTGAGAGGCAGGGGATTGGAGCAGAGGTCCCTCCCAACCTAAGCTTTTGTATGATTCTATGAAAGCATCTGCTCATCCCTGGCTCTCTAGGAGGCATTCTGCTGGCCAAGAAGATTCAAGTAACAAGGAGGGCTTTTTCCAAGACCTAATAGAGCTTATTAGTCGACCACACAGAGAGACATCACCATGCTGAGTCATTAATAGCCTTGCTAGAAGGCTTCACATAGGATAGGAGCTTGCCTATCCTACAGCAAAGAAAACCTTCTGGCTGCTGCGCTCCAATGACCCTCAAAGAATAAATGCAGCCTGAGAAACCACAAGAAACCTTCCTGTGCTTCTTCTGTACATGCCCAAGCCACCTGTGAGCTGTGGGATGAACAGCAGAGCCTTCTAGGGCTGCTGAGTCAAGGCTGGGATGGAGGAGATCCAAGGCTTGGCTTCTCTTCACTGATATCCAGCTCCTAGCAACTTGGGAAGCCATCTCTGCCCCTTCACTTACTGCCACCCTAGAGCTTCTGAGGAAGCTTCTCAAAGCTCTCCCCACATCCCACAGCAAGCAGATAAAGGCCAATCACAGCCACCCAGCTCCCCATGGACATCTGAACAGCTGAACAGCTGTGGGGCTCTACAGACCTCCAGGCTCCAGAAACCAGCTGGATAAGGGTTCAAATTCACACAGAATTGTCATGGTTGGAAGGGACCTCAAGGATCAGCCAGTTCCAATCCCCCTGCCATGGGCAGGGACACCTTACACTATATCAGGCTGCTCAGAGCCACATCCAGACTGGATTTCAAAACCTCCAGGGATGAGGCTTCCACTACCTCCCTGGGCAATCTGTTCCAGGGTCTGACCACCCTTGTGGGGAAGAACCTTTTCCTAACATCTAATCTAAATCTCTCCTTCTCTAGCTTGGATCCATTCCCCCTACTCCTGTCAGTACCCAACACCCTAAAAAAGTTTCTTCCCAGCTTTCTTGTAGCCCCCTTCAGATATTGGATAATTCATCCCTGCTCAGCACAGCTCTCTCTTGGACTTCAACAGCTGATCTGAAAGGCCACATTTTTTCCAAGCTGGGACTTACCTAAGTGCTAACAAATGGAGGCAGGCAAGTTGCTCTGACCCTCTTTGGTCACCAGAGTTACACTGATGAGACACTAAGCCATGGTGCTCTACATGCTGGCCAGCCTTGGGAGAAGCAGCAGATGCCTGCTGCGTCTATGCTGCATTCTGGCAGCCTTCCTTTACTCCTGAGGAAAAGGCTCAAGTTGGGAAGGCAGTAGAAAAGCAGAAGCCTGCTTGAAATGGGATCATCTTCTCCTCCCCATGTCCAAGCAGTGCATTTACCTGGCGGTACCCCACCATGATCATCCTGACCAGCACAATGTTGATGTGAACGCCCAGGGACTCGTCGTGGTAGATTTCATCCACCTGGAGAAGGGAGGGAAATAAAAAGAGAGAAGAAGTTCATAGAATTCAAACAAACAAACAAACAAAAAAAAAAAAACCACACCACACAATCGTTTAGGTTGGAAAAACAAAACCAAACCTTGCAGATCATCAAATCCAACCACTGAGCCAGCACTGCCAAGTCCACCACTGAACCATGTCCCTCAGCACCACATCTACACGGCTGGGAAATCCCTCCAGGGATGGGGACTCCAGTTCTGCAACCCCTAGTACAAGAAAGGATCTGGAGGTGCTGGAAGGCGTCCAGAGAAGGGCCATGAGGATGATCAGAGGGCTAGAGCTCCCCTGCTATGGAGACAGAGTGAAAGAGTTGGGGCTGTTCAATCTGGAGAAGAGAAGGCTCTGAGGAAACCTTCTTGTGGCCTTCCAGTATCTGAAGGGGGCTACAAGAAAGCTGGGGAGAGACTTTTGAGGGTGTCAGGGAGTGATAGGACTGGGGGGGATGGAGCAAAACTCGAAGTGGGTTGATTCAGATTAGATGTGAGAAAGAAATTCTTCCCCATGAGGGTGGTGAGAGACTGGAAGAGGTTGCCCAAGGAGGTGGTGGAAGCCTCATCCCTGGAGGTTTTTACAGCCAGGCTGGATGTGGCTGTGAGCAACCTGCTGTAGTGTGAGGTGTCCCTGCCCATGGCAGGGGGGGTTGGAACTGGCTGATCCTTGAGGTCCCTTCCAACTCTAACAATTCCATGATTCGAATACTCCACTATTGCCCTGGGCAGCCTGGTCCAGGCCTTGACAACCCTTCTGAGGAAGAAATTTCCCCTAATGTCCAATCTAAACCTCCCCTGGTGAGGGCTTAAGGCCCCTTCTAATTGTTTGTTCCTTGGGAGAAGAGACCAACCCCCACTTGGCCCCAACCTCTTTTCAGGGAGTTGTAGAGAGTGAGGAGGTCTTCCCTCTGCCTCCTTTTCTCCAGGCTAAAACAACCTCAGTTCCCTCAGCTGCTCCTCACAAGGCCTGTTCTCAAGGCTCTTCACCAGCTTTACTGCCCTTCTTTGGGCATGCTCCAGCACCTCAAGATAAAACAATCTCAGCTCTCAAGCCCCTCCTGTCCTCCACACTCCCACGTTCAGCATCCTCCTCTGCTCTCCAAGACCACAGAAGCCCAGGTGCAAAGATCTCATCTGCCTCCTCCTTTTTCTTTCTCCCTGTGTAAAAACCACAAAGTCAAACAGCCAAGCTGGATTAAGCCTGATTTCCCCAGGATGGGGATGGCTCAGATGGTCCATGACATCACCCATCCCATCAAGAGAGCAGAGGAGAGCTGCCTTTCCCATGGGGGGCTGCCTCCACCAACCAGCATCTCACTATGACCCCCCTCTTTGAAGCACAAATTCCTCATGTGGAAGGAAATGCTTCAGTCTGCAGCATCCCTTGCCTCTGGTGGAAACTAAAAATGGCTTTTGGGGGAGAAGAGACCAAAAGCATTACTCAGCTGTACCAGTGAGTCAAATTTGACCTACCACTCCAGAAACCCCAGGAGAGGACTAGACAAGGAAAAGACCAAGGAGGGCTTGTGAGTCAGTAAGATACCAGTCAATGTCAGCTATTAAAAATGGCTTTGCAGAGGAAATAAACAGCTATAACCTCTTCCTCTGGTGTTTCTAGGATGAATAAACAAATTCTACTCCTAAGTGATACCAAGAAGAAGACATCCAGATGAGCCAACAGTGTGAGTTTGGACTTGGGGGTGTTGGTGGATGGGAAGCTGGATAAGAGCCAGCAATGGGCACTTGCAGCCCAGAAGGCCAAAGGCATCCTGGGGCTGCATCAAAAGAAGCATTGCCAGCAGAGGCAGAGAGGGGATTCTGCTGCTCTGCTCTGGTGAGACCTCACCTGGAGTGCTGTGTCCAGCTCTGGAACCCTCAACACAGGAAGGACATGAACCTGAGGGAGCAGGGCCAGAGGAAGGCCAAAAAGATGGGTGGATAGCTGGAGCACCTCTCCTACGAGGACAGGCTGAGGGAGCTGGGAGTGTTCAGCCTGGAGAAGAGAAGGCTCCAGGGAGAACTAATAGCAGCCTGCCAGTACCTGAAGGGGGCTACAAGAAGGTTGCAGAGGGATTGTTTCCAAAGGCCTGCAGTGATAGAACGAGGGGCAATGGTTTGAAACAAGAGAAGATACGATTTGGACTGGAAGTTAGGAACAAGTTCTGCACCATAAGGGTGGTGGAACACTGCAACAGGTTGCCCAGGGAGGTAGTTGAGACCTCATCTCTGGAGCTATTGAAGGTCAGGCTGGACAAGGCTCTGAGCAACCTGACCTAGTGGAAGATGTCCCTGATCGATGCAGAGAGGGGGTTGGACTGGATGACCTTTGGAGGTCCTTTCCAACCCAAACCATTCTATGATTCCAGGAAAAGGAAAAGGAAAAAAGGACAAGGCAGTAGAAAAGTGAAATGAATCATGAATGCTGGACCTACACAGCTTGGTGTCAACCCCAGACTTGCTGAGGGTGCCTCCATCCCACTGTCCATGTGGCTGACAAAGACACTGAACAGCACTGGTTCCAGTACTGACCCCTGAGGGACACCACCACCACTGGTCTCCATTTGGGCACTGAACCACTGATTGCAACTCTCAGAGCACAGGAGGGCTTTACAAACCCCTAGCCCAGTTTATAGGCTGTTGGAAATCCCCACTCAGACCATTCTTAAACCCAAAGACCCAGCACTAACATTTCCTCATGATAGAACTAATGCTCCCATGAGGTGGCCCTGTGCTTTATAGGGCTGCCAGGTCTTGAATGCAGCAAAAGTGATTAAAAAAAGAAAGAAAATTCAATCAATCAATAGCCAGCCCATCCCCTGGATGAACAGGCTGCAAGCCCTTGGGGGGTCACTTCTCCATCAGTGTGGAAGGCCAATGCTGCACAGCCCAACTTCTTGTTGTGGTTGGGATAGAATCATAGAATTGTTTTGGTTGGAAAAGACCTTGGAGACCATCAAGTCCAACCATTAGAATCATAGAACTGTCAGGGTTGGAAGGGACCTCAAGGATCAGCCAGTGCCAACCCCCCTGCCAGGGGCAGGGACACCTCACACTACAGCAGGTTGCTCACAGCCACATCCAGCCTGGCTGCAAAAACTTCCAGGGATGAGGCTTCCACCACCTCCCTGGGCAACCTCTTCCAGTCTCTCACCACCCTCATGGGGAAGAATTTCTTTCTCACATCTAATCTGAATCTCCCCACTTCCAGTTTTGCTCCATCCCCCCCAGTCCTATCACTCCCTGACACCCTCAAAAGTCCCTACCCAGCTTTCTTGTAGCCCCCTTCAGATACTGGAGGGCCACAAGAAGGTCTCCTCAGAGCCTTCTCTTCTCCAGATTGAACAGCCCCAACTCTTTCAGTCTCTCTCCACAGCAGGGGAGCTCCAGCCCTCTGCTCATCCTCATGGCCCTTCTCTGGACACCTTCCAGCACCTCCAGATCCTTCTTGTACTAGGGGCTCCACAACTGGACACAGTACTCCAGGAGGGGTCTCAGCAGAGTGGAGCAGAGGGGGAGAATCACCTCCCTCACCCTGCTGGCCACACTTCTCTTGCTGCAGCCCAGACTCTGGTTGGCTTTCTGGGCTGCAAGAGCACACTGCTGGCTCATGTTGAGCTTCTCATCCACCAGCACCCCCAAGCACTGCCAGGTCACCTCTAAGCCATGTCCCTTGGCACCACACCTACATGGCTTTGTAATGCCTCCAGGGACGGCTTTTTAATCTCTCCAAGGATTGGGACTCCACCATTGCCTAGGGCAGTTTGGTCTAGGCATTGACAACCCTTTCAGGCTTTCTCCTAAAGTCCAACGTAAACCTCCCCTGGCACAACTTGAGGCTGGTCCACTTGTTTGTTCCTTGGGAGACAAGACCAACCCACCTGGCTCCAACCTCCTTTCAGGTAGTTTTAGAGAGCCAGAAGGTCTTCCCTCAGCTTTCTTTTCTCCAGATCAAACAATCACAGGTCCCTCAGCTGCTCCTCACCAGCTCTCTTCTCCAGAGCCTTTGCCAGCTTGGCTGCCCTTCTCTGGACCTGCTCCAGCACCTCAATGTCTTTCTGGGAGTGTGGGGCCCCAAACTGAACACAGTACTCAAGGTGTGGCTTCACCAGTGCTGAGTACAGGGGCATGATCACTTCCCTACTCTTGCTGGCCACACTCTTGCTGATCCAGGCCAGCATGCTGGTGGCCTTCTTGGCCACCTGGGCACACCCTGGCTCATCTTCAGCCAGCTGTCAACCAGCACCCCCCAGGTCCTTTTCCACTTGGCAGTTTTCCAGCCACTCTGCCCCAAGCCTGCAGCATTCACAGGGTTGTTGTGTCCCAAGAGCAGGATGTGGCCTTGCTGAACCTCATCCCATTGCCCTTGGCCCATCAAGCCTGCCTGGCCAGACCCCTCTCTAAGAGCCTTCCTGCCCTCAAGCAGATCAATGCTCCAGCTCAATTTGGTGTCATCTGCAAACTCACTGAGGGTGCCTCAATCCCCTTGTCCAGACCATTGATACCAAAGAGAACTGGTCCCAGTGCTGAGCCCTGGGGATTTAGCTCCATTCACCACCACTCTTAGGGCCTTCCTAGACAAGTAGCTACAGACAGCAGCAGGACCACAAGTAGCTTAGAAACAGCTCATTGAGAAGACTAAGAAGCTGAATTACTCCAAGATGTGAGTGAATCCCCCTAAGTCTTCCTTTAAAAGCAGTGTTAAATCCCAGTGTCCCCCAGCTAGCAGGGACAAGCCTCTGAACTCTCCAGCCTCTGAACCAAAGGGTTAACCCTAAACTACAACCCCTGTTTTGTCTGGAGGAGGGCAGCATTTAGGCAGGGATCTGTACCTAAGGGATCCCAGCTCTGCTGTGACCTTTCTGGTTAAGTCAGAAAGCAGATGTGGAACCACACTGCCCAAGGCTATGCACTGCCCTTAATAGCCTGATATAAATAATTGATTGAGGGGAAAAAAAGTGCCTAAAAGATCAAAAGGGCTCATTGCTTGCTGCCCCACAGTGGCTGCAACCCCACCACAGTCCACCCAAGTTTCCTGTGGGGACTATCAGAGCCAGACTCCCCCTCTCAGGGCATGTGGAAGCAGTGGGGATGCAGCTGGGGAGGTCAAGCATCATCACCCTGCTCCTATCAGCCTGCCCTGGAGCTGGTTCAAATCAGCAGCAAGGCTGGAAAGTGGCCCAGAGAGCTGTTTGCAAGTTTGGAACAACTCCCTTTGTCCTTCTGTGGATGCCATTAAGTGAGCTGATGTCCTCAGAGAGAAATCCACCCCCACCCCAAAATACCTGCTCAGCAAAGTGAAGGGACCCCACCACCCTGAAGACAGATGGGGTAGAGACCTTCTTTATCCCTCTCATCCCTGGGATTAGCTGCCTAGCCTGTCCAACACCATCACCTGGCAAGAAATGTTCTATTATTTCACTTAAAAGAGGTTTGTTGGTTTGGTTGATTGGGTTTTGGGTTCCCTCCCCCCCCCGCCCCTTTCCCATCCCAACTAAAACAGAGGAGCCCTTAAGGGTAGCTGTGCATTAAGAGCAAACCAGCCAGAACAACTGGGAGGGAACAAGGCTGCCTACCTAAATCCCTACAAGGCTTGTGGCCAGCCCAAGTCTGCAGCCCCAGACGTGAGCTCTCCACACCAAATCGCACTGGCAACGTCTAGACCTCGCTGTTCTTCAGGGACGGAAAACAAAGAGGGGGGAGAGAGAGACACACGCACAAGAAGAATTTGCCAAACCAGCAGAATAGCTGACATTTCAAAAACCCCCAGAACAGCCAAGTCATCTTTTAAACTCCTTGATTTTTTTTCCCCTCCTGCTCAGGAGGCTGTTAGAATTACTCCCAAACTTGGGTTTTCTGGGGTTGAAGGAAAAAAAAAAAACAAACAAACAACACACAATAATAATAAATCCTCCTGAGCTCCATTTTTGGTCTTGCTGCCTCTACAACAGGGAGGGGGGTTGAGGGTGTGTGCACATGGTGATGTAGGTCACCACTCTACAAGGGCTGCCCCTCTGTCACCCATATGGAATGGAGAGAATGGGGAGGTTTGCCCCGCAGGGGCAAGATTAGATTTTATCACAGCTCTCTATGCAACAGGCTCTGTTGTCCCCCCCCCAGAAAAAACATAGCAACAACCATGTGAGCCTATACAGGGGGTGGAAAAAAGGAATTCTATGCCAGAGAGAGAGCAAAGGTGTTTCTTATTATCAGTTAGCAAGAGATGGCTCCTGAACCACTACAAACCCCTCCACTCACCAGAAGGACTTAGCATTGCCCCAGTATTTTAGGCTGCCTGCCCCCACCCCACCCCAAATCAGCACCAAGCTCAACAAAATCAATGCCTCCAGCAATCCAGGCTCCCATCTTGGCTTCCCAGATAATCCTGGGTTAAAATTAAACCCAGAGGTTTGATTTGATATTTTTTTGGTTGGTTGGGTTGCATTTTTCTCTGTTTTTGTCCCTGACCCTGTGTTCTGTGGGGTCTTCCTCTTTGTTGCTCAGCCCTGGGGAATAACAATTCCACCAACGTGCTGAAGGGGAGCTGGGCATGTCCCAGCCTGGAAAGGGCTCTGACTCACCAGGTTTCCCTAGTAACCTGAAACAATGGGAAAACACTAAGTACCTTTGCATCCTTAACCAAAGCCTGGGCAATATCCTGCCCAAACCCCATTTGACACCAGGGCCAGGCTTAGCTGAGTCCACAGCTTGTGTTGTCTTCTCCAAGTGATGCCAGCTCCAGCCTTGAGGAGCATGGTGGCAAGCCCAGAGGAGAAAAACACAGAATCAACCAGCTTGGAAAAGACCTCAGAGATCATCAAGTCCAACCTATTACCTAATCCCTAACACCTCCTGACAACTAAACCATGGCTCCAAGTGCCACATCCAAGCTTTTTACTGAACACCTCCAGGGATGGTGACTCCACCACCTCCCTGGGCAGCACATTCCAATGGCCAATTATTCTTTCTGGGAAGAACTTTCTCCTCACCTCAAGCCTAAACTTCCCCCTGCACAGCTTGAGACTGTGTCCTCTTGTTCTGGGGCTGATTGCCTGGGAGAAGAGACCAACCCCCACCTGGCTACAACCTCCCTTCAGGTAGTTGCAGACAGCAATGAGGTCTCCCCTGAGCCTCCTCTTCTCCAGGCTAAACACCACCCCCAGCTCCCTCAGCCTCTCCTCATAGGGCTGTGCTCCAGACCCCTCCCCAGCCTCATTGCCCTTCTCTGGACACATTCAAGCCTCTCAATGTCCTTCTTAAATTGAGGAGTCCAGAACTGGACACAGTACTCAAGGTGTGGTCTAACCAGTGCTGAGCACAGGGCAGAATGACTTCCCTGCTCCTGCTGGCCACACTATTCCTGATGCAGGCCAGGATGCCATTGGCTCTCTTCGCCACCTGGGCACACTGCTGGCTCATGTTCAGCTGCTGTCAACCAGTACCCCCAGGTCCCTTTCAGCCTGGCTGCTCTCCAGCCACTCCCACCCCAGCAAGGAGCCAAAGGGAATGATACAAATGCAGGACACAAAACATGTCCTCTCCTCTTGCCTTTAGGTGATGCTGGATGCCCTCTGGGTTTCCAGCCCTGCTCCCATCCTTCAGTCCTTGCACAGAGTGATCTCTGTGGCTAGGGACTGCTCATTTTGTTTCTTTAGCATGGCAGTCCCTGCCATGGCCAGCAAGCAAGGCAGGAGGAGAACGGCTTTCCCCAGCCACCACATTGCCAAATATTCATCCCAGGAGCCTGGTGTCAGGGAGGGGACCAGGTTTTGCTAGGGTAGACACAGTGACACTCAGCTCTGAGGTATCACAGAATCACAGCACATTAGAGCTTGGAAGGGACCTCCAGAGATCACTGGGTGCAACCCCCCTGCCAAAGCAGGATCACCTAGCTCAGATGTGCTCACCACACAGACATTCTGGCCAGCCAAATCTCCATGAAACAGGCTCACAGGATCTTAGGGGTTGGAAGAAACCTCTGGAGATATTTGAGTCCAACCCCACTGCCAGAGTAGGACCACAGAATCTAGAACAGGTCACACAGGAACACATCCAGACAGGGCTGGAAAGTCTCCAGAGAAGGAGACTCCCCAACCTCTCTGGGCAGCCTGTTCCAGTTTTGGGTGCAGAAGCTAACAAGCAGCTCAAAACACAAAAGGTCAAGCTCTCATCAGGCCTACTATCATAAAATCATCACAGAATGGCTTAGTTGGAAGGGACCTCAGAGATCATCTACTCCAACACCCCTGCCAAGACTGCAAGGGGGGGGAAAGGGGGTGAACAAATAGAGCAACTGAGAGCATCTGAAAGTCAGGATGTGTTTCCCAAGCCTGTGATCCATCTCGCTTCGACCTGACCCAAAAATCCTGGCGTAGGCTCCGAGCCAAGAAGGGATCAGCATGATGGGAATGCAGGCTGGGAGCTTGTGGGGCCAGCAGCCTGTGGGGAAGCTCTTAGGTGCACAAAAGGAGCAGTCATCCTCCTGTCAGCTTCCCAGGATGGCCAGTTTGGGTTAAAAAGCTTGGCAACCATGCTGCTGGCAACGAAATAAGTGCTGGGGGTGGGGGGGAGGAGGTTTGGGTTTAATAAAAACCCAACTTTTCCGTGACAAATCATTTATCACTGAGCTTCAACTGACAGAGAGGTCCTCATAAAAGGGGTTGTGTCCCAGGGAGAGCCCCCCAGACCCTACCTACAGCAGTGCCTGGGAAGGGGATTCGTGTCCCACCACCCTCCCTTCGGCGCCCAAAGGGCAGCCTAGAAAACAGCAGGGAGGTTTATGAGCAAACTTCCAAGCTCACTGCCATCCCAAGGAATACATACCCCAAGGAATACTGCTGGAGGCTCTCCCAGCTGGTAGCATCTCCCCAGGCCAGTTCATTAAGTCTTTTCCTCGTTAGAGGGGCTGGCCAGGCTTCTCCTCCAGCTAATAATGGGATTAAACATTCAGTTGTGTGGTCCCAGCACGCTCCTCCCCACCATAACCCAGCACCCTCCTCTCTGTCTCTCTCTCTCTCTGCCATCCAGGCCAGAAAGCAAGTTTTGTTGGGTTTGTTGGGGCTTTTTGGTTTTGGTTTTGTTTTTTTTTTTCTGCTGAATTGAGTAGAATTTTCAGGCAATCCGAGCTGAGAAGGAAACACCAAGGGAAGAGGAGGCGGACGGAGGTCACAGCAAGGCTGGAAAGCAGACAGAAAGCAGGGGAAGGGAGTGGAGGGGGAAGGGATAGGAAGAAATAATACTTGGGGGGAAATATTTGTTGCATGCATTACCCTGAAGTTTTGCTCTCCCCTCCCCCCCCCCTTTTATTGATGTTGCTTTTTTTTTTTTCTCCCCCCTTTTATTTAATTGATGGAAGTCTCCAGGAATTGAATAGAGCAAGAGGTCCTCCCTTCTCCCCCAGCACAGCATCCTGTGCATTCACTCCCTGAAAAGTCCTGCCTGTGGGGTCTAGACCATGAAATGTGCCTGGAAGCCAACCTTTTGATTAGACAAACCAACCTTTTGATTAGGCAAACCGACCCTTTGATTCGAGCTGACAAGCCTCAGGCTCTCAAAAACCATCCAGCCCCTCCCCATCCCCGGGGTGGGGAAAGGGAAAATGACCTCATCTCCAACCCCTGTAACGTGGGAAGGGCCCTCGGGGGGAAGGAGGAAGCCTGTGGCTTCTCCCTTGAAAAATCATAGAACTGTCAGGGTTGGAAGGGACCTCAAGGATCAGCCAGTTCCAACCCCCCTGCCATGGGCAGGGACACCTTCCACCAGACCAGGTTGCTCACAGCCACATCCAGCCTGGCCTTCAAAACTTTCAGGGACAAGGCTTCCACCACTTCCCTGGGCAACCTCTTCCAGTGTCTCACCACCTTCATGGGGAAGAATTCTTCCTAACATCTAACCTGAATCTACCCATTTCTAGTTTTGCTCCATTCCCCCCAGTCCTATCATTCCCTGACACCCTCCAAAGTCCCTCCCCAGCTTTCTTGTAGCCCCCTTCAGATACTGGAAGGCCACAAGAAGGTCTCCTCAGAGCCTTCTCTTCTCCAGACTGCACAACCCCAACTCTCTCAGTCTGTCTCCATAGGAGAGGAGCTCCAGCCCTCTGCTCATCCTCATGGCCCTTCTCTTGAGACCTTCCAGCACCTCCAGATCCTTCTTGTACTAGGGGCTCCACAACTGGACACAGTACTCCAGGTGGGGTCTCAGCAGAGTGGAGTAGAGGAAGAGAATCACCTCCCTCACCCTGCAGGCCACACTTCTCTTCCTAAGAGCAGCCCAGATACAAATAATAAGCAAAAGGCAGAAGCTGTCAGAGGGATGCTGAGAACATCTCACAGTGGGCATTGGGACAGTAAAATGTTACAATGAAGGTATTTTTATGAATAACACAGTGGGATGGAGTGTACCACCAGCAAGTTTGCAGATGACACCAAGCTGTGTGGGACTGTTGATATGTTAGAGGGACAGGATGTCATTCAGAAGGACCTGGGCAAGCTGGAGAGGAGGCCCAGGTGAACCTCATGAGGTTCAACAAGACCAAGGGCAAGGTCCTGCACCTGGGTCAGAGCAGTCTTCATTATCAATACAGGCAGGGGGAGGAGGTGATAGAAAGCATCCCTGAGGACTTTGGAGTTCTGGTGGATGAAAAGCTGGACATGACCCAACAGCATGCACTTGCAGCCCAGAAGGCCAAAGGCATCCTGGACTGAATCAAAAGAAGTGTGGTCTGCAGGTCAGGCGATTTTGCCACTCTGCTCTGCTGAGACTTCATTTGGAGTACTGCATTCAGCTCTGGGGCCTAATGGAGCAGGCCCAGAGGAAGGCCTCAAAAATGACCAGAGGGCTGGAGCTCCACTCCTACAAGGACAGGCTGAAGGAGCTAGGATTGTTCAGCCTGGAGAAGAGAAGGCTGCAAGGAGACCTAATCCTTTTCCCAAGAATGTGAACAAAACCACTTCTGAAAATCCATAACAATCTTCTCCCTCATCAGCAAACGTTCTTCAAAATAAATACCAAACATCCTCAGTGCACAAGAAATAATAAATGTCATCATTCCAAGCTACATAATCAATGACCATTCTCTTTCCTAGCATTTGCTGGCCACATGGAGGAGGTGGTCTTGCCCAGGAGAAACAGAAGATGCTCTTGGACTCAGGTGATAGACAGTTATGGCAACCAACATATCTGATTTTGCCATCAACTGGGAGAACATGATGGAGCTTCATAGATTCATGGAATGATTTAGGTTGGAAGTGACCTTAAAGATCATCTAGTTCCAAATCCCCTGCCCTGGGCAGGGACACCTTCCACCAGCCCAGGTTGCTCAAGGCCTCATCCAACCTGGTCTTGAACATCTCCAGGGAGGGGGCATCCACAACCTCCCTGGGCAACCTGTTCCAGTGTCTCACCACCCTCACTGGAATGAATTTCTTCCTAATCTCCAGTCTAAATCTCTCCTCCTCAAGCTTCAATCCATTCCCTCTCATCCTATCACTACAAGCCCTTGCAAAAAGTCCCTTCCCAGCTTTCTTGTCACCCCCTTCAGGTACTGGAAGGCTGTTCGAAGGTCTCCCTAGAGCCTGCTTGTCTCCAGCTGAACAGCCCCAACTCTCTCAGCCTGTCTCCATAGGGGAAGTTCTGCAGCCCTTGGATCATCTTTGTGGCCTTCCTCTGGACCTGCTCCCACAGTTCAACGTTTTCCCTTTTAAGCTGGAGGCACCAGAGCTGGACACTGTTCCAGGTGCGGGTCTCAGCAGAGCAGAGGGGCAGAATCCCCTCCTTGTCCTGCTGCTCTCACTGCTTTGGACCAGTGACCATTGCTGGCTCCTGGGCAGTTTGTCACCAACTGACACCCCCAAGTCCTTCTCCTCCAGACTGCTTTCAAGCCACTCCTTGCCCAGCCTGTATCTGTGCTTCGGATTGCCCTGACCCAGGTGCAGGACCTTGCCCTTGGCCTTGTTGAACTTCATGAGGCTGGCTTGGGCACAGCTCTGCAGCCTGTCCAAAGTCACTCTGGATGCCATCCCTTCCCTCCAGCGTGTCAGCTGGGCCACACAGCTTGGTGCCAGCCCCAAACTTGCTGAGGGTGCCTCAATGAGCATGAAAAAAGAGCTCTACCACACCTATTCAATGCCAAACCTGGCTGCTCCAGAGAAGGAACAGCACTTCTGCAGCACTTTTCCCCGTCCAAACCCGTTTGGGTTTGTTGTTTTTTTTTTACTCAGGATAACAGACATTTGACACCAGAAGAGCAGTAAACCAAGGGTGGGGTGGGAGCCATGGCCCACCAAAGGAAAGCCTTACTATGTTCATGAGGGTGAGGACGTAGTTCTGGACGTGCTCCTTGCCGTGGAAGCGCACAACGGAGTCATCCACCGCCAGCAGGACTTCGATGTTGTAGTCGTCCCTCCGGGCATGGCGTCTCTTGCGCTCTGCGTCGCCCAGCCGCTCCGCCAGTGGCTCCAGGGAGTTGGGGAGATCCCCCACCTGCATCCCAGGCACTGAGCCAGGCATGGGGGCAGAGAAAGAAACAGTCAGTGAGGTGACCTGCACCATCAGGGGGAGCAGACACTGGGACAGGTTGCCCAGGGAGGTGGTAGAATCATAGAATTGTTAGGGTTGGAAGGGACCTCCAGTTCCAACCCCCCTGCCATGGGCAGGGACACCTCACGCTAGAGAGCTGGAGCACTCTGGGACTGGATACCTGCCTGCCATGCACCCCAGTTCTCTGTGAACCCAATGTGAGATGTCAGGGACTCTGCCCAACTCTTCCACGATAAGAACCATGCTGCAATGAGGTCAGGAGGAAGGGACCACAAGAAGAACCTCTTGCTTGGGGCTGGAAGGGCCAAGCCCTCCAAAAGGCTGAACTCTTTCCCTTCATGGGGAAGGGCTTCATAGAATCTTAGAATTGTCAGGGTTAGAAGGGACCTCAAGGATCATCTGGTTCCAACCCCCCTGCCAGGGGCAGGGACACCTCACACTACAGCAGGTTGCTCACAGCCACATCCAGCCTGGCTGTAAAAACCTCCAGGGATGAGGCTTCCACCACCTCCCTGGGCAACCTCTTCCAGTCTCTCACCACCCTCATGGGGAAGAATTTCTTCCTGACATCTAATCTAAATCTCCCCTCCTCTAGCTTGCATCCATTCCCCCCAGTCTTATTACTCCCTGACCCTAAAAAGTCCCTCCCCAGATTTCTTGTAGCCCCCTTCAGATACTGGAAGCCCACAATAAGGTCTCCTCAGAGCCTTCTCTTCTCCAGACTGATGAAGCCTCATCCCTGGAAGTTTTTAAGACCAGGCTGGATGAGGCTCTGAGCAACCTGATCTAGTGTGAGGAGTCAGAGTAAGGGAAATCAAGAAAAGTGTGTCCATCAGGGCTAGGGAGGTTCTTCTCCCCCTCTAATCTGCCCTGGTGAGACCACCCCGGAATACTGTGTCCAGTTTGGGGCTCTCCAGTTCAAGAGAGACAGAGACCTGCTGGAGAGAGTCCAAGGGAGAGCCCTGAGGATGCTTAGGGGACTTGAGCATCTCCTCTGTGAAGAGAGACTGAGAGCCCTGGGGCTGTTTAGTCTGGAGAAGAGAAGGCTGAGAGGGGATCTGATCAATGTCCAGGGGAGGGCGATGAAGATGAGCAGAGGGCTGGAGCACTGCTGCTACAAGGACAGGCTGAGGGAGCTGGGGTTATGCAGCCTGGAGAAGAGAAGGCTCCAGGGAGACCTAATAGAAGGCTTCTAGTATCTGAAGGGGGCCTATAAGAAGGCTGCAGAGGGATTGTTTACAAAGGCCTGCAGTGATAGGACAAGGGGCAATGGCTTGAAATTAGGCAAGAAGAGATTAGGATTGGATGTTAGGAACAATCTGTGCACCATGAGAGTGAGGGAACACTGCAACAGGTTGCCCAGGGAGGTAGTTGAGGCCCTACCCCTATAGATATTCAAGGCCAGGCTTGACAAAGCTCCGAGCAACCTGATCTAGTGGAGGGTGTCCATGATGACTAGATGACTACAGCTCAGTCTTTTGCTGCTGGTGCTTGCAATTCAGAGCTGTCACCCACTGTAGAGCAAGCTGGAGAAGTGACCTGCAACCTGCTCTGGACCCTAAAGCAGTGTGGTTGGACTAAATGATCTGCAGAGGTCCCTTCCAACTCCAGCCATTCTGTGATTCTATAATCACAGGCAAAGAAAAAGGAAAAAAAGACAAGGCACTAGAAAAGCAAAAGGAATTGTGAGTGCTGGGAAAAGGAACAGCTTCCATCATCTGTTAAAAAGGCAAATCAGCATCACATTTATAGACTCAAAGAACTGTTGAGGTTGGAAGAGACCTTTGAGATCATCATGTCCAACTGCTCACCTAGAGCTCACAAAATACAGGTGATTAAAACTAGACTGCAGCACCTGCATCTTCCAAGCTGCAGCTGTAAGTCAAGTTAGACCAAGTCTGGCTCATGCTGGTCATAGAATCATAGAATTGTAAGGGTTGGAAGAGACCTCAAGAGATCATCCAGTCCAATCCCCTGCCAAAGCAGGACCACCTAGGGCAGGCCACACTGGAACAAGTCCAGGTGGGTTTTGAGCCTCCAGAGAAGGAGATTCCACAACTTCTCTAGGCAGCCTGTTCAAGGGTTCCATCACACTCACAGTAAAGAATTTTTTTCCTCATGTTCAGGTGGAACTTCCTGTGTTCCAGTTTGTGACAGTTGCCCCTTGTCCTATCACAGGGCACCACTGAGAAGAACCTGGCCCCTTCTTCTTGACACCCACCCTTCAGATATCTATAAACATTAATAAGATCCCCTCTCAGGCTGCTCTCCTCCGGACTAAGCAGCCCAAGGTGTCTCAGCCTTTCCTCATCAGATCTTCCACAGTCCCTTCATCATCCTCATAGCCTTCATTGGAGGCTCTCTGGTATTTCCCTGCCTCTCTTGAACTGGGGAGCCCAGTTCTGGTCCCCTCATTCAGGAGTCCCAACCCTGCTCCCCATCCCAAGGCTGGCATGATCATCCATGGGCCTGACCACATCCATCAAGGAGATTCTTTGTTGTCAAAACAGAAGAAAAACTTGTATGCAACTCATCCAACTTTAAAAAACATTTAGAAGAATTTCCCAGCAAAACTCCATCATTTTTTTTTTCTTGTGAAGGTGGCAGAGCAATTGGAACAGGCTGCTCAGAGTACTTGTGGAGTCTCCTTCTCTGGAGAGATTCCAAACCCACCCAGACATTGTGATCCTGCTGTGGGTGACGCTGCTTTAGGACAGGGGTTGTACTGAATGATCTCCAGAAGTCCCTTCCGACCCTCACCATTCCATCATTCTGTGGTTTCCTTTCTTATTGATGATAAACCAACTGACAACCAAAAGCCATAGGGCTAGACCTATGATCCTAGAGGGATCTCCCAAGTGGGAGAAGAAATATTTCCTCCTCAAGAAAGACTTGTCATCAATTGCCAGGAATCCCTGACTAGGGTAGTCATTCTGCCCCTGGACTCAGCACTGGTTAGACCACACCTTGAGTGCTGTGTCCAGTTCTGGGCCTCTCAATCCAAGAAAGATGTTGAGATGCTGGAACGTGTCCAGAGGAGGGCAACAAAGCTGGGGAGGGATCTGGAGCACAGCCCTGTGAGGAGAGGCTGAGGGAGCTGGGGTTGGTTAGCCTGGAGAAGAGGAGGCTCAGGGGAGACCTCATTGCTGTCTACAACTACCTGAAGGGAGGTTGTAGCCAGGTGGGGGTTGGTCTCTTCTCCCAGGCAACCAGCAACAGAACAAGAGGGCACAGTCTCAAGCTGTGCAGGGGGAAGTTTAGGCTTGATCTTAGAAAGAATTTCTTCCCAAAAAGAGAGATTGCAATCCATTGGAATGGGCTGCCCAGGGAAGGTGTAGGGTCAACATCCCTGGAGGTGTTTAAGAGCAGCCTGGATGAGGCACTTAGTGCCATAGTCTGGTTGATTAGTTAGGGTTGGGTGATTGGTTGGACTTGATGATCTTCTTGGAGGTCTCTTCCAACCTGCGTGATTCTGCGAATTGGGGTGTTCAGGCTGGAGAAGAGAAGGCTCAAGGGAGACCTTAGAGCTACATCTGAAGGGCATCTACAGGAAGGCTGGGGAGAGACTGTTTAGAAGGGCTTGGAGTGATAGGATGAGAGGCAGTGGTCTGAAACTGGAGCAGGGCAGATTTAGGTTGGACATTAGGAGAAAGTTCTTAATAATAAGAGTGCTGGAGTACTGGCACAGGTTGCCCAGGGATGTGGTCAAGGCCCTGTCCCTGGAGACATTCAAGATCAGTCTCAATGTGGCCCTGGGCAGCCTGATTCAGTTGGAGGTGTCCCTGCTGACTGCAGAGGGTTTGGACAAGATGACCTTTGATTAGATAGGGTTGATTGGTTGGACTTGATGATCTTGGAGGTCTCTTCCAACCTGGTTGATTGTGTGTGATGAGCCTGGATTCAAGCAGCTCCTACCTTCAGGGTGGAGGTCGTGGCGGGGCTCGGCGCTGTCATGCCGGATGGCTGACCGCCGGTACACCACGTGGGCCCTCCCGTGCTCCTCCATCTCCTGCTGCCCCCTCTCCAAGGGTTCGATGAAGAACTCATTGCTGTCTGTCCTTATCAAGCCAGCCTGCACTCCAGAAAGAAAGAAAGACAAAGGAGAAAAGAAAAACAAAACAAAAAGGTGTGGTTTTGTAGAGACAGAGGTGGACACGCACACTCAATTCAATGTATTCAGAGAAGATCAATGGAGAGCACACGGGGGGATAAAAAAGCTGCCCAAGTAGACAGGATGGCTTGTTGCTACTCCACACCACTGGGATGGATTCATTGCCATGTTCATAGACTTACAAATGGTTGAGGTTAGAAGGGAGCTTAAAGGTCATCCAGTTCCATCCCCGCTGCCATAGGCAGGGATACCTCCCTCTAGACCAGATTGCTCAAGGCCTCACCCAACCTGGCCTTAAACACTTCCAGGGAGGGTCTGATGGTATCCTTCATTTCATCCTATCAACAGCAAAAACACCTCCAGAGAGGATCTGGTGGTACCCTTCATTTCATCCTATCAACAGCAAAAACACCTCCAGAGAAGGTCTGATGGTACCCTTCATTTCATCCTATCAATGGGAAAAAACACCTCCAAGGAAGGTCTGATGGTACCCTTCATTTCATCCTATCAATGGGAAAAAACACCTCTAGAGTGGGCCTGATGGTACCCTTCATTTCATCCTATCAATAGGAAAAAACACTTCCAGGGAGGGTCTGGTGGTACCCTTCATTTCATCCTATCAACAGCAAAAACACCTCCAGAGAAGGTCTGATGGTACCCTTCATTTCATCCTATCAATGGGAAAAAACACCTCTAGAGTGGGCCTGATGGTACCCTTCATTTCATCCTATCAATAGGAAAAAACACTTCCAGGGAGGGTCTGGTGGTACCCTTCATTTCATCCTATCAACAGCAAAAACACCTCCAGAGAAGGTCTGATGGTACCCTTCATTTCATCCTATCAATGGGAAAAAACACCTCCAGGGAGGGGCTGATGACCCTTAACTTCATCCTATCAATGGGAAGGTGAAAAAAAAAAAAAAAGAGGAGGAAAATAGCCACCACCAACAACAAAATAAAACCAAAATCACACCCCCCTGGCCATGATTCAAGTTATGTCTTTACATGGTTAAGAACAGAGGTTCCTTCTCATCAAGGAGGAGTTTTACCACCTAGCTAATACTGCTATAATTCCTCCTATTGCAGCCTTACAAAGCCAGGGGTTTTAAGATGCTTTCTTCTGTCTGGCAGTGATGACACAATGCACAAAGGATTATTCAACACTCAGTGTTCCTGAAGGAAAAGCATGAGCTGCTTAGCACAGGTATCTCACAGATACAGCTATCAAAGTGCTACAGATTTATCTCTGGGTGGGATTTTTGTCAGATTTGATAATAAAGCTGTATCAATAGATACAGGTCCCCACCAGATGATGGCAAGTCGTTGACACTCGTTCTCCTTCTCCCAGTTATTTTGTCTTCCCACAAAAGCCAAAGGGCTTTTTGACTACCACTTTGACTTGACAAAGAAAATGAGGGCATTATAAAATGCTCTGAGTCTCCTAGCAGTTCAGCTGACTGATGTTTAGAGCTGCCTAGGAGTTTGCTAGAAAGCTGGCTGAATCTTGATAAGTTTGTCAGGACAAGGAGAAAGAGAGTCCAGGAGACTTAGAGGGGACTTTATCGCTCTCTACAACTACCTAAAAGGAAGTTGTAGTCAGGTGAGGGTCAGGCTCTTCTCCCAGGCAACAGGACAAGAGGGCATGGTATGAAGCTGTGCCAGGGGAGGTTTAGGTTGGATATTAGGAAGCACTTCTTCACAGAAAGGCTGATTAGGAACTGGGATGGACTACCCAGGAAGGTGGTAGAGTCACCATCACTGGAGGTCTTTAAGAGGGGATTGGATGTGGCACTTGGTGGCATGGTTTAGCTGATGTTGTGGTGTTGGGTGATAGGCTGGACTTGATGACCTCAATAATTCTGTGATTCTGTGAACCTTGGACTTCCAAGCCACCTCACCTCCCTGTACCCTCTCCATCTTCATCCTCATCCCTATGCTTATCCCCACAATGCTGGGGATGTGTGGTAATTTTAGGCTATGCCTTTAATGTTTTTCCACAGATCTTGAACAGCCAAGTCAGGCATTTCACCACCTTTACGAGCTGCAATCACAGAAAGAAGGAAAGAAGAAGAGAAAAGAAACCATCACCCATGAAGTGCTTGGGGATTATCCCTTTGGAGAAGCTGGGAAGTGTTGCACCTCCCAAACACAGCAGGAAAATGAATGAGACAGCAAACATGGCTGGAAACATCCTGGCTCCTGCCCTGCTCCCACCAAATCCCTGTGATGAAAGGCTTCCCATCAAATGAAAATAAAATATAGATAGATACTGCACAGAGAGGTTGGAAGAGGTTGGCCAGGCAAACCTGGAGCTCTTCCAAGCCCACCTGGGTCATTGGATTCCCTTTAGCCTTCAAGTAGCACTGCGTTCATCATGGCATCAGCCAACCTGGCTCTCTTAGACTCCATCAAATTTCCTGCTCCACTTGGGTTTTATTAGCTGCTTAACTTCTCTGGAAAGCAGGGTTTTGGCTGCTTTTGCTTCATCTCCTTCCTGAGGTATCCAAGTCTGGGCAGTTGGGCTAGGATCAACTTGCCTGACACATGTATCTCAGGCCATGAGGGCAGGACCTAGCTGGAAGCTAGGGCTTGACCAACCACCTCTGACCAAGGAGACAGAGCACTGAATCACAGACTGATTTGGGATGGAAGGGACCTTTAAAGGTCATCTAGTCCAACACCCCTGCAGTGAGCAGGGACATCTGCAACTAGAGAAGGTTGCTCACAGCCCCAAACAACCTGATCTGGAATAGTTCCAGGGGTGGTTTTAAATTAGAGCAGATTTAGATTGGATGTTAGGAACAAGTCCTTTACCATGAGGGTGGTGGAAGACTCCAACAGGTTGCCCAGGGAGGTAGTTGAGACCCCATCCCTGGAGCTATTGAAGGTGAGGCTTGACAAGGCTCTGAGCAACCTGACCTAGTGGAGGATGTTTCTGCTCACCTTTGGAGATGCCTTCCAAACCAAGCCATTCTATTATTCTCTGGGGCTTCTACCACCTCTCTGGGCAACCTAAGATTGGAAAGATCACAGCCAGGTTCAGCAAGCATACCAGGCAAGGTGGTGATGATGAGAGAGAGATCAAATCAGGGAGTCAAGCCATAGGTCAGGTCCAGTGATGGTTGGGCAAGCCCATGACAAAAGGGCAAGTTCAAGATGCTGCTATTTATTTCATAGAATCATTTTGACCTTTAAGGTTATTCAGTCCAACCATTAACTCAGCACTGCCAGGTCACCACTAAACCATGACCCTCAGCACCACATCTACATGGCTTTGAGATCCCTCAATGCATGTGCTAAGAGCAGGTGGGCACCCATTGCCCAAGACAATGAAGGACACAGTGCAGAGCATCTGACGCTGGCATCACAAACACATTTGGATTTTACACACAGGCATCATGCTGATGGTTTCCCACTGACTAATGTGCTTCTAGATTGACAGATTGCATTGGCTTGGAAGGGACCTTCAAAGGTCATCTTGTCCAAACCCCCTGCAGTCAAGCAGGGACACCTCCAACTGGATCAGGCTGCCCAGGGCCACATTGAGACTGATCTTGAATGTCTCCAGGGACAGGGCCTTGACCACATCCCTGGGCAACCTGTGCCAGTACTCCAGCACTCTTATTATTAAGAACTTTCTCCTAATGTCCAACCTAAATCTGCCCTGCTCCAGTTTCAGACCACTGCCCCTCATCCTATCACTCCAAACCCTTCTAAACAGTCTCTCCCCAGCCTTCCTGTAGATGCCCTTCAGATGTAGCTCTAAGGTCTTCCTTGAGCCTTCTCTTCTCCAGCCTGAACACCCCAATTCGCAGAATCACGCAGGTTGGAAGAGACCTCCAAGATCATCAAGTCCAACCAATCACCCAACCCTAACTAATCAACCAGACTATGGCACTAAGTGCCTCATCCAGGCTGCTCTTAAACACCTCCAGGGATGCTGACCCCACCACCTCCCTGGGCAGCCCATTCCAATGGATTGCAGTCTCTCTTTTTGGGAAGAAATTCTTTCTAAGATCAAGTCTAAACTTCCCCCTGGGCACCTTGAGACTCTGTCCTCTTGTTCTGTTGCTGGTTGCCTGGGAGAAGAAACCAACCCCCACCTGGCTACAACCTCCTTTCAGGTAGTTGTAGACAGCAAGAAGGTCTCCCCTGAGCCTTAGCTTCTCCAGGCTAAACACCCCCAGCTCCCAGCCTGGCATCACAGGAGAGGTTCTCCATCCCTCTGACCACCCAGCTTGCACACTGGCACCAATTTCAGCTGGAGTGACAGCAGTGCAGTCCCCTTGCCTGGATTCCTATTTAATCCCAGAGCCAGAAGCCACCCCTGCCCCAAGAGAAGGTCTGCTGGGACTCTTCTACCCTCTCTGGCAGCCCTGCCAGGGAGCATTCCACCCAGGGTGAGGCGCCCCAAAGCCAGCTTAGGGCTTAGGGTGAAAGCCAGGCCTTGCTGAATCAGGCAAGCTAACCAACCTCAGCTCCCTCAGCCTCTCCTCACAGGGCTTGTGCTCCAGACCCCTCCCCAGCCCTGCGCTCCAGACCCCTCCCCAGCCTTGTGCTCCAGACCCCTCCCCAGCCCTGCGCTCCAGACCCCTCCCCAGCCTTGCGCTCCAGACCCTTCCCCAGCCTTGCGCTCCAGACCCCTCCCCAGCCTTGCGCTCCAGACCCCTCCCCAGCCTTGCGCTCCAGACCCCTCCCCAGCCTGCGCTCCAGACCCTCCCCAGCCTGCGCTCCAGACCCTTCCCCAGCCTTGCGCTCCAGACCCCTCCCCAGCCCTGCGCTCCAGACCCTTCCCCAGCCCTGCGTTCCAGACCCCTCCCCAGCCTTGTGCTCCAGACCCCTCCCCAGCTTTGTTGTCCTTCTCTGGACACGTTCCAGCATCTCAACATCTTTCTTGAATTGAGGAGCCCAGAACTGGACACAAGCACTCACGGTGTGGTCTAACCAGTGCTGAGCACAGGGCAGAATGACTTCCCTAGTCAGGGATTCCTGGCAACTGATGACAAGTCTTTCTTGAGGAGAGCAGAGAAGGCCTGCTGGGACACTTCTACCCTGCAGGGCTGCTAGGGAGGGTAGAAGTGTCCCAGCAGGCCTTCTCAGCCCTGCCAGGGAGCGTTCCAGCCAGGGTGAGGGACCCCCAAAGCCGGCTTAGGGGCTTAGGGCGCAAGCCAGGCCCTGCTGAGTCAGGCAGCCGGAGGAAAGCCGCAGCGCCAGGCCGGGGCAAGGCTGGATTAGGGTCTGAAAGAGCCTGGGCCTCAGCCACAGCCCACTTGGGTCTGTGCCGCCCTGCAGCTCATGACTGATTAGGCATGGCTCAGGAAATCACAGAATCACAGAAACATCCAGGTTGGAAAAAACCCTGGGGAGCACCGAGTCCAACCCAGAACCCTACTCTCCAAGGGTCACCCCTAAATCACAGCCCCAAGCACCACATCCAAACCACTTTGAAACACATCCAGGGCTGGGGACTCCACCACCTCCCTGGGCAGCACATTCCAGTCCCTGACCACTCTTGCTGTGGAAAAATTCTTCCTAATGTCCAGTCTAAACCTACCCAGTTGCAGCCTGAGGCCATTCCCTCTTGTTCTGTCACCTGTGAGAAGAGACCAGCACCAACCTCTGTACCACCTCCTTTCAGGTAGTTGTGGAGAGCCATGAGGTCTCCCCTCAGCCTCCTCTTTTTCAAACTAACCATCCCCAGCTCCTTCAGTTGCTCTTCATCAGATTTACTCCCCAGGCCCTTCCCCAGCTCCCTTGCCCTCCTCTGCACTGGCTCCAGCACCTCCACACCTCTCTTATATTGAGGTGCCCAAAAGTGGACACTACTCAAGGTGTGGCCTCACCAGAGCTGAGTACAATGGGAAATAAAGCAGCCCAGACCTCCTCCCCCTTGCTTTCTCCCAGAGGAAGATGCACGATGCTGCTGATTCCGGGAGCAACCTGCAGAGCGGCTAAGGCAAGGACCTGTGTGATCACATCACTCCGCTCTGCTGAGACTCCACCTGCAGTCATGGGCACAGCTCTGGAGTCCTCAGCACAGGACAGGACTGAGGAGAGGAGCCAGAGGAGGCCACAGCAATGATCTGAGGGCTGGAAGCTCTCTGTTGAGAGGCCAGGCTGAGAGAGTTGGGGTTGTTCAGCCTGGAGAAGAGAAGGCTCCAGGGAGACCTTCTGGTGGCCTTTCAGGACTGCAAAGGGCTAATAAGAAAGCTGGGGACAGGCTTTTTTGCAGGGCCTGCTGGGACAGGACAAGGGGTGATGGTTTAAAACTAAAAGAGGGAGATTCAGACTAGAGAGAAGGAAGAAATATTTGACACTGAGGGCAGTGAGAGCCTGGCCCAGGTTCCCCAGAGAAGTGACAGATGCCCCATCCCTGGAACCATTCCAGATCAGGTTGTTTGGGGCTGTGAGCAGCCTGCTCTAGTTGCAGATTGCTGACTGCAGGGGGGTTGGATTTGATGACCTTTAAAGATCCCTCCCAACCCAAATCAGTCTGTGATTCAACGATCAGAGCAGCCTGACAAATGAAACAGAAACCACAGCAGCCACCTTGGCACTTACTAAAACAACAACAAAAAAAAATCCCAACCCCACACCACCATCACAACAGGCATGCATCAACCTGCTCAGATGTAAAAAAAGGAGCAGCTCAGGTTGTGTTCCAGCATTTTGGGAAGGCTGTAAGTGCAGGGAGGCAGCAAGAGAAACCAGACACCATCCCAAAAGCCCCAATAAAGCTTTCCTTGGGCTCCTGCCAAGAGATTGATCCAGTCCTCGTCGATCAATCTGCCACCCCGTTTTATTTGGTTTAATAACACCACATCAAATGAACTCTGGCATGCTGCGACTCCCATTACTGACATTTCTGACACGAGATGCTGTCTGCAGCTCTCGAGGAAGGTAATTCCCAAACCGGAAAATGGCCCTTTGAGGATAATTCCACTGGAAAGAGGGGAAAAATAGACTTTTTTATTTTAAGGAAAACACCAAACTGCCAGCTCGCAGCAGGGGGGAAGTCTCTTTTCCAGCTCTCCTGCATCTCGCTAGGCTATGGGAGAGAAGAACTGGCCTCATGCCACCCTTGCTAAGCAAAGGACTCCTCCCTACCCCTGCTCTCAGCACCCTGGGCTGAAAGCTGCAACTCCCCCAGGAATTCAGGAATTTCTGACACCTCAACACAGCAGAAATGTGGAAAAATTAATAAAGGCAGAGAGGCAAAGAGCGCTGAGGAGGGGGGAGTCCAGCTGTGAGCACGGTATGTATTTTTCCTACACAATTCACACTTCATTTGGACCAAAAGTCCCAGAAAGTTGGACTGGGTGAACCAAGCCCCATTGCCAGCTCCCCCTCTTCCACCCAGAGAGGGCATCAGGAGGATGTGCAGAGGGCTGCAGCTGCCTGGCATGGAGCTGGATCACATCTGGCAGCACTATGGTGTGCGTGGCACCAGGGTATGGTCCAGGCCTGCTCCATCCCTATTTGGGACCTCTCTGTCTGCAGCAACCCATCTACCACAACCCTCTGCACTTCCTGACTGCTCTTTCCTGCTCTTTGTGCCAAGGGCAAGAGATTTGGGGATGTCTGTGCTCCATCTGGGCTTTGCCAGGTGACCCAAGCCAGGATTGAAATGGAGCTCCTGGCAGGGTGAGGGCACGGAGGCACGCTGGGCACTAACTAATTAATTAGGTTTTCAGCCCAGACAGGGCTTGGTTGCCAAAAACAAGGATTATCACATTGGAGAAAAGCCCTCATGCCCACATGAAAACCAAACCAGCAGAGGACAGAGGGATCTGTGTAACCCAAAGGGACATGTCACCTCCCTGGCCATTGAAACCAGCGCCTTCTTTCTTCCCCCTAAATTAACCCCAGAATTCAGGAGCTGCAAGTCAAATCCTGAGAGACAAATCCACATTTTTTCTGCAGGGCACCGTCAATTGGGAGGGTTCATAGAATCACAATACAGTTTGGGTTGGAAAGGGACCTTTAAAGGTCACCTAGTCCAACCCCCTGCAGTCATCAGGGACATCTGCAACTACAGCAGGCTGCTTACAGCCCCAAACAACCTGACCTGGAATGGTTCCAGGGATGAGGCTTCTACCACCTCTGTGGGCAACCTGGATCAGTGTCTCACTGCCCTCAGTGGAAAACATTTCCTCCTTCTACCTGATCTAAATTCCCCTCTTCTAGTTTAAACCATCAGCCCTTGTCCTGTCACAAGGGGCCCTGCTCAAAGGTCTGTCCCCAGCTTTCTTATCAGCCCCTTTAAATACTGGAAAGCCACCTTAGAGCCTTCTCTTCTCCAGGCTGAACAAGTCTGACTCTCTCAGCCTGTCCCCTCACAGTAGAGGTGCTCCAGCCCCCTGTTTCTCTCTTCATTCCCTATTAATTACTATTCCCGAGGGATTTGGGGCTCTGCTTATCTGCTGTCAGCCATCCATAGAATCAGAGAATTGTTTCAGTTGGGAAAGACCTCAAAGATCATCTAAGATGCTTGCCCATAGTAGGAGGGTTAGAACTAGATGGTCTTCAAAATCCCTTCCACCCAAACCATTCAAGATCCAAAGTGAGCCAAGGTGACAGGGATGGAAAAATCACAGAATCACAGAATGGTAGGGGTTGGAGGGGATGATCTTCAGAGATGATCCATTCAAACTCCCCTGCCAAGGTAGGATCACTTAGGGCAGGCCACACAGGAATGCATCCAGGTGAGTCTTGAAAGTCTCCAGGAAAGAAGACTCCACAACCTCTCTGGGCAGCCTGGTCCAGTGCTCTGTCACCCTCACAGGAAAGAAGTTTCTCCTCATGTTGAGTCGGAACTTCCTGCGTTGAATCTTACACCCTTTGTTCCTTTATTCTATCACTGGGCACCACCAAAGAAATGCTGGCTCTATGATTTGCAGCAGAAAACAGTGGGGCAAAATCAAGCCAGGGAAAGAAAATCTGATGCCCCACAGATGCCAAGTCTTCACCCACCTCTGCAAGCAGCAACGCTCAAAGCTCGACCACACCGCTGCTAAAGCCAGCATGGAAAGATGGGATGTTGTCACTGCAGTGGGATGTGTCCCTCTGGGGCCAGAGGCAGGGGGTGGGGGGGAGGGAGATTTCTGCCTAACACTACTTTAGCAGTGAGGAATTTGGTGGCTGGGATGTTCTGGCCAGCAGCATGTTCCCACCCTGGTAGGAGAGACAAAAAGAAAAGGGACGGATTTTGCACGCGTGGATGCCCCCTGCAGCAAATAACCCATGTGGAAGGTGCCATGGCTTTGGCATCTGAGAGGAGGGGAAAAGCAAAAAGAAAAAACAAAAAACCAAAACCAGCTCACTTAACAGGGCTAAGTATGGATTTAGGGAACTTAATGTGTGCTTTCTCTTTCTTTTTTTTTTTTCCCCTCTCGTTATTTATAATCTCAGTCTCTGTTTATACACAACCTAATCTCTTTGTGTACACAGCCTTCATCCACAGCATCCCAGAACACTTCCTTTGACCAGAAAAGCCCTGGCCAAGAGTGGTCCTGCAGCTCCCACGCACTCTATACTGGGATGCATAAAAGCCACAAGTCCATTTTGAAACCCACAGAGAACTTCCAGCACAAGTTCATAGCAAGCCCAGGGTACAGGCATGCCAAAGAGCAATGAAGCTACCTACCACTGGTGCTCCCTGCACTAAGTCAGTCCCTTTCTGTCTAGCATGGCCTGACCATCAGCATCCTCACTATCAATACAGGCTGGGGAATGAGGTGATAGAAAGCAGCCTTGTGGAAAAGGATTTAGGGGTGCTGATGGATGAGAAGCTCCACAGGAGCAGGCAGTGTGAGCTTGCAGCCCAGAAGGCAAATCACAGCCTGGGCTGCATCAAAAGCAGCACTGCCAGCAGAGCCAGAGAGGTGATTCTGCCACTTTGCTCTGCTCTGGGGAGACCTCACCTGGAGTACAGTGTCCTTCAATATAGGAAAGACATGAACCTGATGGAGAGGGTCCAGAGGAGGGCCACAAAAATGATCAAGGGGTTGGAGCACCTCTGCTATGAGGACAAGCTGAGGGAGCTGGGGTTGTCCAGCCTGGAGAATAGGAGGCTCGAGGGAGACCTAATAGCAGCCTCCCAACACCTGAAGTAGGCCTACAAGAAGGATGGAGACTCCATCCTTCCCAGGTGCTCAGCTGCTTCATGCTGGAGGTACTGCATGGTCATAAATATCATCAGAGCCCTGGAACAGGCTGCCCAGAGAGGTTCTGGAGTCTCCTTTTCTGGAGACATTCAAAACCCACCCAGATGCATTCCTGCTTTGGCAGTGGGGTTGGACTGGACAATCTCTGGAGGTCCCTTCCAACCCCTAGTATTCAGTGACTCTGTGATTCTTGCTCCATTTGCTACATCAAGCTCTTTTTATCACTTTGTTGGAGTTCTACCCATGCATGGGGTTTTACCTGCTGCACCAGTACAGGTTGACCTGCTGGGAAGCAGCTCTGTGGAGAAGGACCTGGGAGTGCTGGTGGACAAGTTCACCATGAGCCAGCAATGTGCCCTCATGGTCAAGAAGGTCACTGGGATCCTGGGGGTATTCAGAAGATTATGGCCAGCAGGTTAAGGCAGGTTCTCCTGTCCCTCTACTTTGTCCTAGTCAGGACACATGTGGAAAACCAGGTTCAGTTCTGGGCTCCCCAGTTCAAGAGACAGGGAACTACCAGAGAGAGAAGCCAGGGGAAGCTACAAAGATGTTGAGGGGCCTGGAGCATCTCTGTGAGCAGGAAACGCTGAGAGACCTTGGACTTGTTTAGTCTGGAGGAGAGCAGCCTGAGAGAGCATCTGATCAACACCCATCAAAAGCTAAAGGGTGGGGGGCAAGAGGATGGGGCCAGACTCTTTGCAGTGTTTCCCAGTGATAGGAAAAGGGGTAATGGGCACAAACTGGTGTCCAGGGGCTTCCATCTGAGCAGGAGAACAAAATTCTTTCCTGTGAGATTGCCAGAGCCCTGGAGCAGGCTGCCCAGAGAGGTTGTGGAGTCTCCTTCTCTGGAGAGACTCCAAACTCACCTGGACATTGTGATCTTGGACAAGCTACTGTGGGTGACCCTGCTTTAGGAGCAGGGTTGGACTGGATGATCTCCAGAGGTCCCTTCCAACCCCTGCCATTCTGGGTTTTGGAATCTTCTTGGTCTCACAGCTCCTCCAAAGGGGACATATTAGCTGTCAGACTAACTTAAACCAGAGGACGAACAATCTACTACATCAGCCAGAAAACGCATGAAAGGAGAGAAACCAACTGCTGCAATGGCCCTATCACAAAATCCTCTTCACTGAGGGAGGAGCAGAGTCTCTGCTCAGGCTCTGTCCCTCTGTCCTCCTGACCTCTTCCCCCAGCCTGCAATCACCACATGTGCTTCATAGGATGATGGGAAATTGCTTGCAATTTACTTGTTGGCCATGGAGCAGAAAGACATTGCAGGAAGGGAAAAAAAAAATAGATAGCTTTTTGTTGGTTTTCTTTTTAATCTTCCCTGGTGCTGCTGGAGCTCTACCTGAAGAAATAAAACCATCTGCAAGGCAACACAGCAGCAACCACAATGCTAAGCTTCAGAAATGGGGATGCAACCAAAACTGCCTGCAGCAGCCCTTGGTGTTTTGCAAACCCCTATGCATCAGCACAACATGGCTTGGGTAATCCCACCCAGCACAGAGGCCACAAAGCCCCCACAGAGATTAATGAAGGGAAAAGGGGAGATGAAGCAAGCACCCTGAGCTGCTGATTCCACAGGAAGAGCCACTTGTCCTTTACATGAGCTTAGAAGAGTGGGCTTGGGGGCAGTACCAGGGATGGCAAGACAGCTATGGCTGTCTTGGACACCTGCAGAAGCATCCCGTGGTACCAGCTACATCCCAAACAGGGCCACTGGATGGCTGGAACAATGGAAAAAATAATCACAACCTCCCGTGTGCAGAGGGCTAGGAGACAGAACTTGAGGCTAAAGCCAAGAAAAGCCCAGAAAAGTTCAACTCAAGGCTGCTGAAGATGGAGCCTAAGAGTAGAGAGTTGGGAAAGAGAAACCTCCTAACACCATGCTCACTCTCCCTGGCTTCTGCACAACACGGATTCAGCTGCCAACAGCTTCCAGCATCCCCCCTCCCACAATGCCAAAGGGAATTACTTCTGCAATGCAACTTCCAGACTTAAAAGCCACCTTCTCCTTCCAGACACAGCACTACCAGTTGCTTGCCTTGAGCAATAGGAAATACCTTTTAAAGCTTTTCAAAGCCCACCCAAATTTGCCAGCCCCAGAGTGATGATCCACGTCACAGAGAAATCCCTGCCCGAACTCACAGCTGAATCCAAAAAGGACCCTTCAAAAAGGGGGTGGATTTTGTGCTAAAACTGTGGCCAAATAAATAAATAAAACCCCAAAATAAACTACTATAGGGAGGTGAAGTGTGTATTTCTAGCTGTGCTGCTCTATCATTTCTGCTCCTACAGCAACACCAGGCACTGTATAAAAAGAAAGGAATGCCAAACTGTGCTCACAGCCAAAATTGGCTTCAGGAACTCCCAGAATAAAGCAACCAAAAAAGAAAAAAAAAAAAGGAGGAGGTGTGTGTATATATATAGATATAGATATATAGATATATATAACAAGGACAAAATAAGGTATTTACTCCCAACTAAGGAGTAATATAAGTGGTACCAGGAGAAAACAGCAAATGCTGGCACCTGGAACAAGAATTAAAGTGGCTCAGAGGAAATCTGGAGGGCAAGGGGCCAGAAGTATGAAAAGAAAAAAAAATGTGATTCCTCAAGCATATCAAAGGTGGGAACCCAAGGGCTGAGCAGATGCCAGGGCTAAAGAGGTAATAGAGCCATTTAAGTGATTAAAGGGTGGTGGCAGTAGGGTTATCAATGCTGAACCCTCCTCCCCCTGCTCTCAGAAAGTAAAAAGGCTCTGAGCATGTCACTCATTAATCAAAAAAAAAAAAAAAAAAAAAAAGAGAGAGGTCCTGCCCCAAAAAGATGCTCAGGAGAAGCAAGACCACCTGCTGACAGGGATTGCAGACACTGAGTGCGCTCAGCCTCGTTTAAGAAGTGGGAAACGTGGAGAAAAAGTTCCTAAAGCACATTCCCAAAGGAAAGAATGGGTAAGCAAGGATGCAGCAGCGTTAACAGCAGCGTGAGCGCCCAGCCTGGAGTATCAGCCTCTGACGTGGTCCATCTCCAGGCAGAAGGCAACCCCAGGTCATTTTTTCACCCTCCTTAAATAAACATAGGTGCATATACAGGGGAAGGATGGTGTGCTCCTGTATGTATGTAGCGCCCTACCCTGCTTGTGAGTTATGTGGGGAAAGGGAACCCACAGCAGGCAAAGGTCGTCACAGAATCATAGAATTGTTAGGGTTGGAAGGGACCTCAAGGATCATCTACTTCCAACCCCCCTGCCATGGGCAGGGACACAGAATCCCAGAATTAACCAGGTTGGAAAAGACCTTCAAGATCATCAAGTCCAACCTATCAGGCAACACCATCTAATCAACTAAACTATGGCACTAAGTTCCTCATCCAGTCTTAAGGGATCAAGTTGCCCAGAGCCACATCCAGCCTGGCCTTCAAAACCTCCAGGGATGAGGCTTCCACCGCCTCCCTGGGCGACCTGTTCCAGTTCTCACCACCCTCACGGTGGAAAAACTTCTTCCTAACATCCAATCTGAATCTACCCACTTCTACTTTTTCTCATTCCCCCTAGTCCTATCATTACCTGACACCCTAAAAAGTCCACGATCCACCTCGAAGAGGAAAAAAACACCCCCAGAACCCACCCCTCAACCAGGCAAAACGGTGGGCAGCGCACACAAATCACCCCCTCAGCTTCCAGCTTACCAGTCCGTCGCAGTTGCTGATGGCCACGGCGGCTCCAGGCATGCCGGAGATGTCGCCGGTGAAGAGGCACCGCTGTTGGAGGGGTTCCCGGAACAACACCTCAAAATCCTCCTGCCATTCAGCCACGGCGCCCAGCGGCACCAGCCGCCGGTTGGGCCTTAGCCGGAGGTGCAGCTCCGTCCCGAAAACGGTGACATTGAAGTAGAGCAAGCGGCCGGCGGCCGCCCCACGGCCCCGGGGGGACTCATCGAGAGGGCTGCGCGGGATGCGGCGGCGGCGGGACGGAGGCGGGGACGCGGGGCAGGCGGCTTCGCCGATCCCCACCGTCGCCGCCGCCTCACCGGACACCACGTGCGAAAGGAAGCGACCCCGGCAATCGGCGCTGAAGGGGACGATCACACCATACTCGCTGAGTTTGCCGGCCAGGAGGAGCTCTGCGGAGAGAAAGATGGAAGGGAGAGGAGTTGGCGATGGGAAGGGAGCATCCCGCTCACCGGGTGGCATTTCGGCGGCCGAGCCGAGCCGAGGAGCCTTCAGCAGAGCTCCATGAGCCCAGCGACTGTTTTTTCCATCCCGACGGAGCTCCGCTTTGTAGTTTTAACCGGCCGCGTCCAGCCTAGCAGAATAAACTCAGGCTGACGTGCCCCTCACACGCCAACTCTTCCTCGCCCAACCTCCATCTCCCCCAATTCCCCACTGAAAACCAACACCACCCCATCCCCCCTCTCCCTTCTCCCCATCCTCCCGAGGTAGAAACCACCTGTCAAAACAATACACACGCACATCCCCCAACGGGGGATCCTCTACCTCTCCCCGGGGGTCCAGGGGGCCGTACCTGGGGCACTGCCGGCGGCCAGGCAGCCGTGCAGGGGGACGAGGCAGGAGAGCACCAGCCGCAGATAATCCATTTGGGGCCCGGCGGCGCGGCGCGGCGGGGCTGCGGGGCAGGCAGGCGGGATGCTGGGGGGGGCGAGCGGGCGGTGCGAGGGCCACCGCCTCTCCCCCCGCCCGGGGCCGCCGCCGCCGCCGCCGCCCGGGCCGGGGCCGGAGCCGGGGCCTGGGCTACTCCCGCCGCCGCCTCCGGTGAGGGGGGAGCCGGGCGGCGCCGCGCTGCGCGCCCGTGGCCCCCCGGGAGCGGGCGTGGGGCGGGCCGGGGGCTGGGTCTGGGGGAAGGGGTGGGAGTGAGGGCGGTTTTTTTTTTTTTAATTACTTTTCTTTACTTTTTTTTTTTACAAGTTTTCTTTAATTTTATTTTACTTCTTTCTTTTGGGCCTTCTTTTTTTTCCCTTTTTTTTCTTAGTAAACCAAAAGAAACTTTCTCGGGCTGCGTTTTGAGGGTTTCTTTCCCGGAGATTTAAAATTGGGGGTGGGGGGGAAGCGCCTTTTTGGCCAGCCGGCTCCAGCCTGCCCTCCCTCTTCTCCTTCCCTGCCGTCCCCTCTTCCCCTTCAGTCCTGCCTGAACAAAGGCGAGGCCCGCCGGGAGCCGGAGCCCGAGCCCCTCTCCCTGCTCTGCCCCCTTCCCTCCCTTCCCAAAAACCCACCCTGGAGCAAAATCGTGAGCAGAAGTAGAATCAAAAGTGTCTCCCCTCCAGAAGTGCAGGAACGCAGCCTGCTTAGAACCACCTGTGATCTCTGAATGGGTTGGGTTGGAAGGGACCTTTAAAGATCATGGAGACCAACCCCCCTCTGCAGTCAGCAGGGACATCTGCAACAGCTGCAGGTTGCTCACAGCCCCAAATAACCTGACCTGGAATGGTTCCAGGAATGGAGCATCTGCCACCACTCCGAGCAACCTGGGACAGGGTCTCATCACCCTCAGCATAAAAAGGAAAAAGAAAAAACAGAAAAAACTTCTCTTTCTCTGGTCTGAATCTCCCTCTTGAGATTTAAACCCATCAATTCTTGTCCTGTCACAACAGGCCCTGCTCAAAACTCTATCCCTAGCTTTCTTATCAGATCCTCTAAGTACTGCAAGGCCACCAGAAGGTCTCCCTGGAGCCTTCTCTTCTCCAGGCTGAACAACCCCAACTCTCTCAGCCAGTCCTCACAGCAGAGAGCTTCTAGACCTCCCATTATTGCTGTAGCCTCCTCTGGCCCCTCCTGTGCTGAGGACCCCAGAACCAGACCCAGCACTGCAGGTGGGGTCTCAGCATGATGACTTTTTCTGCTCCTCCTCCTCTGTTTTTAAGAACAGAGACAACCAAGCAGCACCTTGAGTCACTCATCTCTTGTTTTCATGGCAGAAGACATCCACCATGAGAACACTTCAAGTCCAGTGCAGCAGAGCCCTCCACAGCAGGACCTCTCAACACCTCTTGCCCAAACCTCACCTCAATCAACACCTTCTGATCCATTTGCATTTGCTGGGTCCAGATTATTATTTTTCTCCTCTTTCTACATCTCCATCTGGACAGGACTCTAAGGCCAGTTTCAGAGCAGGAGCTGTGCAATGGCACTGGTAATACCAGTTGTGCTGGTTCTGCGTGGATCCTACTGAGCTGGGGCCTCAGGGGCAGTTTGGGTTACACTGAGCAACCCAAACCTTTGCTAGGAGCTAATCCCCGCCTTGGAGACCTCATCACCTAAGCTGCTGCAGGAGCCACCAGCATGTGATGGGAAAGGCAAGCAGGGCAAACAACATGCCAGGCTGCAAACCTCACAGCAGCTCTACCATTACCATTACTATTTGGGATCTTTTTTTTTTTTTTTTTTGGTAGGACCTCAGTTGGAGCTTTGGTCCCAGCCTAGCAGTGCAGTGATGTTGGGAGCAGCAAGAGAGAACCAGCATTTGAGAAAAGCCACCTTTGGAAAGGCTTTGCTTACCTGTGAGCATGGGTAAATTGTGGGGCTGCCAGAAAGAGATGCGGAACTCCATGGAGATGGGTCCTGCTGCAGTTGTTGCTGGTGAAGAGCTGAGGGAAGAGGTTCTTCAGTGTTCTCAGGATCACAGGGTGTTAGGGGTTGGAAGGGACCTCCAAAGATCATCAAGTCCAACCCCCCTGCCAGAGCAGGACCATAGAATCTAGCACAGGTCACACAGGAATGCATGCAGATGGGTCTGGAAAGTCTCCAGAGAAGGAGACTCCACAACCTCTCTGGGCAGCCTGTTCCAATTGATCTGTGAGCCTCACCAGTGAAGAAGTTCCTCCTCATGCTGAGGTGGAACCTCCTGTGCTGTAGTTTTTATCCATTTCCCCCTGTCCTATCCCAGGGTGCAAGTGAGCAGAGCCTGGCCCCTCCCTCTTGAACCCCAGCCCTCAGATATTTGTAAGCATTTATCAAATCCCCTCTTAAGTCTTCTTCAGACCTAAAAGCCCTGGGGCTCTCAGCTTCTCCTCATGTTCTCATCATTCTCCAGTCATGTTCCTCTGGATGGGTGCTGCCAAGGCATCATCCCAGAGCTGCAGCTGAGAATGAAGAACTGGGTGGTAGGGTTAGGTTTTGGAGAGAGAAGGGGAGACTGAGGTCTTGGTAATCACAATCCAACCAAATAAACACCTGTAGGTAAAGCCACAAGATGCCTCCAGGCAGAAAAAAAAAAAAAAAGAAAGAAAAAAGAGATGAATAAAATTCACTTCAACTAGAGGAGAAGAATTTCAAGTTGGACAAACAGATTTTGATTTCCCTGTTTCAGTCTTTGCATGCTTCTGTTTGCTTGGTGCAACATGTAATTAATCACAAGAAGTGATCTGCAAGAGATTCTTTGCATGGAAGATAGAAGAGGAATTTGTGCTCCAAGCATTTCAGGTGATTTGGGTAGATAGGCACCCACTGGAACAAGTCCTTATTATGACTAGATAGATTTATGACAGAATGCATAACAAAGAGCACACTTGACAGAATCACAGAATGTTAGGGGTTGGAAGGGACCTCCAGAGATCATCCAGCCCAACCTCCCTGCCAGAGCAGGGTCACCACGGGCATGTCACACAGGAACACATCCAGGTGGGTTTTGAATGTCTCCAGAGAAGACTACTCCACAACCTATCTAGGCAGCCTGCTGCAGGGCTCTGTCACCCTCACAGTGAAAAAGTTTTTCCTTGTGTTCATGTGGAACCTCCTCTGCTCCAGCCTGCACCCAGTGCCCTTTGTCCTGTCATTGGGCATCACCCAGCAGAGCCTGGCTCCATCCTCCTGGCACTCACCCTTCACAGCTTTATAAACATGAATGAAGTCACCTCTCAGGCTCCTCCTCTCCAAGCTAAAGAGCCCTCAGCTCCCTCAGTCTCTCCTCATAAGGAAGATGTTCCACTCCCCTAATCATTTTGTGGCTTTGTGCTGGACTCTCCCAAGCAGTTTCCTGAGGTCCTTCTTGAACTGAAGGGCCCAGAACTGGACACAAATTTCCAGATGTGGCCTCAGCAGGGCAGAGTAGAGTGGGAGGAGAACCTTTCTCAACCTACTGACCATAGCCCCTCTAATACACCCCAGGACACAATCTGCCTTCTGGGCAACAAGGGCACACTGCTGGCTCATGGTCATCCTTCTACCCACCAGGACCCCCAGGTCCCTCTCCTCTGCACTTCTCTCCAACTTGTGAAGAACAGCTTCACAAAACATCATTTAATTACTTTTCTGCTGAGGCAGAGACTACTTCTTCACCCACAGGGTCCATGAACTCATCCAGACCCTCTAAGACCATTAATGCTTCCCTAATCTTGCCAAAGAGTTGGCTTCAGAGGTGTCAGTCTGGCTAAAGGCTGATGGCCATGAACTAACATGCAACTCCCCACCGTGTGGACCTTCTACAGGTAATGAAGGGACAAGGGGCAACAGGCACAAACTGGAGCCCAGGATGTTCTGTCTGAACAGGAGGAAAAACTTCTTTGCTGAGAGGGTGCTGGAGCCCTGGAGCAGGCTGCCCAGAGAGGTTGTGGAGTTTCTTTCTCTGGAGAGATGCCAAACCTGCCTGGCCATTGTGATCCTGGGCAAGCTGCTGTGGGTGCCCCTGCTTTAGCAGGGGGGTTGGACTGGATGATCTCCAGAGGTCCTTTCCAACCCTCACAGCATTTTGGGGATGCTGTGATTCTGTAGCATCACCCCAAGTGGGGCAGAACCTACACATAGGAGCCCTGGGGGTCTCCCACTCAGCTCAGAGGGGGCCCTGGCACAGGCTGCAGGGTGAGCACCTGGACATCCCAGCTTCTTTTCCCCATCAGCACATCCACTCTTGCCACTCAGGAGCCCCACAACACCCCTTCTCCCCTGCAGCTGAGGAGAACAACCCCTGCAGCCACCTCCAACCCCTCTGCCCCCCACTACTGTCCTTTCCCTCCTGTCCTTCCCTTTTGCTTTGGCCCCTCTGTTCCCCTCTGTCTCCTTTCCCCTCCTAGTCTTTAACTCTGCTTGACCCTTCTCCTTGACTTTAGGCTTAACCTCTTCCTTTCCATTTTGGAGTTCAAATGGAGCCTTTTCTCCTGCTTTGCCTTCCTTCACTGCTGTTTTATCTCCAGCCCCCATTTCCTTCACCAATAATGTACTTTGCAATTCCACTTTCTGATCCAACAGGTGCCTTCTTCAGCCCTCAAGTCACCATTTCCCATTTATGAGGTGACCTCTAGGTCTGGGAAGGAGCAGCTTTTCTTTCCAGCTTCTAGAGAAGAAAGCTGCCAGCAGCTTTTAAACCCCCAAACCAGATTGGTTTTCCTCCAGCATGATTTTTATCTGGTGGCAAGCAAGCTCTGCCCACATTGAATCTGGGGAGACCAAGTTCTACCCACCCCAGCCAGGATCCTGAATTTGAAGGCTGGGAAAACATTCACACCAGGCTGGGAAAACATGCACACTAGGCTGGAATGATTTCTTCCATAGAAAATCCTTAATTGGGTCTATTTTTCCTGTCTTTATGGGCACCTGTGGCTTTGCCCAGCCCTGTGAACCTCCTGGAGAGGAGGGCAGAAAGGTCTAATAGAATCATAGCCATTGCCACCGATTACCTAAATTGACTTTTTCTACCCATAACATCATGAGTTTAGGAGCCAGGAGCTCAGGATCTATCAGAGTGAGAAGAGAGGATGTGATTCCAGCCATCAGTCAGCACATTTCTCCTTCTTAAATCTTCTGGTTGTTAATCTAAAAGGCTGCCCCTGCACTTGGATTGAGCCTCATCACCAGCCTCATCCTAATGATGCACTCAGTTCTAGCAAGAAGTGGTTAAAAAAATGGCAAAAATACTTAAAAGAAAGAAGTAGGAGGGAGGAAAAAAAATCCTACCTTTCCCCAGCTAGTTTGTTTTGGTTGTGGATTTAAAAGCAGCTGCAAGAAGCAAGCAGGAGCCCCAGGAGAGATGGGCTAACATCCTGGGAGAGCTGATCTAGCATCCCAGGTGTTGGACTTGATGATCTCCAGAGGTCTCTTCCAAGCCCTTCCATTCCGTGATTCTGAGAGAGCTGGACTAGCATCCTGAAGGAGATGGATAAGCATTCCAGGCACAGACAGGATGGGCATGGAGGAATGGCCAGGGTTCTACCCCTACCTATCCCCATCCCAGATGGAACACCCATCCACACATGGAGAAGCGTGAAGGTGGTACTTGGTGCTTAAAGAGGCATCCAAACCCCCACCATGCAGAAAAGCCTCTTGCAGGGAATCATAGAACTGTCAGGGTTGGAAGGGACCTCAAGGATCAGCCAGTTCCAACCCCCCTGCCATGGACAGGGACACCTCACACTACAGCAGGTTGCTCACAGCCACATCCAGCCTGGCTGCAAAAACCTCCAGCGATGAGGCTTCTACCACCTCCCTGGGCAACCTGTGCCAGTGTCTCACCACCCTCATGGGGAAGAATTTCTTCCTAACATCCAATCTGAATCTATCCACTTATAGTTTTGCTCCATTCCCCCCAGTCCTATCACTCCCTGACACCCTCAAAAGTCCCTCCCCTTCCAGATACTGGAAGGCCACAAGAAGGTCTCCTCAGAGCCTTCTCTTCTCCAGACTGAACAGCCCCAACTCTCTCAGGCTGTCTTCATAGCAGATGAGCTCCAGCCCTCTGATCATCCTTGTGGCCCTTCTCTGGACACCTTCCAGCACCCCCAGATCCTTCTTGTACTAGGGACTCCAGAACTGGACACAGAACTCCAGGTGTGGTCTCAGCAGAGTGGAGCAGAGGGGGAGAATCACCTCCCTCACCCTGCTGGCCACACTTCTCTTGCTGCAGCCCAGGCTCTGGTTGGCTTTCTGGGCTGCAAGTGCACACTGCTGGCTCTTGTTGAGCTTCTCATCCACCAGCACCCCCAAGGCCTTTTTCCTTCAGGGCTGCTCTCAAGCAGAATGCAAATCCTACCCACCTCCAGCTCCCTGAAGCAGAGGGACCAAAGCAGGGGCAGCAGCCAGCTGTGGGTGAGCAGGATGACCTCATCCCTTAGACATCCAGAGCTGCCATCAGATTAAACCAGAGCACAGCTCCTGCCACCACAGCTGTGGCAAAGGGGAGGGAATAGCCCACTGGGCATCTTCCCCACTCTCCCCACAGCAGGCTTCAGCTTCAACTCCTCACCCAAGCAGGGGGAAAGACACCCTCACCATCCCCCACCCCCCAGCTCTTTTTTCCAGGATTTCAGCTCTTTCCAAGTGTATTTTTAGCCTTGCTGCTAGAAGACCACCAAGGAAGGTCCCAAGGATGCTGTGCTCACCCGGGAGAAGAGGAAGAGAAGCACAAGCCCTGCTCTGCAGGCAGAGAGCTGACAAGCACATCATCTGGTCTCCGGCTGCCCCAAGGCAGGAAGGCAGGATCATTCCTGCCAGATCTCTCCCTAATCCAAGCTTTAAGACCTCCAAAGAAGGAGGAGGCCTCCACAAGCCTTCAGGACATTGATTTTTTAATTTTTTTTTTTGTTGACTTTTCTTATCCTGGAAAGTTTTTCCCTCCTGTTTAATCCCAGTATTTCTTGCAGCTGCTTACACCAAGGAGGTTTTGTGCTGCTTGCTGGAGTTTTCCCTGCCTTTCCTATAGCCTTTTGCCCTACACAAAGGTAGCTGCCATGCCCCTCCATAGCTTCCTCTGATCTCCCCTGACCTTTCCCCATTCAGGTCAGCCCCTTCTCGAGCTGCGACGCCGAGCTCCCAGTGCACCCTGAATAAAATCCAATTAGCTCTCCTAATCCACCACAAAGGGCTGGGGATACAACTTAAAGGCTTCTGGGCTCCAGAAGTGTGAAAGCAAAGCCCTACTTGTCTGCTTTGCACACCCCTTTGGGTTCCCTCACACACTCCTTGGGGTCCTCACACACCTCTTGGATTTCCTGCACACCCCTTGGGGTTCCCTCCACACCCCTTGGGGTTCCACCTGCAGTGCTGGGGCCAGCTCTGGAGTCCTCAGCCCAGGAGAGACATGGACCTGTTAGAGTGGGGCCAACAGAGGCCACAGCGAGGATGGTAGGGCTGGAAGCCCTCTGCTGCAAGGACAGGCTGAAAGTGTTGGGGTTGTTCAGCCTGCAGAAGAGGAGGCTCCAAGGGGACCTTCTGGTTGCCTTTCAGGACTTGAAGGGGCTGGTAAAAAGAGAGCTAGGGACAGGGTTTTGAGGAGGGCCTGTGGGGACAGGACAAGGGTTGGTGGCTTTCAACTGAGAGAGGGAGAATTAAATCAGAGAGAAAGGAGAAATTTTTTTTCCAGTGAGGGCAGTGAGACCCTGTCCCAGGTTGCTCAGAGGGGTGGTAGATGCCTCCCATTCCTGGAAGGTTGTTTGGGGCTGTGAGCAACCTGCTCTGACTGCAGGGGAGTTGGACTAGATGAGCTTCAGGGGTCCCTTACCACCCAAACCAAGCTGTGATCCTTTGAACTGCCACAGTATGAGGTCCTATTCTCTTCCCACCAACAGCCACTCCTCAGCCCACTTCTCAAAGACTGCCACAACCTCTTTGCTCCCTTAGCAGGACCTCCATCCCCTGAGCACATGGCATGAGGCCATTCCCCCCACAGTCAAGGATGCCTGGAAGCAGCTGGCCAGTGCAGGAAGATGAGGATACTACATCAAGTACAACAATAAGAACCCTCTGGAGAGAAACAAATTCCCCCATGGAAGCATACCCTGCACCAAGATGGGAATGGAACCCAAGTCCTAGCAGCCCATGGGTCCTCCTGGTGGCACCCAGGCAGCCTTTCCTGTGCTCAGAACCCTGCACCCAGCCTGTTCCAAGGGGAAAGCATCTCCTACTCATCCCACCTCAATGCTTTGCACCTCCAAGCATTGCTTCTACCATGAGCCAGCCTCAGGCACATCCTGGAAGCACATCTTGCAGAGCACTCCCTTACAGCTGCACCTCCCCATTCCTGCAAGATATTTGCCTTGGCAACCCGACTGGGAGGTTTTTCAGGGGCTGGGAGCCCCTCCTCAGCCCCTCTGCCCACCCAGGGTTCAACAGGCAAGCTTGGGAAATGAAACTGTAAAGCTGAAAGAAAGAAAAAAAAAAAAGAAAAAAGGACTAAATGAGCCAGAAAGTGGAAGTCGACGCCGGGCCGATGGGAGACGCTGAACTGCAAAGTGAAACAAGGTCAGGGAGATTTATACTGACAGCCTTGGACAGCTTCCAGCCCCTACTGTCAGCAGCAGAGCCTTGGAAAAGAGGAGGGAAAAAGTTGCTCTCCTTCTAGGAACCTTGCAGAGAAAGCTCTGCTGGCATGGCTGGGTCCTGCCGATGGGAAAGCAACAAACTACCCTCCCCCTCCAATAAAAACCTTGTCCTACCTGCAGTGCAACCTGGAGCCCAGCTGTGGCAGATGTTGAAATCTGGGTCAGCAGCACCTCAGAGGAGTTCAGCTATTCAGCATCACCTCAGTTTAAACCAGACAGCTGCCCCTTAGCCAACCCACAGAATCACAGAATGTTAGGGGCTGGAAGGGACCTCAAAAGCTCCTCCAGTCCAACCCCCCTGCCAGAGCAGGGTCACCTAAAGCAGATCACACAGGAACACAGCCAGGCAAGTTTTGAATATCTCCAGAGAGGCAGACTCCACACCCCGCCCCGGGCAGCCTGTTCCAGTGTTCTGTCACCCTCACAGGGAAAAAAAAAAAATCTTCCTCCTGTTTCCAAGGAACTTCCTATGCCTCAGCTTCCACCACTGCCCCTTGTGCTGTCCTTGGGCACCACCCAGCAGAGCCTGGCTCCATCTTTATAAACATGAATGAGGTCACCCCTCAGGCTCCTCTTCCCTAAGCTAAAGAACCCACAGCTCCCTCAGTGTCTCCTCATAAGGAAGATGTTCCACTCCCTTCAGCATCTTTGTGGCACCAGACACTTGGCAGAGGGGCTCCTCGCCATGATGGGCAGAAACCTATTGAACTGCTCCTCCCCAAATGCTAGAGCCTGCTTGAACACTGCTATGTTTCCATGAGAAACACACATTCCATGTCCTTGCTGGCTGTTAAATCCTCGTCATGCCAACATGTGGCTGTGCTTGCACCAGCCACCACCAGGGAGGCACAATGCTGCTGGCACCATCACCTGTATCTCACCAGCATCACTTCACCTCTGGGGCTTGGTGTGGGAGGTGAGCTGTCCCTGCCCAAATACACACCCACTGCATCCATTCATGCTTCCAACCACCCATCCATGCTTCCATCCTTCCATGCTTCCAACCATCCATCCAGTCAATCCTACCAGGATGATTGAGGGACTGGAGCCCTGCCCTGTGAGGAGAGGCTGAAAGCCCTGGGGCTGTTTAGCCTGGAGAGAAGACTGAGAGGGGATTTAATCAATGTCTATAAATATCTGAGGGCTGGGGGGGCAAGAAGAAGGGGCTCACGTGCACCCTGGGACAGGACAAGGGGCAATGGATAGAACTCCAGCACAGGAGGTTCCACCTCAACATGAGGAGGAACTTCTGCACTGTGAGGCTCACAGAGCACTGGAACAGGCTGCCCAGAGAGGTTGTGGAGTCTCCTTCTCTGCAGCCTTTCCAGACCCATCTGGATGTGTTCCTGTGTGAGCTGTGCTGGATTCTATGGTCCTGCTCTGGCAGAGGGGTTGGACTTGATGATCTTTGGAGGTCCCTTCCAACCCCTAACATCCTTAGTTGAACTTGGTGATCCTGAGGGTCTTTTCCAGTCTGAATGTTTCTCCGTGTGATCCTGTGATCCATCCATCCATCCAAGTCCTACCTGCTCTTGCCATCTCCATCCCCTCCCTTTATTGAGAGCCCAGTACAAACTAGGTTAGCTTTGCCCAGCATCCCTCCAGATGTGCCTTGCCCTCTCCACACATTGACCTTCTTATTAATTTTTAATCACCCTCTTGCAAGAATGAAGCTTATTGGTGTGTAAACTCCAAATCTATACATATTCTTTTTTTGGTGCCACTTCAGCTGAGCTCCTGAGCATTTCCCAGTCCCCCTGGGCCTTGCTCATCCCTCTCAGCTGATGGTTATCATCCTGGCATGACCCTGGAAAGCCTGCAAGCACTTAAAAGTGAATCCCAGTGAGCCCCAGCTCCTTTTTTTTCCAGCACTTTCAGCTCAAGCTGGGGACAATTAATTTTTCATTTGTGTAGGGCCAGAAGCACTTCAAGGTGATGGAGGGAAAAAGAGGGGAAGAGGGGCAGGGGAAAGGGGGGCAGGGGAAAGGATCTTAAAGGTCTTTTCCAACCATGATGATTCTGTGATCCTTGTTGTAGCCCCCTTCAGGTACTGGAGGGCTGCTATTAGGTCTCCCTGGAGCCTTCTCTTCTCCAAGCTGCACAACCCCAGCTCCTTCAGCCTGTCTTTGGAGCAGAGGTGAAGATGCTTTGCACCATGAGGGTGTGATGGGGCTGGGAGGGGAAGAACCAGGATGGGAGTGGGGGGGGGGGGGGGGGTGGAAAGGAAAATTTATGGTGCTCAGAGGTCTGGTCCTGAGCCTACATGGCTTTTATTTTCAGTTTTCCAAGCCCTGGCTCTGCAAAAGCATCTTAATTACTGTTCTTCAGCTCTAAAAAAATGAAACACAGATGCTCTCTCTGCACAGAGATCCAACAGTTTTGGAGGGGGGTGGGTTCTGCTCAAGAGGTCCATCCCAAAAAGGAAAATGTGGGAATTATTGTATTGTAATTATTATTATTATTATTATTATTATTATATTATTGTTATAAGAGCCATTATGTCAGAGCTATTCATGGTGGTCCCATGCCAGCACATGCCCCCCCCTCCAGCTTTCACCCCTGAGCTCAGCTCCTTGCCATGCACCTTTCTCCTGCTTCACCAAATATAACTTCTATCATCCTTCCCCAGCCCCAAAACTCTCTCTTTTCACTGACAGTTAGGAAATGTCTCCTGAGCTGGCACTTTGAAAAACCTGATGTCTGGGTACATCTGACATTTGCTATCAAGCAGAGCTGGCACAGCTGGGTAGAGAAAATAAGGGAGAAAAGGGGGGGGGTTGAGTGGTTTGGTTTTTTTTTCCCCTTACGTAAAACCCAGCCCTGAAACTTTTTTGATCATCTGGGGCTGTGGCAGGTCCCACGTGCCAGTGGAATATTGGCTCCTCAGCCTGTTTTCCCCTTCTCCATGGATGAAAAGCCATAAAGACACGTGAAGTGAAGCTTCCAAGGATTTCTGCTCACACAGAAGAGGAGGAAGGGAAAGAAACCCTTGGCAAAGTAAGAGGAGCCCTGTTCCCTTTTACCTCTGCTCAGCCCAAAGATGGGGAGGGGGGAGGTCCCCCCTTTGCCAGGGCCTCCATCTGATGGAAAGATGCAGAAATAGAGAATCTGGCTGGGAACAGTTCTAATTTTTTTTGCACATTATTTTGAGTCAACCCACTCCCCCCTATCTATCAATAATCTTACCAACACCTGGTTGGAAAAAGACCTTAGGATCATCATGACCAACCATAACCTAACATCTAGATATTAGGAAGAAATTCTTGACAGTGAGGGTGGGGAGACACTGCAACAGGTTGTCCAGGGAGGTTGTGGATGCCCTCTCCTTGGAGGTACTCAAGACCAGGTTGGATGAGACCTTGGGCACCCTGCTCTAGTGGAAGGTGTCCCCTCCTTATGGCAGGAGGGTTGGAACCAGAGGATCTTTGAGGTCCCTTCCAACCTAAGCCATTCTGTGAAACTATGAACCTCCCTGTACACAACTATTAGGCCAGGAAATAAAGGGGTCTCACAGGTTGGCTTGTGCAAAGGGAGCTTCCCAAGGGGATAGTGGAGCTGGGATGGGGTCCTTGACCACCTTTTCACACACACAAGAAAGATGTTTTGGGGTTTTTTTAAGGGTAAGTTGTCTGCCCAAGCATTTACTGAAAGTTTCTTAACTGTGTGCAACATTTTTGGGGGAAGAAACATGATCTGGGGGCTAATTCTGAGCCCTTGGACGGGCTGGACCCTGTCAGACTGACTCCTGGGGCTCCTGTCTCACTTGGCTGGGCTCTTCTTGGAGCTGAACACTCTGTTGTGTCTCTTCTCATCCCACCAACACTTGGGAGAGTTTTCAGGCAGGATCGTTTTGTCTGCTTCTTGGGAGACAAGAAGCTTCCCTACCCATCCTGGGGAGACCTAATAGCAGCCTTCCAGTACCTGAAGGGGGGCTACAAGAAAGATGGAGAGAGACTGTTTGCAAGGGCCTGTGGGGATAGGGCCAGGGGCAATGGCTTCAAACTAGAGAAGGGCAGATTTGGATTGGATGTCAGGAAGAAGCTCTTTGCTATGAGGGTGGTGGAACACTGGAACAGGTTGTCCAGGTGCTCATGGCAAAGAAGCTCCATCCCCAAGCAAAGGCTGATCATGGAATCATAGAATGGTTTGGGTTGCAAGGGATCTTTAAAGGTCATCTAGTCCAAGCTCCCTTGAAGCAAGCAGGGACATCCCCAACTGGATCAGGTTGCTCAGAGCCCCATCAAGCCTGACCTTGAATGTCTCCAAAGAGAGGGCCTCTGCCACCTTCATGAGCAACCTCTTCCAGTGTTTGAAAGACAACTTTTGTCACCATGTGGATGGTGAATATCATTTGTTACTGCAAACAATCACAGGTTAACTATGTCTCATGTCTCACCTCTGCTATGAGGAGAGGCTGAGGGAGCTGGGGTTGTGCAGCCTGGAGAAGAGAAGGCTCCAGAGGGACCTAATAGCAGCCTGCCAATACCTACAAGAAGGCTGGAGAGGGACTGTTTACAACAGCCTGCAGAGACAGGATGAGGGACAGTGGTTTGAAATGAGAGAAGAGCAGATTTAGAGTGGATGTTAGGAACAAGCTCTGCAACGTGAGGGTGGTGGAACACTGCAACAGGAGGGAGCTGAGGCTCTGGCCCGGGAGATACTCAAGGTCAGGCTAGACAAAGCTCTGAGCAACCTGATCTAGTGGAGGATGTCCCTGCTGACTGCAGGGGGGTTGGACTGGATGACCTTTGGTGGTCCCTTTCAACCCAAACCATATCTAATTGAAGTCTTTTAATTACAACCTTTGTTAGTGACCTCTGCCACGAGCAAAGAGCCTCCATGCAGCACAGCTACCACAGGGGAAAAAAACTGGGAAAAAGAGGACAGCAGCATCCACCAAACCCTCAGGGAGGGGCAGGCATTAAAAAAGCATTAAAAGAAGCATTAAAAAAAAAAACAACCCAAACACAAATTTATCTCCTGAAAAAAAAAAAAAATCTCAGTAGCAGAGCACAGCCACATAAAAAAAAGAAAATCACCGTCGCCACGTCACCCTTACGCTGCAGCCAGAAAGAGAGAGGGGAGGAGGGAAAAAAAAAAAAAAAAGCCATAAAATCACTCACTTGCTTTTACAACCATGGAGCTTGACTCCCAAACTGGCCAAAAAAAAAAAAAAGAAATCTTCTTTGATGAGAATCCAGAGTATTTTGGCATGCAGGAGCCAGAGTCCCTCCTCTCCGCTCAAGGCTTCCTTGAGCAGCGTAGAGAGAAGCAGGAGCAGCACTGCAAGCTGAAATCAAGGGACTTGGGGTGCTCCCTGGATTGGGTTTTCAGCTCCCAGGGAGGGGAGGGAAAGGCAAATTCCACCTGGGAACAATTTGCCCTCAGGCAGCACTGATGCCCTTAAAGCAGCAGGTCCCAGTGAGGAGGGAATAACTGTGGGGAGATGGAGTACCCTGATTTTTATCCTGGGAAGATGATGTGTCCCAGCCTGGTGCAGCCTTTGAATTCACTCCTGCAGCAATACAGCTGTAAAATAGAGATACATTTGCTCTGGCACAGGTAAGAGTCCTGTAAGCACTGGGTGTGGAGGCAGCTGTGGGACCCTTTCCACAGAATCAGACAATCCCAGCATGGTGAGGGTTGAAAGGGACCTCTGCAGATCATCCAGTCCAACCCCCTGGCTAAAGCAGGGGCACCCACAGCAGCTTGCCCAGGATCACAATGGCCAGGCAGGTTTGGAATCTCTCCAGACAAGGAGACTCCACAACCTCTCTGGGCAGCCTGCTCCAGGGCTTCAGCACCCTCTCAGCAAAGAAATTTTTCCTCCTGTTCAGACAGAACCTCCTGGGCTCCACTCTGTGCGCACTGCTCCTTGTCCTGTTGCTGAGCACCACTGAAAAGAGTCCGGCTCCATCTTCTTGCCCCCCACCCTTTAGCTCTTGGTGAGCATTGATCAGATCCCTTCTCAGGCTGCTCTTCCCCAGGCTCAGCAGCCCCAGCTGCCCCAGCCTCTCCTCCTAAGAGAGGTGCTGCAGCCTCACATCTCATCCCTTTCAAGTTCCAAAAAGGCTGGTGCCACAAAGCCCATTTTCAACACCACAAACAACTTTTCCACAGGTAGAATCATTTTTCACGTGATGTTGAGAGCTTCCACGACCCACCTCAGCCTGTGTGTACAAAGCTGAGTGAAACAGGGAATGGTGGAACCTCCTGGGTTCCAGCTTGTACCCATTGCTCCTTGTTCTGTCACTGGGCACCACCTGAAAAAGAGCCTGGCACCTTCATCTTGACCCCCACCCCTCAGCTATTGATAGACATTGATCAGATCCCCTCTCAGCCTTCTCTTCTCCAGACTAAACAGCCCCAGGGCTCTCAGTCTCTCTTCACAGAGGAGATGCTCAAGTCCCCTAAGCATCCTCAGGGCTCTCCCTTGGACTCTCTCCAGCAGGTCTCTGTCTCTCTTGAACTGGGGAGCCCCAAACTGGACACAGTATTGCAGGTGTGGTCTCAGCAGGGCAGAGTAGAGGGGGAGAAGAAGCTCCCTAGACCTCATTTCCACAGGGATAACCTGAGGACGTGAGGAACAGACCCAGGATGAACACGAAATGCTACACCATCTGCTGTGTGGGTGGATGCTGTACCATCAGGCATCAGTGCAGCAGGAAACCAGCCAGGGATGCGCATTTCCAGCCTGGAAATCAATCCCTTGGGACTGCTGGCTGGGATTTCAATATTGACTTATCTGCCCTCAGATGAACTCAGATCCCCTTGGCTGTAGTGTGCCCAGAAGGACCAGGGAAGTGATTGTCCTTCTGTATTCAGCACTGGGAAGGCCATGCCTCGAGTGTTTGGGTTTGTTTGGGGGTCCTCATTACAAGAAGTGCTGAAGTGGACCCAGAGATGGGCAATGAAGCTGGTCAAGGGTCTAGAGCATAAGTCTTGTGAGGAGCAGCTGAGGGAACTGGGGTTGTCCAGTCTGGAGAAAAGGAGGCTGAGGGAAGACCTTCTGTCTCTTTACAGCTCATGGAAAGGAGGTTGGATTGAGGTGGGGGTCAGCCTCTTCTTAGTAACAATGAATAGGAAAAGAAGAAATGGCCTCAAGTTGCACCAGGGGAGGTTTAGGTTGGGTATTAGAAGAAAGTCCTTCCCTGCAAGGGTTCTCAAGCACTGGAAGAGGCTCCCCAGGGAGGTGGTTGAATCTCCCCACCCCTGGAGGTGTTTCAGTGCTGCAGAGATGTGGTGCTGAGAGACACGGTTTAGCACCAGCCTTGGTAGAGTTGGAGAAGGGTTGGCCTGGATGATCTTAAAGGTCTCTTCCAACAGAAATGATTCTCTGATTCTACTGCTGTGCTCAAAGCCCTGAACAAGAGAGCAAGAATAGAGAAACAGGAGTCTAAGATGGTTAACCAAGGGTCAGAAACCTGCAGAAAATGAGTTGGCATGAAAAATCACTGGAATCCATCACTGAGGGGTTCCTTCCATGGAGCAAAGCTGAGCTAAATAGAAGCAATCAAGCGGTGAAAATAATGAAGTCTTGTTTCACTCCCTGAACCTCAAGCCAAGAGATTTCCAGGGAAAAGGGTCAACTAGCAAACCCAGGCAATGGAAAATAGTTTTATATATACATACACACACACACACATATATATATAAAACCACCTTTGAGTTTCTTTTTCCATCAGCATTTGTGGCCACAGACCCCCTTGTTGATCCCCTCCCCTGCTGCTCCTGGCAGAGAACAGACCCCAGTGCGGCTGGAGGGCAGCTCATTAACCCCAGGCTTACTAATAGCTACTTTTCAAATCTATCTTTATCTTTCTTTACCTTTATATTCTACACAGACTGTCTATTCTAGAAGTATCTCCTTATATCCTGCCTGACAAACCTGGTGGCCCTCTAGGAACAGGTCACAACAGCAATAGCTGAGGGGTGAGCAACTGCTGTTATTTACCCGGACCTGAGCAAAGCCTTCCACACTGTCCCACACCACATCCTGGTCTCCAAACTGGTGCCACATGGGTTTGATGGATGGACCATTCAGCAGATAAAGAACTGGCTTAGTGGCTGCAGCCAAAGAGTGGCTGTCAATGGCTCCATGTCCCAGTGGAGGCCAGGGACAAGCAGAATCCCTCAGGGATCAGTGCTGGCACCAGGCTTGTTCAACATCTTTGTCAGTGCCATGGACAGAGGCATTGAGTGCACCCTCAGCAGGTTTGCTGATGACACCAAGCTGTGTGGTGCAGCAGACAGGCTGGAGGGAAAGGATCCATCCAGAGGGACCTGGACAGGCTGGAGAGGTGAGCCCAGGACAACCTCATGAGGTTCAACAAGACCAAGTGCAAGGTCCTGCAGCTGGGTTGAGGCAATCCCAAGCACACATACAGGCTGGGCAGGGACTGGCTGGAGATCAGCCCTGAGGAGAGGGACTTGGGGGTGTCAGTTGATGACAAACTGCCCAGGAGCCAGCAATGGTCAATGGCAGCCCAGCAGGCAGCTGTGTGCTGGGCTGCATCCAAAGCACTGAGAGCAGCAGGACAGGGAGGGGATTCTGCCCCTCTGCTGTGCTCTGGTGAGACCCCACCTGCAACAGTGTCCAGCTCTGGTGCCCCCAAACATGAGGGACATGGAGCTGCTGGAGTGAGTCCTGAGAAAGCCACAAAGATGAACAAAGGGTTTGAGCAACTCCACTATGGGGACAGGCTGAGAGAGTTGGGGCTGTCCAGCATCGAGAGAAGAAGGTTTCAGGGAGACCTTAGGGCAGCCTTCCAGCACCTGAAGGGGGCTACAAGAAAGCCACATAGTGACTTTTTCCAAGTGATGAGAGGAACAGATTGAAGCTTGAGGAGGGCAGATCTAGACTGGAGATGAGGAAGAAATTCTTTGCAGTGAGGGTGGTGAGACACTGGAACAGGTTGCCCAGGGAGGTTGTGGATGCCCCCTCCCTGGAGGTGTTCAAGGGCAGATTGGATGAGACCTTAAGCAACATGAGCTGATGGAAGATGTCCCTCAGGGGGCTTGGAGTAGATGACCTCTTCTTCTGTGAGAAGAAATTAAAGGTATAGCCTTAAAACTATCACAGGTCCCTTCCAACCTACACCATTCTGTGACTCCATGAATCTGCTTTCTACCTTGTGCACAGAGTGCTCATAAAATCTCTGTTTTGTATTATTGTCTAGTGCTACATAATAAAAGGAAGTCAAATCCCTCACATGTCTATGGAGTATATAGACAGAATCACAGCATGGAAGAGGGTGGAAGCAACCTCTGGGGATCTAAAGGCTAAAGATGGAGAGGCTTGGGCCAGGCTCTTTGTGGTGGTGCTCAGTGAGAGGACAGGAAGCAATCGGCACAAACTGGAACCCAGGAGCTTCCATCTGAACAGGAGGAAAAGCATCTTTGGTGTGAGGCTGCTGGAGCCCTAGAGCAGGCTGCCCAGAGATGTGATGGAGTCTCCTTCTCTGGAGAGATTCCAAACCCACCTGGCCATTGTGATCCTGGGCAAGCTGCTGTGGGTGGCTGTGCTTTTGTTGGGCTACAATCTATACTCCACACTGTCTACAATGTGCAAGATACTATGTCTAGTATAAGTAATGAATCCCCCAGGTCAGGAGGGAAGGGCACAGCCAAGTATCTCAGCAAAGCTTCATGATGGGAAGAAGTGAAATCATGAGCTGAATTTGCAGGGGGAAAAAAAAAAATCTATTTACTGCAGCAGTCACAGGGGAAGAACTGCAGAGGAGCAGGAGAAGAGTTGGGGACCAAGACCCTCAGCATCCCTGAGGGTGCTGTGCCCTGTGTCCCAGCTGCTCCCCTCACATTAGGACCCACCCTGGGCTCTCTCCTGCCTTGCACTGAGAACTCCAGCTGGAGGAAACCCCTCCAGCAGCCACTCAGAGGCAGGTTTCATTGCTTGTGTGTGAGAGGGAGGGAGGTTTCTGCCTTCCCAGCCTAGAGAAACAAAGAAATAAATACAGCTTGGTTGATTTTTTTTTTCATGTTCAAACACATTCCCATCTCCAAGGCTTTGTTGGTTTGGATTTTTGGGGGGGTTTTGGGTTTTTTTTCCAGGCAACTGCTTTTGCCCTGTGCTGCAAATCACTTGTTAGGATGGTGGGAAAGTGGAAAGAAGCCTTTGAGCCCCTCGGTCCAGGGGATGCAAAGCTCCAGCCTTCATTACAAAGATTAAAGGAGCTGGGATTTCCTAAGCAATTAAAAAATCCCTGCCTAATTAAGCCAGGGCTATTAAGGAAGGCTTCCAAGGGTTGCTGCTGGGGAGCAAGAGAAGGGGATGGGCCTGAAAGCAGAGGAACCTGAAGGCTTCCACAAAAGGGTGGTCAAAACCTGGAAGAGGTTGCCCAGGGCAGTGGTGGAGTCTTCATCCCTGCAAGGAAATGGCCTCAAGCTGCACCAGGGGAGGTTGAAGTTGGACACTAGGAACAGTATCTTCTCTACAAGGGTTGTCAAACACTGAACCAGGCTGCCCAGAGCAGTGGTGGAGTCCCCATCCCTGCATGGATTTAGAAGCAGTGTAGATGTGGTGCTGAGGGCCACGGTTCAGTGGTGACCTGGCAGTGCTGGGTTCATGGCCAGACCTGATGATCTCAGAGGTCTTTTCCAACCCAACCAATCTTCTTCTGTGCTGCTATCCCCTGCCTAGTTTTGACTTCCCCTACAAACCTCAGGGAAGAAAAAAAATCAGCAACTCTCACACCCTTCTGTCCATGAGACCAACCTGCTCCTCCCCAACCTCCTGGCCTTCACGCCCAGCCCCAAAACCCCTCTCCTCCTATGGACCCCCCAAGCAAGGGAGCTTCCTGGCAGTGCTGGGTTAACTCCATAACCTGAAAGGTCTTTTTTTTTTCTTTTTTCACCCAAATTTCTCCAGTAAAGCAGAAGAAATGGAAGATGTCCTGATGGGAAGCAGACAAAAAACCAAACAAACAAACAAAAAAAAAAAAGAGTTCCAAAATACAATCCAGAGGCTCTTGCAGGTGGCTAAAGTCAACTACAGCAACTGTCCTACTGCATCAAGCAGCAGATTATCCAAACTCTGAAATACCCAAGCCAGGGACCAAAACATCCCAGGCAGGGATTGCTGCAGCCAAAATCTCACACCCAAAAAAAAAAAAAATTGATGGGCAAGTTAAAAAAAAAAAAAAAAAAAAAAAAAAAAAAAGAGTGAGGTGGGGGGACGCCTTGGGAATCTTCCAGCTGCTGCAGGAACCACCCCCCAAAAGCATGCCTGGCTATTTAAAAAAAAAAAATATATATATACTTTTGGGGGGGGGGGGGTGTTGTTGGAGGTTTTCTTTTTGCTTTCCACTCTCCAGAGCTGAATTCCTGCTGCCTGTGCCTCTCGCTGCTGGCAGCAGATGAAAGCAGCTGCAGGGGCAGCCAGAGCTTGTGCTCCTGCTTTTGTGCTTCCCCCATCCTTGTTTATCATCCCTCCAGCCACAGCAGCCAGGTCCTGTGTCACCCCCCCTCCCCACCCTGTGCCCACACCACCATGAGGGAGCCCTTGTTTGCATCTTGATTTCATTTAACTTTATAAAAGAATTAAAAATAATGAAAATTAAATAAGTCCTAGAATTCCAGCATGGTAGGGGCTTGGAAGGGACTTCTGGAGATCAGCCAAGTCCAACCCTCCCCACACATAGACTTCCTAAAGCACAGACACCCGCAGCATCTTGCCCAGCATCACAGTGCCCAGGTGGGATTTGGAATCTCTCCAGACAAGGAGACTCCACAACCTCTCTGGGCAGCCTGCTCCAGGGCTCCACCACCCTCACAGCAAAGAAATTTTTCCTGATGCTCACATGGAAGCTCCTGGGTTCCAGTTTGTGCCCACTGCCCCTTGTCCTGTCACTGGGCACCACTGCAAAGGGTCTGGCTCCATCCTCTGGCCCTCCACCCTTTAGCTATTGATCAGCATTGATCAGATCCTCTCTCAGGCTGCTCTTCTCCAAGACTCTCAGCCTTCCCTCCTCACAGAGATGCTCCAAGCCCCTCAGCATCTTTCTAGAGTCCACTGGCCTCTATTCAGCAGTTCCTGTCTCTCTTCAACTGGAGAGTGCAGAACTGGACCGTGCAGAACTGGACCCAGCGCTCCAGATGTGGCCTCTCTAGGGCACAGCAGAGGGACAGGAGAACCTCCCTAAACCTGCTGGCCATGCTCTTCTGAATGCACTTCTTGGCCATGAGGGCACATTGCTGGCTCATGGGGAACTTCTTGTCCCCCAACAGGCCCAGGTCCTCCTCTGCAGAGCTGCTTTCCAGCAGGTCACCTCCTCACCTGTCCTGGTGCAGGAGGTTGTTCCTCCCCAGGTGCAGGAGCAGAGAACAGCTGTCCCTGTTGAACTTCATGAGGTTTCCCCTCCACCCAACTTTCCAAGCCTGTCCAGGTCTCTCTGAGTGACAGCACAGCCTGTCAGGGTGTCACCCACTCCTCCCAGTTTGGCATCCCCAAGCCAACTGGTTGAGGGGACACTCAGATACACAGAGGTCCGGCTCCAGCTGTGCAGGGAGAAGCAGCCCCAGAGCCATAACTATGTGCAGGGACTGCTGGGGGAGGTGGGGTACAGAAATACGCTGCTTGCTTGCTTGCTTTGGGGTGGATCTGCTCTGCTTTCAGGGAGAGAGGGAGGCTGGTCTGAAGAAATCTGGCCCAATAATTCCATGCATCCACCAAACCCAGGCGATGGCATCCCAGCATTCCAGAGCAGCTTCCGAAATCCCAATCCCCACCCCCATCGCGATTCCGCACCTGCCTCGAAGGATCCATTTGTAATTTACAAGACTTTTATTGCATCCCAAAGATCCCCCAGACATTCCCAGGCTCCAGGGCTCACTCCCTCCCTCCCCACACCCTCACATTTTCAGGCAAACAGTCTCTCTCTCTCCCCCCCTCAAGTCCCCCAGCAGGGAGTCTCTGGGTGCCCCGAGCCCTACCCAAAGTCCCCGCGGAAGGGGCGGGAGGTGGCAGCCTGTGCTTGCCAGCGGCCCCGCAGTGTGCTCAGGACCTTGCCCTCCAAGCTCTCCAGTTCTGGGAAGCCCAGCTGGTTGAGGACCTCATAGATGCCAGCCACTGCAGCCACCTGAAAAAGAGAGGGACGAGATTTAATGCCATTCCCCCCCACCGCAGCCCCAGCTCTGTCATCCTCCTGAGTGAAGAGCTTGGAGTCATAGAAGTGTTTTGGTTGGAAGAGAGCCTCTCAGGTCATCTGAGTCCAGCTGTTAGCCCAGCGCTGCCAGCTCACCAAACATAGAATCAGAGGATGGATCAGGTTGGAAGGGATCATCTACTCTGACCCCCCTGCCATGGGCACGGACACCTCTCGGTTCCTTCTAAGGGGATTGCATCTAAGGGAGCTTACCTCTAAAGGAGATCCTTCCAAGGGAGCTTACCTCTAAAGGAGATCCTTCCAAGGGAGCTTACCTCTAAAGGAGATCCTTCCAAGGGAGCTTACCTCTAAAGGAGATCCTTCCAAGGGAGCTTACCTCTAAAGGAGATCCTTCCAAGGGAGCTTACCTCTAAAGGAGATCCTTCCAAGGGAGCTTACCTCTAAAGGAGATCCTTCCAAGGGAGCTTACCTCTAAAGGAGATCCTTCCAAGGGAGCTTACCTCTAAAGGAGATCCTTCCAAGGGAGCTTACCTCTAAAGGAGATCCTTCCAAGGGAGCTTACCTCTAAAGGAGATGCTTCTAAGGGAGGTTACCTCTAAAGGAGATCCTTCTAAGGGAGCTTACCTCTAAAGGAGATGCTTCTAAGGGAGCTTACATCTAAAGGAGTTCCTTCTAAAGGAGCTTACATCTAAAGGAGATCCTTCTATGGGGCTTATATCTCAGGGGGCTTACATCTTAAGGAGTTCCTTCTAAGGGAGCTTACATCTAAACAAGTTCCTTCTAAAGGGCTTGCATCTAAGGAGGCTCCATGTCACTTTGGAAGGGACCTCAGAGATCATCTACTCTGACCCCCCTGCCATGGGCACAGGCAGCTCTCAGCTGGACTTGGTTGCCCAAGGCCTCATCCAATCTGGCCTTAAGGAGACCTCCAGGGAAGAGGCATCAACGGGCACTCTGGACAACCTATTCCAGAGTCTCACCACCCTCCTCCTGAAGAACTTCTCTGTAAGATTGAGTCTAAACCTACTCTCCCTCAGCACCACATCTACAGAGCTTTGAAATCCCTCCAGGGCTGGGGGCTTCACTGCTGCCCTGGGCAACCTGGTCCAGTGTTTGGCCACTCTTTCAGTGATGAAATTTTTCCTACTGTCCAACCAAAGACTCCTCTGCTGCAACTTGAGGCAGTTTCCTCTTGCCCTGTCACTTGTTCATTGGGAGAAGAGACCAATCTCCCCCTGGCTGCAACCTTCTTTCAGGTAGCTGGAGAGAAGCTGTAGAGAGTCTTCCTTCAGCCTCCTTCACTCCAGGCTGAACACCCCCAGTTCCCCCAGCTGCTCCTCACCAGCCCTCTTCTCCAGACCTTTCACCAGCTTCACTGCTCTTCTCTGGACACACTCCAACACTTCAATGTCCTTCTTGGAGTGAGGAGCCCAAAACTAAACCCAGTACTCAAGGTGTAGCCTCACCAGTGCTGAGTAAAGGAGGACAATCACTGCCATACTCCTGCTGGCCACACTATTGCTCATCCAAGCCAGGATGCTGTTGGCCTTCTTGGCCACCTGGGCACACTCCTGGCTCATGTTCAGCTGCTGTTGACCAGCACCCCCAGATCCTTTTCTGCCAGGCATTTTCCAGCCACTCTGCCCCAAGCCTGGCATGTTCATAGGGATGCAGGACCCAGCACTTGGCCTTGTTGAACCTCATCCTATTTGCCTTGGCCCATTGCTCCAACCTGGTCCAGATCCCTCTGCACTGCCTTCCCACATTCCAACAGATCAATCACAGAATGGTCCAGGCTGGAAGACACCTCCAAAGGGCACCCAGTCTGACCTCCCTGCCGTCAGCAGGGACATCCCCAGCTAGATCAGGTTGCCCAGGGCCTCATTGAGCCTCACCTTGAATGTCTCCAGGGATGGAGCCTCAACCACCTCCCTGGGCAACCTGTTCCAGTGTTCCACCACCCTCATAGTGAAGAGCTGCTTCTTGATATCCAATCTGAATCTGCTCTTCTCTAATCTGAAGCCATTGTCCCTTGTCCTGTCCCTGCAGGCCTTTGTTAACAGTCTCTCCCCATCCTTCTTGTAGCCCCCTTCAGGTACTGGCAGGCTGCTATTAAATCTTCCCAGAGCCTCCTCTTCTCCATGCTGAATGAACACCCCCAGCTCCCTCAGCCTGTCCTCATAGCAGAGGTGCTCCAACCCCCCTGATCATTCTCATGCCCCTCCTCTGGACCCTCAAGACTTCCACCCAACTCAGCATCACCTGCAAACTCACCACGGCTGCCTCCATCCCCTCACCCAGCTCACTGATAAAGACATTCAACAGCACATGACACACTGGGAAGGTCCCCAAAACTTCTCCCCACACCCAGGCACCCACCAGCACCACCCTAACCCTCCCCAGCTCCCCTCCAGCCCGGGTTTATATTCGCTTTCTAAAGCTGCTTCCTCGCTCCTGGGGTCAGGCGGCGCAGGGTTTGTTGGCTTTGGCACCCTCCTGCTAGAAAAGCCACAATGGAGCCTTGTTTCAGCTGAAAACGCAGGGATTATGCAGCAGGAAGGGGAGCTCCAGGGGTCAAAGGCTCCTTGTATCCACATGCTGGGCATTCCTCCCCCCCAGCCAGCTCTAGCTGACAGGGAAGGGCTCAGGGGGTGGAGGTAAGCCCAAGCAGCAAAGATGCAGGAGTAGAGGGAGCTCCACCTAAAAAGGCTCCATCTACAGGGCTCTAATATAGGGGTTTGCATCTAAGGAGGCTCCATCTGCAGGGGACTGCATCCAAGGAGGCTCCATCTGCAGGGGACTGCATCCAAGGAGGCTCCATCTGCAGGGGACTGCATCTAAGGAGGCTCCATCTGCAGGGGACTGCATCCAAGGAGGCTCCATCTGCAGGGGACTGCATCCAAGGAGGCTCCATCTGCAGGGGCCTGCATCTAAGGAGGCTCCATCTGCAGGGGCTTGCATTTAAGGAGGCTCCATCTGCAGGGAATTGCATCTAAGGAGGCTCTAACTAGAGGGGTTTGCATGTAAGGAGGTTCCATCTGCAGGGGACTGCATCTAAGGAGGCTCCATCTGCCGGGGATTGCATGTAAGGAGGCTCCATCTGCAGGGGATTGCATCTAAGGAGGCTCCATCTGCAGGGGATTGCATCTAAGGAGGCTCCATCTGCAGAGCTCCTATCTAGGGGTTTGCATCTAAGGAGGCTCCATCTGCAGAGCTCCTATCATCTAGGGGTTTGCATCTAAGGAGGCTCCATCTAGAGGGGTTTGCATCTAAGGAGGCTCCATCTGCAGGGGATTGCATCTAAGGAGGCTCCATCTGCAGGGGATTGCATCTAAGGAGGCTCCATCTGCAGGGGACTGCATCTAAGGAGGCTCCATCTGCAGGGGCTTGCATCCAAGGAGGCTCCATCTGCAGGGGCTTGCATCCAAGGAGGCTCCATCTGCAGGGGCTTGCATCCAAGGAGGCTCCATCTGCAGGGGCTTGCATCCAAGGAGGCTCCATCTGCAGGGGCTTGCATCCAAGGAGGCTCACATCCAAAGGGTTTGCATTTATAGGGCTTGCATCTATGGGTCTCCAATCTAGGGGTCTGCATCTAAGGGATTTCTTTCCATGGGGCTTGCATCTAGGAGGTCTCCATCTAAGGAAGTTGGTTCTAAGGGAGTTCCTTCTAAGGGCTTGTATCTATGGAGGCTCCATATACAGGGGCTTGCCTCTAAAGGAATTCCTTCTAAGAGGCTTGCATCTAAGGGAGCTTATATTTAAGGGAGTTCCATTTAAGGGAGTTCCTTCTAAGGGAGCTTACATCTAAGGGAGTTCCTTCTATAGGGCTTGCATCTAAGGGAGGTCTTTCTAAGGGAGCTTACATCTAAAGGAGCTCCTTCTAAGGGGCTTGTATCTAAGGAGACTCCATGTCAGCCACAGCCTTTAAGCTCACACACCCCAGATCCAGCCCTCAGCAAGCACCACGCATCTCCAGCAGCTCCCTGCCTGTGCTGCTGGGCAATGTAAACACTGACATAACTGGGATGCCATGCCAGGATGGCCACTGGCCACCCCCTTGCCCTCCCTGCAACCCCTCCCCAGAATGATGGGGCAGAGGGAATGGGGAGCAGAGCTGGTGGCCACCACTTTCATCTGCTGCCCAGCAGATCAAGCATGCCAGCATGAATTAGTGGTGCTGGTGGAGGCAAGTGTAGGGATGAAGATTTTCCCACACAGGCAAAAGCCAGGGAGAAAAAAAAAAAATTGTCTCTGCATAATAACAATTACAGAAAGAATAGAAAGCAGGAAACTGGGGGAATTTGGGGTCTCCCATCAACCCCCAATTCCATTTTTCAAGCTGGTGCCCAATTCTTTCAGATGCCCAGGACCAGCATCTTCATCCTCCTGAGTCCTTCATCCCCTGTGCCACCCACCCCAGCAGGATAAGGCAACCTGTTTGGCCATGGCATTGTATTGTTAATATGCTGCAAGGAGACCAGAGATGGTGGGGTTGGATGCAAGGAGAGCCAGTCAAGCTCACCAAGAGGCCCCTTGGGGTTAGATGGTGGCTCCCTAGCCCCTGGTGCTACAAACACAACCAGCAAATCAAAATAAAACCCTGAGAAACTCAAGAGAGGAGAAAAGGGCAAGCTTGGGGTCAGGGAGGGGAGGGCACTCCATCCATGGGATGGCACGCCACTCATCTCCAATGAGAGCCATGAGAGCCACATGAGAGCAGCTCCACAGAAAAGGACCTTGGAGTGCTGGTGGACAAGTTCACCAGGAGTCTGCAATGCGCCTTCATGGCCAAGAAGGCCAACGGGATCCTGGGCTGCATTCAGAAGAGTGTGGCCAGCAGGTCTAGGGAGGTTCTCCTGTCATAGAATCATGGAATTGTCAGGGTTGGAAGGGACCTAAGGATCATCCACTTCCAACACCCCTGCCAAGGGCAGGGACACCTCACACTAGAGCAGGTTGCTCACAGCCACATCCAGCCTGGCTGCAAAAACCTCCAGCGATGAGGCTTCCACCACCTCCCTGGGCAACCTCTTCCAGTGTCTCACCACCCTCATGGGGAAGAACTTCCTAACATCCAATCTGAATCTACCCATTCTCTGTCCCTCCACTCTGCCCTGGAGAGGCCACATCTGGAGAACTAAGTCCAGTCCTGGGGTACCCAGTTCAAGGGACACAGGGAATTGCTGGAGAGTGGCCAGAGGACTCTACAAAGATGCTGAGGGGCTTGGAGCATCTCTGTGAGGAGGGAAGGCTGAGAGCCCTGGAGAAGAGCAGCCTGAGAGAGGATCTGATCAATGCTGATCAATAGCTAAAGGGTGGGGGGCAAGAAGATGGAGCCAGACCCTTTGCAGTGGTGCCCAGTGACAGGACAAGGGGCAGTGGGCACAAACTGGAACCCAGGAGCTTCCATGTGAGCATCAGGAAAAATTTCTTTGCTGTGAGGGTGGTGGAGTCCTGGAGCAGGCTGCCCAGAGAGGTTGTGGAGTCTCCTTCTCTGGAGAGATTCCAAACCCACCTGGGCACTGTGATGCTGGGCAAGCTGCTGTGGGTGACTGGGACTGGATGACATCCAGAGGTCCTTTCCAACCCCTGCCAATTCTATGCTTCTGTGCTTCCAAACACCTTGCACACAAGCTGGAAGGGAGGACTTGCAGGCAGAGCCTTACCTCCCGCATCCAGAGGCTGAAGGGGCACTGCCAGGAGTCCTTCTTCTCCAGGTGCAGGTAGGCATTGAAGAGGATCAGGTAGATGTAGCGCTCCATGTACTGCAGGCTCCTCAGACGCAGCGTCCGCCTCTCCTGCTCATCCTTGCCCGACTTCCCCTGCAAAGAGCAAGGCCCCAGCTGAGAGCATCCTACAGCAGGCAGCTCCTGCACCCAGGCAGAGAATCCTACAACGCTTTCAGCTGGAAAAGCTCTCCAAGGGCAGTGAGTCAAAATCATGATCAGGGAGGTTGGGGAGTCTCCTTCTCTGGAGACTTTCCAGCCCTGTCTGGATGTGTTCCTGTGTGACCTGTGCTGGAATCTGTGGTCATGCTCTGGGAGGGGGGTTGGACCCAAAGATCTCTGGAGGTCCCTTCCAACCCCTAACATCCTGTGATCCTGTGAGCCCAGCCAGCAACCTTACACCACTACGGCCATAAATCCATGTCCACAAGTGCCATGCCCACAGGTTTCCTGAACACCTCCAGGTGGTGACTCCACCACCACCTCCCTGGGCAGCCTTTTGTTCAGCATTATATGCTCCTATAGTTTTTCTCTTATTATTTTTTTCTTACATTCTTCCTCTTTTTCATAGAATCACAGAATCAACCAGGTTGGAAAAGACCTCAGAGATCATCAAGTCCAACCTATCACCCAGCACCTCCTGACAACTAAACCATGGCTCCAAGTGCCACATCCAATCCTTTTTTGAACACCTCCAGGGATGGTGACTCCACCACCTCCCTGGGCAGCACATTCCAATGGCCAATTACTCTTTCTGGGAAGAACTTTCTCCTCACCTTGAGTCTAAACTTCCCCTGGCACAGCTTGAGACTGTGTCCTCTTGTTCTGGGGCTGCTTGCCTGGGAGAAGAGACCAACTCCCACGTGGCTACAACCTCCCTTCAGGTAGTTGTAGACTGCAATAAGGTCTCCCCTGAGCCTCCTCTTCTCCAGGCTAAACACCCCCAGCTCCCTCAGCCTCTCCTCACAGGGTTGTGCTCCAGACCCCTCCCCAGCCTCATTGCCCTTCTCTGGACACATTCAAGTCTCTCAATGTCCTTCTTAAATTGAGGAGCCCAGAACTGGACACAGGACCCAAGGTGTGGTCTAACCAGTGCTGAGCACAGGGCAGAATGACTTCCCTGATCCTGCTGGCCACACTGTTCCTGATGCAGGCCAGGATGCCATTGGCCTTCTTGGCCACCTGGGCACACTGCTGGCTCATGTTCAGCTGCTGTCAACCAGTACCCCCAGGTCCCTTTCAGCCTGGCTGCTCTCCAGCCACTCCCACCCCAGCCTGTAGCTCTGCATGGGGTTGTTGTGGCCAAAGTGCAGCACCTGGCACTTGGACTTGTTGAATGCCATCCTGTTGGACTCTGCCCATCTGTCCAGCCTGTCAAGGTCCCTCTGCAGAGCCCTCCTACCCTCCAACAGATCAACTCCTGCTCCCAACTTGGTGTCATCTGCAAACTTACTGATGATAGACTCAATCCCCTCATCCAGATCATCAAGAAAGATATTGAACAGGATGGGGCCCAGCACTGATCCCTGGGGGACACCACTAGTGACTGGCTGCCAGCTGGATGTGGCACCATTCACCACCACTCCCTGGGCACTATTCACCACCACTCTCTGGGCACCATTCACCACCACTCCCTGGGCACCATTCACCACCACTCCCTGGGCACCATTCACCACCACTCCCTGAGCTCAGCCCTCCAGCCAGTTCCTCACCCAGCACAGAGTGCTCCTGTCCCAGCCACAGGCTGACAGCTTGCCCAGGAGTTTGCTGTGGGGGATGGTGTCAAAGGCCTTGCTGAAGTCCAGATAGACCGCATCCACAACCTGTCCCACATCCACCAGTTAAGGGTGGGAGGAGTGGGAACAACCCCAAGCAAGCACCAGAGGACCTTTTCCTTCCTGATCTTCACCCCCCAGTTCTCTAAGCACCAACCACACCTTCATTAAGAGCCCTCTTAAGACAGTGCCTAGGCTACACAATAATTCCCATCGTTTCTCTTCTTCCAGCTACTCATCACTGGAAAAAAAAAAAAAAATCACACCATGGAATTACATCAAATTCACCCATCCCAACCCAACAGGATGGATGGAGCAGCCAAGAGAGAAATGCAAACTGCTGGCAGCAACCAGAAGCTCTTCCTCAGGCAGGAGGTGTTGGGGGGAGCAGAGAATTCCCTCCTTATCCTGCCAGGGTGAGGTGGATACAGCCAGCCTGGAAACAGGATATGGCCTAGGAACAACCATGGGCTGGTCCTGAGCACCAAGCACCAGGAAGAGGGACCAGGAGGTCATGGGAATTGTACTCCAATGGAAACCACAGCTGCTGAGACTCCTTGACCAGGATCATCCTCCTGGGACTCCCAAGGCTGAGCATCACCAGGGTGGGAGCAGAATTAAATCCAGGAGCAGGCAGCAGGGGAGGTTTTAGCTCCAAAGCACCAAAGGATGCAATCAAGGAGGTGAAACTTTCCACCAGCCATGTGGCCACCTCCCCACAACACACAACAAAGGGGTGTGTGGGGGGGAAATAAAATAACCTGGTTTATCCCAAATAATGTCACAGCAGCAAAGAGTCAGTTCCCAGCAGCTCATCCCATGGATTTCAGTCACAAAACCCCTGACTGAGGATCCAAAAAAGTCAGGAGGGAAAGCCCAGGGAGCTGTGGATGCTACCAGGTGGTCCAATGCTTTGGGTCAATTGTTGGTGGCCACTAACTGAAACAGAGGTTGATGGCAGCTGTGGGCAAGACCATCACTGGTGGAGACATGGGAGACACCAGCCTGGACATGGAAGATGCCAAGCCCCAAGCTCAGCCCTTCCAGGGCCCAAACCAAAAAGTTGCACAGCTTGAAAAAAACCAAACCAAATTGTATAAAAATTATCCTTGCCTCCCTGCATTGGCTCCACAGGTGCTCCCACAGAAAATCAAGCTGAAGCCCACAGGCTTTGGGATGCCTCCTGCGTGGGCATGGGTGGTGGGTGTCCTCCCGAGGATGGTTCCCCCTTCCCAAGCTCAGAGGAGCTAGAGAAGTCTTCAGGGATGTGGAAGTGGAGCAGGATGGACCAGGCCTGCCCTCTGCTGGCTGTGCTCGGTGGAATGTGAGATGGGATTGGGATTTGGGATGCAGAACGCTGCCAGATAGGCAGGATGCTGGGGTGAGATGCAGGATGGCACCAGAGAGGTGGGGTGCTGGGCAGGATGCAGGATGGGAGCAGATGGGCAGGATGCTGGGTGGAATACAGGAGGCTGAGTGGGATGCAGGATGGTACCAGATGAGCAGGATGCTCAGTGGGATGTAGGATGCTTGGTGGGATACTGGGTGGGATGCAGGACAGTGCCAGATGGGTGAGTTGCAGGATGGCACCAGATGGGCAGGATGCTTGGTGGGATGCAGGATGCTTGGTGGGATACTGGATGGGGTGCAGGACACTGCCAGATAGGTGAGATGCAGGACACTTGGGGGGATGCAGGACACTTGGGGGGGGTACTGGGTGGATACAGGACAGTGCCAGATGGGTGAGATGCAGGATGGCACCAGATGGGCAGGATGTTGCGTTGGATGCAGGATGCTTGGTGGGATACTACTGGGTGGATACAGGACAGTGCCAGATGGGTGAGGTGCAGGATGGCACCAGGTGAGCAGGATGCTCGGTGGGACATGGGATGGCATCAAACAGGCAAGATGCTGGATGGCATCAGACATCTGGGACACAGGATGCTGGGTGGCATGTGGGATGGCACCAGACAGGCAGGATGGTGGCTGGGATGAGGATGGCACTGGGCAGGTGGGATGCAGAATGGGATGTGGGATGGAGGATGCCGAGTGGGATGCAGGATGGCACGGGATGCGAGACAACAATGGATGACCACAACCAAGAGAGAGCCCTGGCACCTCTCAGGTAGCATGCCAGAAAACTTCAACTTGAGGACCCACCCAGCTTCAGGAGGGCTTGTGCTGGATGGCAGCTGCATGCCTGGTGGCCCCAGGGCAGTGAGCAGAGGCCCTGCTCACCTGGCGGAAGGTGCAGATGATGATCTCTCGGAGGTGGTAGTGCATGGGTGTCATGGTCTCACTGACGGTGTCCAGGGCCATGTCCACCTCCTTCTTCATCCTGTGACCCTCAGGCAGCAGCTGGACCACCTTCATCACCACCTGGAGCACGGGCAAAAGCAGCAGGGGCTTTACCAGGTGTCTCCTCACACCTCAACCCCACTGTTCTGTCATTGCTCAGGAGCAGACTCAGCCCCTCCAAACAAGCATCTGTGGCTGAGGGAGCAAGGAGCAGGCTTGGAGGGAGCAAGGAGCAGGCTTGGAGGGAGCAAGGAGCAGGCTTGGAGGGAGCAAGGAGCAGGCTTGGAGGGGGACCCCCTAGAACCAAATCAGGCCCATGGACTCACCTCAAACTCCCCTTTGGTGTACTTGGCATCAGGCACACTGACAATTTCCTCCTCACTCATCTCAGGGAAGCCCTGGGATGGTCAGAGAGAATGGTGCTGCAGGGGCTGCACAACCCTGTCCCCACCACCCTACAGCTAAGCTGAAATGCAGACCCCAACCCCAACCCACCAGGACCTGAAGCATCCTCCACCTTCTCCCTGAACAAGCAGAGAAACCAAACATTTTGTGCCCATTTGCTCTGCATGGAGCTCCATGCCTTTAACCCTTGGTCCTAAGGGTGGGACCTCCTGAGGACAAGGTAAGGACCCACCAGGGATGCACCCACACTGCACCTGGAGCTCGTGGAGGGCTAGGCACAGCAAGAAGCCAACAAACAGACATCCACAGCCCACCCTGGCCCTCCCCACGAATCCTCAGGCAGAGCTGCAGACCCTGGTACCCACATTGAAGTGCCAGAGGGTGAGGACAGCGATGACCATGGCCGTGGTGGTCCTGCCCCGACCACTGGAGCAGTTGAAGACGAAGGCAGCCCTCGAGTCCTCAGCCAAGGCACTCTTCATCACCTCCAGCAGCCGGTCAAAGTCCTGCCAAGGGGCAAGCCAGGAGATTTTCATGGGTGCTGCCCACCTCCCTTCCCCAGCATGGGATCCTCCCTGTCCTACAGCCTCCTGGCTAAACCCCCAAAGTTCCTTGTCACTGGATCCAGCCCAGCAGCTTCCTTTGCACCCCTACCAGGAAGAAGGTAGCCAGGACCTCCACACAGCATCTCCCTGGGGACCCTCCTTGTCCCAGCCAGCACCCCAAGTCAGCACAGTCCCAGGGCTGGGGGGCACCCCAAGCACCCACACTGGAGGGATGGCTTGGGAAGGGGGCAGCAGCAGCATCCCATCCCCAGGGTACCTGCTCCTTGGGAGCGCAGAAGTCGGGGATGGGGATGCGGCGGTAGGTCAGGCCCTGGTAGGAGCTCTTCTGCTGGCTGAAGATCTCCTGCGTGGTCAGGCAGCTCTTGAACATCTTCATCTGCTTCTCTGACTCCAGGTATACCTCCAGCCACTTCTGGCACTTCAGCAGGTCACCCTTCAGGGTGGCCTCTAGTTTCTGCAGAGGATGGAGAAGCCCTCACCGTAAGACTCAACACCTCTTCCTTTTTTTCAGGGACTCCAATTCTTTTTCTTTAGATGTAGGCAGACATAGAATCATTGAATTGGTTTGGTTGGAAAAGGCCTTTCAGATCACTGAGTCCAACCATTGACCCAGCACTGCCAGGTCACCACTAAACCATGGCCCTCAGCATCACAGCTTTGAAATCCCTCTGGGGATGGGGACTCCACCACAGCCCTGGGCAGCCTGGTCCAGAGCTTGACAACCCCTCTGGGCAAGAAATTGCTCTTCATTTCCAACCTAAACCACCCCTGCTGCAACTTGAGGCCACTTGTCCTCTCACTTGTTATTTCAGAGAAGAGACAGATCCCCACCTTGCTCTGTCAGGGAGTTGTAGAGAGCCAGAAGGTCTCCCCTCAGCCTCCTTTTCTCCAGACTAAACAGCTGCCCTTCACAAGATTTGTGCTCCAGACCTTCATCATCTTCATTGTCCTTCCTTGGACATGCTCCAGCACCCCAAACACTTCACAGCCAATTCATCTCCTCTCCCCTAGATCTTGACCAGTTCCCACTGTGCTTGATGGGAGCCTGAGGAGCATTCATCTCCCACCACGCCAGGCAGCTCCTTCATGCATTTCTTGGCAGCCAAGCTCCTCCACCACTTGTGTCCTCTGGAAACATCTCTTCTCCTTTTCCCAAGTGCCTTTTGCCCTCACTTTGAAGCTATCAGTTCTCCAGGGGAGGATGTCCTCTTTGCTCTGCCTTTGCAAACTCTCACACAGTGACAGCCAAGTGAGGAAGACTCCTTGATTTTTGCAGTGTGAGGAAGAGAGGAGGTCAGCCACTTGGGTTTGCATCAGCTGGGCTGCCCCCAGCAGACACAGAGAGCATGAGCCAAGCACAGTATCTGAGGCAATCATGGTATCCCACTGCCCCTCTCTCCCTCTGCTCCATTCTGCTGAGACCCCACCTGGAGTACTGTGTCCAGTCTAGTACAAGAAGGATCCGGGGGTGCTGGAATGTCTCCAGAGAAGGGCCATGAGGATGATCAGAGGGCTGGAGCTGCTCTCCTATGAGGACAGACTGAGAGAGTTGGGGTTGTTCGGTCTGGAGAAGAGAAGGCTCCCAGGAGACCTTCTTGTGGCCTTCCAGTATCTGGAGGGGGCTACAAGAAAGCTGGGGAGGGACTTTTGGGGGTGTCAGGGACTGATAGGACTGGGGGGAATGGAGCAAAACTACAAGTGGGTAGATTCAGTTTGGATGTTAGGAAGAAGTTTTTCCTCATGAGGGTGGTGAGAGACTGGAAGAGGTTGCCCAGGGAGGTGGTGGAAGCCTCATCCCTGGAGGTTTTTGCAGCCAGGCTGGATGTGGCTGCGAGCAACCTGCTTTAGTGTGAGGTGTCCCTGTCCATGGCAGAGGGGTTGGAACTGGATGATCCTGGAGGTCCTTTCCAACCCTGACAATTCTATGATTCTATGAAAAGTAGGTTCAGACTGGATGTTAGGAACAGGTTCTTTACCACAAGGGTAGTGGAACACAGGAACAGGTTGCCCGGGGAGGTATTTGAGGCCCCATCCCTGGAGACATTCAAGGTGAGGCTCGACAGGGCTCTGGGCAACCTGATCGATGCTGAGAGCAGAGGGGGTTGGACTAGATGACCTTTGGAGTCCCTTTCAACCCAGACCCATCCTATGAAAGAGAAAACACAAAAACCAACCCCAAAGCATCTCCAGGGGGTGAGTGACTATCACAGCCTGTGGACACCACTCGCGAAGGCTCCTGGCAAGGAGCCCTCGCCGGGCAGCAGCTCACCTCCAGCTGCTGGGGTGAGGCAGCAGGCACAGGGATCAGCTCCTCCAGGTGCCCAGGCTCCCTCAGGGTATAGATCTGGTCGTTGGCCTCCAGGACAGCTTCCTCCCTCAGGCTGACCCAGACGATGCGGGCGTGCTTCCGCTTGGCGTCTGTCAGGTACCGCAGCACACTGCCCAGGCTCTGCGGGAAGGGGTGGGAGAGCCAGGATGAAAATTCCACCCCCACCACCCCTTCCAACATTAAATTTGCCAGACCAGCTCAGTTGGCAAGCAAATGGAAGCTGTATCTACAAGCAAAAACTGCAGTCTACAATGGAATGCAACAAGTGTGCACAAAATAAGACAGGACCCACAATATCGACAGGGTTTTACAATTAATGAACAGCACAAGGACCAGGGGAGCTGCAACAGCTTCTCCCCACCCCCTGCCTCCCCCTTACCCCACTGTACACAAAAAGGGACAAGAGAAAGACATTAGAACTCTGCCAAAACAATGCAGCCAAGGTCAATCAGAAGAAGCACAAAGTTAGTATCTCCCACAGGGAAGAAGCGAGAAGATTGCTCTGCAAACTAAGCCTTATGGTAGATAACTCTCCAATAGAGTTGTTTAGAACTATCATTATTTTCCTTCTTACACCCAACAGTGATTTATTTACATCCTACTACTTGCTGTTCAAGAGCTGGGAAAAAAATTTTCAAGGCATAGCCTAAAACCACCCCAACCAGTCACAACAAAGCAGTGCAGCCAAGGTCAAGCAGAAGCCAGTTAGCATCACCCAGTGAGACAGAGAGAGGTGGAATGTTTTGTACAACCAGTTGAAGTCCATTATCTTTCCAATGGGATTGGTTAGAACTTACTATTTTCCTTCTTACACCCAATAGTGATTTATTCACATTTTACTATCTGCTCAAGAGCTGGGGAAAAAAATTTTAATAGCATAGCTTAAAACTACCCCAACCAGTCACAACAAAGCAGTGCAGCTGAAGTGAAGCAGAAGCCAGTTAGCATCTCCCAGCCTGAGGAAGCAAGGAGAGAGAGGTGAAATGTTATGCACAACTAATTTGAATCCATTATCTTTCCAATGGGATTGGTTAGAACTTACTATTTTCCTTCTTACACCCAACAGTGATTTATTCACATTTTACTACTTTCTGTTCAAGAGATGGGGGAAAAAAAAATTTAATAGCATAGCTTAAAACCACCCCAACCAGTCACAACAAAGCAGTGCAGCTGGGGTAAAGCAGAAGCCAGTTAGTATCTCCCAGCCTGAAAAGGCAAGGAGAGAGAGATGGAACGTTTTGCACAACCAATTTGAGTCCATTATCTTTCCAATGGGATTGGTTAGAACTTCTTATTTTCCTTCTTACACCCAACAGTGATTTATTGACATCCTACTATTTGCTGCTCAAAAGCTCTGAAAAAAAATTCAAGTCATAGCCTAAAACCACCCCAACCAGTCACAACAAAGCAGTGCAGCTGAGGTCAAGCAGAAGCCAGTTAGCATCTCCCAGCCTGAGGAAGCAAGGAGAGAGAGGTGGAATGTTTTGCACAACTAATTGGAGTCCATTATCTTTCCAATGGGATTGAACTTATCATTATTCTCCTTATCCTTATTTCCCTTATTTCTCTTACACCCAGCAGTGATTTATTTACATCCTACTACTTGCTGCTCAAGAGCTGTTTAAAAAACAATTTTCAAGGCATAGCCTGAAACTCCCCCAACAGGGTGAGGGCAGAGCTCCTGCAGGTCCCCCCAGGGGGGTGGCTGTCCCTCACCTTGGAGTTGGGTTGTGCTGTCCCATAGACTGGCATCTTGGGCACCCGTCGGAAGTTGGCCACGTTCATCTCCCTGGCGGTGCTCAGCACGTCCGGGCAGAAGCGTTCGTCTGCCACCTGCAGGGGGGCAAACCAGGCAACCAGTGGCAGAACAAGAGGACACAGACTCAAGCTGCACCAGGGGGAAGTTTAGGCTTGAGGTGAGGAGAAAGTTCTTCCCAGAAACTGGCCAGCTGAATGTGCTGCCTGGGGAGGTGGTGGAGTCACCATCCCTGGAGGTGTTCAAAAAGAAAAGATAAGATGTGGCACTTGGAGCCATGGTTTAGTTGTCAGGAGGTGTTAGGTATTAGGTAATAGGTTGGACTTGGTGATCTCTGAGGTCTTCTCCAACCTGGTTGATTCTGTGAGATGTCCCCAAGCCCTTCCGACATAAGAGCGATAGAATCGCTTCGGCTGGAGGAGACCTGCAACATCCATCTGTGGGCAGGTCTGGAGCCCTCAGTATAGGAAGGACATGGAGCTGATGGAGAGGGTCCAGAGGAGGGCCAGGGAAATGATCAAGGGGTTGGAGCACCTCTGCTATGAGGACAGGCTGAGGGAGCTAGGGGTGTTCAGCCTGGAGAAGAAGAAGCTCCAAGAAGACCTAATAGCAGCCTGCCAGTACCTGAAGGGGGCTACAGGAAGGCTGGAGAGAGACTGTTTACAAAGGCCTGCAGGAACAGGACAAGGGACAATGGCTTCAAACTAGAGAAGAGCAGATTTAGATTGGATATCAGGAAGAAGCTCTTTACTATGAGGGTGGTGGAACACTGGAACAGGTTGCTCAGGGAGGGGATTGAGGCCCCATCCCTGGAGATATTCAAGGTGAAGCTCAAAAGGCTCTGGGCAACCTGATCTAGTTGGGGATGTCCCTGCTGTCTGCAGGGAGGTAAGACTGGATGACCTTTGGAGATCTCTTCCAGCCTGGACCATTCTATGATCTGGTCCAACTGCCCACCCAACACCACCATGGCCACGAAGCCATTTCCCAACACCAGTAAGCCCCAGAGCTGCATTTTGAGGGTGGGAGATACACTTCTTGCAGCAGCAAGCTGCCAACAGCTCTGGCCACCTTCACCCCACCGCAGACAAAGACTACCAAGAAACATGAAGCTGCTGCTAGGCCAGCAGCTCAGGCTTGCCTCCTGGGGTGCTCCAGCATCTCAGCACCCTGGCTCCATGGGGCTGGACACATTCATGTGCACAGGGGGTCTCTGGCCATATGGAATCCTTGACTGGTTTGGGTTGGAAAGGACCTTTAAAGGTCATCAAGTCCAACCCCCTGCAGTCAGCAGGGACATCTGCAACTGGAGAAGGTTGTTCAAAGCCCCAGACATCCTGACCTGCAATGGTTTCAGGGATGGGGCTTCTACCACCTCTCTGGGCAACCTGGGCCAGGGTGTCACCACCCTCAGTGTCAAACATTTCTTCCTTCTCTCCAGTCTGAATCTCCCTCTTTCAGTTTCAAACCATCACCCCTTGCTCTGTCACAACAGGCCCTGCTCAAGACACTGTCTCCAGCTTTCTTAATATCCCTTACAGACCCCCATCCTTGCCAACAGGACACAGACCTGAGACCCCAGCAGGTTCCTGGAGACCCCAAGAATCATAAAATTGTTAGGGTTGGAAGGGACCTCAAGGATCATTCAGTTCCAACCCCACTGCCATGGACAGGGACACCTCACACTAGAGCAGGTTGCTCAGAGTCACCTTCAGCCTGCCCTTTGAAGCTTCTAGGGATGAGGCTTCTACCACCTCCCTGAGCAACCTGTGCCAGTGTCTCACCACCCTCATGGGGAAGATCTTCCTAACATCCAATCTGAATCTACTCACTTCTAGTATTGCTCCATTCCCCCCAGTCCTATCACTCCCTGACACCCTCAAAAGTCCCTCCCCAGATTTCTTGTAGCCCCCTTCAGATACTGGAAGGCCACAAGAAGGTCTCCTAGGAGCCTTCTCTTCTCCAGACTGAACAACCCCAACTCTCTCAGCCTGTCCTCACAGGAGAGGAGCTCCAGCCCTCTGATCATCCTCATGGCCCTTCTCTTAAGATCTGCCCCTGCCCTACAACCACAAAACTTCTCACTCCTCCCACCCCACCAAACCTTTTTTGAGGGTGGGAGGAAGGGGGACAAGGAGGAGCCCTGCCCCTGTGCCCACACCGGGTACTCACCAGCACCCTCGTGCCCTTGGTGATGAGGTCCGCAGTGAGGGTGAGCTCCGAGGAGTTCATCTCCGCCTGCAGCCGATAGAGCTCGGGGCGCCTGCACATCCACCTGCTGAAGCTGAGGGCAAAGCCCAGGGGGTACTGCCGGCGGGGGGCCGGGGTGGGGGGGATGTGCCATCAGCCTGGGCTCACGGCCCCAGCCCCCGCCACAAGCCACCCCCAGCAAAGAGCACCTTTGGAAGCACAGAGCTGGGACACACCCCCCCCCATACACACACACATACACACACATGCACTCACCCACCCACTCTCACACCCACTCACACAAACACACACATACCCCCACACATCCACCCACTCACACAACCCACACACACACAAACCCACACACACACCCCATACCCACACATGCACTCACCCACCCACACTCACCCCCACTCACACAAACACACCCCCCCACACACACCCCCCCACCCTCACACACCCCCACCCACAAACACCCCCACACACACCCCCCCACACAAACACATACACACCCCCCACACACACACACCCCCACCCACACACACCACCCACACCACCCACCACCACACCACACACACCCCCACACACACCCCCCACCACACCACCACCCACCACACAACCCACACCCCACACCACAACCCACCCACCACACCATCCACTCACACACCCACACACCCACCCATTCACCCACCCAAACACACACACACCCCCATACCCAGACATGCACTCACCCACCCACACTCACAAACACACACCCCCACACACACATAACCCCACCCACACTCACCCACCCACTCACACACACAACCCCCCCCACACACTCACCCACCCACTCACACACACACCCCCCCACACACACTCACCCACTCACACACCCCCACACACACACTCACCCACCCACACACACACACCCATACCCAGACATGCACTCACCCACCCACACACACACCCCCATACCCAGACATGCACTCACCCACCCACACACATGCCCCCATACCCAGACATGCACTCACCCACACACACACACCCCCCCATACCCAGACATGCACTCACCTACCCACTCACACACCCACCCACACACACACACCCCCCACGCACACACTCCCCCCCCACGCACACATCCCTCCCCCTTCCCTCTCACTTCATGGCGCAAATCCCACCATCATTAGCAAAGGAGGAGCTCTGGGGGGGTTGGTGTTTGTACCTGCTCATGCAGGTAGTAGTTAAAAGCAATCAGGTAGAAATAGCGCTGGAGGCTCTGCAAAGTCCTCTGCAGGAAATACTCTTTGGTGCTGCTGCCCTGCAAGCAAAGGTAGGTGGGAATGGTGATGGCAGAACCACAGATTGCATTGGGTTGGAAGGGACCCTTGAAGGTCATCTTGTCTATGCCCCCCTGCAGTCAGCAGGGACATCTCCAACCAAATCAGGTTGCTCAGGGCTCCATCAAGTTTGACCTTGAACATCTTCATGGATGGGGCCTCTACCACATCCCTGGGCAGCCTGTTCCAGTATTTCACCACTCTCATTGTGAAGAGCTTCCTCCTGATGTCCAACCTAAACCTGCGCTGCTCCAGTTTCAACCCATTGCCTCTCATCCTATCACTCCAAGCCCTTCTAAACAGTCCCTCCCCAGCCCTCCTTGTAGGTCCCCTTCAGATATTGCAATGTAGCTCTAAGGTCTCCCTGGAGCCTTCTCTTCAGAGCCCCAGCTCTCTCAGCCTGTCCTCATAACAGAGGTGCTGCAGCCCTCTCTTCATCTTTGTGGTCCTCCTCTGGACCTGCTCCATCAGGTCAGTGTCTCTCTTGTGTTGGGTGCCCCAGAGCTGGATGCAGTTCTCCAGTGAGGTCTCACCAGAGCAGAGCAGAGAGGCAGAATCACCTCCCTCAACCTGCTGGCCATGGTTCTTTCGATGCAGCCCAGGATTCAATTGGCTTTCAGGGCTGCAAGTGCCTCATTGCTGTCTACAACTACCTGAAAGGAGGTTGTGGAGAGGCTGCTGCTGGTCTCTTCTCACAGGTAATTAGAGAGAGAACAAGAGGGAATGACCTCAAGCTGCAACTGGGTAGGTTCAGACTGGACATTAGGAACAACTTTTTCATGGAGAGAGTGGTCAGGCATTGGAATGTGCTGCCCAGGGAAGTGGTGGATTCACCAGCCCTGGATGTGTTTCAAGGTGGTTTGGATGTGGTGCTTGGGGATATGGTTTAGGGGTGAGCCTTGTAGAGCAGGGTTCTGGGTTGGACTTGGTGATCCTGAGAGTCTTTTCCAACCTGGATGTTTCTGTGTAATTCTGTATTTGCTGCCTCATGTGCAGCTTCTCACCCACCAGTACCCCAAGCCCTTCTCTGCAGGGCTGCTCTCCATCTCCTCATGCCCCAGCCTGGATTGATATTGAGAATTACCTAGACCTAGGTGCAGGACCTTACACTTAGCCTTGTTGAACCTCATGAGGTTCTCCTTAGCTCACTTCTCCAGCCTGTCCAGGTCCCTCTGGGGTGGCATCCAGCCCCTCAGCCTTGCCAACCACACCACCCAGTTTGGTATCATCAGCAAACTTGCTGAGGATGCCCTCAATCTCACTGTCCGTATCATGGATGCAGCTATGACCAACACAAACCTATCCTACAGCCCCCAGCAGCCCAGGATGCTGGAGAAACGTCCTACACACACTTGTTTGGGGTTGGCTTAGAACAGAGACAGGCTTTTTTCTTTTTTCATAGAACAATTTCTGGGGAGGAAGAGGGTCAGAAATGCCATTTAAGTCCTTCAGAAGCTTTCTGCATCTTCATACTAACTTCACCAAGTTGTTTGATTGAGAAGAAACCGCTTCAGATGAGAAGAGGTGGAGAAAGACCTCCAAATCCCAAACTGGAATAGAGATTTTTGGATGCTTCTGGGTTTGTTTTGGTTTTGTTTTTTTTAATGCAACATTGAAAGCTTTCTATATCAAATGATGCTTAAAGACATAAATTTGCCTTTTAGCTCAAACAAAAACTTCCCTGCCCAAGGACACACTGGGAGCAGTTCCAACCAGACCCAAGGAGCATGGGAGGGTTTATCTTGCTGTCCCATGGAGATACAATGTCCGGATACTGCTGGGAGACTCAAACCCAAGGGGAAAGTGTTGGTTAGCAGCAGGTCCTGCCCTCCCTCCAGCCATCTTCAAGATGCTGCAGTGGTGGCAACCCTGGGGAGAGAGGTCCCTGTGGCAGCAACACAGGAGCTGGCTGGATACATCACCTCCCAGCTCCATGCTCTTGGGTGACACAAGGAATGGCCAAGAACCTCTCAGCAACTCCCTCATCTGCCTTCCAAGCCCAGGGGGACCCTCAGGACCCACTCTCCAGGGTCAGAGTCTCAGGGACGGTGGCAGACCCTGAAATGATTGGTGATCAAAGATCAAAATGAGCTTATTGAACAGAGACATAAGCCAGATGCCTTGTAATAGTCTCCATTTCCAAGTGTCTCCTCTTTTCCCTTCACCCCCAGAAGCACATTAGGTATTAGGAAGAAGTTTGAGGGTGGTGAGACCCTTGGAACAATTGCCCAGAGAGGTGGTAGAAGCCTGATCCCTGGAAACATTCTAGGTCAGGCTGGGTGGGCCTCTGAGCAACCTGATCTAGTTGAAGATGTCCCTGCTGACTCCTGGGGGGTTCAGAATGTGCCTGGATGCCATCCTGGGCAGCCTGCTCGAGGTGAACCTGCTCTGGGAGGGGGGCTGGACTGGATGATCTCCAGAAGTCATAGAATCATAGAATCAGTTAGGGTTGGAAGGGACCTCAAGGATCAGCCAGTTCCAACCTCCCTGCCATGGGCAGGGACACCTCACACTAGATCAGGCTGGCCAGAGCCTCATCCAGCCTGGCCTTAAACACCTCCAGGGATGGGGCCTCAACCACCTCCCTGGACAACCCATTCCAGGCTCTCACCACTCTCATGGGGAAGAACTTCTTCCTCACATCCAGTCTGAATTTCCCCACTTCCAGCTTTATTCCATTCCCCCCAGCCTATCACTCCCTGACACCCTAAAATGTCCCTCCCCAGCTTTCTTTTAGCCCCCTTCAGATAGTGGAAGGCCACAAGAAGGTCTCCTCAGAGCCTTCTCTTCTCCAAACTGAACAACCCAAACTCTCTCAGTCTGTCCTCATAGGAGAGCAGCTCCAGCCCTCTGCTCATCCTCATGGCCCTTCTCTGGACACCTTCCAGCACCTCCAGATCTTTCCTGTACTGGGGGCTCCAGAACTGGACACAGTACTCCAGGTGGAGTCTCAGCAGAGTGGAGCAGAGGGGGAGAATCACCTCCCTCACCCTGCTGGCCACACTTCTCTTGCTGCAGCCCAGGCTCTGGTTGGCTTTCTGGGCTGCAAGTGCTCACTGCTGGCTCATGGTGAGCTTCTCATCCCCCAGCACCCCCAAGTCCCTCTCCTCAGGGCTGCTCTCCAGCCAGTCACTGCCCAGCCTGTATTTGTGCTTGGGATAGCCTCAACCCAGATGCAGTCCCTTTCAACCTCCATCACTCTGTGACTAGATGACTTTTAGAGGTCCCATCCAACCCAAACCACTCCATGCCTCTATGATCATGATGCCTGCAAAGCTGGCTTCAAACATGCTCTCCTCCTCCTCTTCCTCATCATTCCCCAAACCAGGCATGGGCCCCAGCACAGCTATCTCCTCCCAAGAGTGCAAGCTCAAAGCTTTGGGATTTTCCCTCTTCCAACCCTACCTTGGGACACAGGTTTGTACACCTGAGCATCCCATTCAACAACTGCACCCACCATAGCATCCATCAGCATCCCCAGAGGGATCAGCAGGACCCCTCCCTAGGGTACAAGGGAAAATCCTAGAGGATAGGGCTGTATACATAGAATCACCCACCTTGGAAGGGACCCCTAAAGGTCATCTAGTCCAACCCCCCTGCAGTGAGCAGGGACATCCTCAACTAGATCAGGTCACCTAGAACCCTGCAAAGCCTCACCTTGAATATCTCCAAGGATGGGGCCTCAACCACCTCTTTGGGCAACCTGAGTGTTCAACCACCCTCATGGTCAAGAGCATAGAACCAGAGAACCACCTGGTTGGAAAGGAACTTAAGATCATGGAACAGTATAGGTTGGGAACTGACCTGCTGGAGAGCAGTGAAGGGGAAAAGGACCTGGGGGTCCTGGTGTATGGGAGGTTGACCATGAGCCAGCAAAGTGCTCTTGTGGCCAAGAAGGCCAATGCCATTCTGGGGTGGATCAGAAGGGCTGTGGTCAGTAGGTCAAGAGAGGTTCTCCTCCCTCTCTACTCTGCCCTGGTGAGGCTGCATCTGGAGTATTGTGTCCAGTTCTGGGCCCCTCAGGTCAAGAAGGACCTCAGGGAACTGCTTGAGAGAGTCCAGCACAGAGCCACAAAGATGCTGAAGGGAGTGGAACATCTTCCTTAGGAGGAGAGACTGAGATAGCTGAGGGCTCTGTAGCTTGGAGAGGAGGAGCCTCAGAGGTGACCTCATTGATGTTGATCAAGATGTGTAGGGTGAGTGCCCAGAGGCTGGAGCCAGGCTCTGCTGGGTGATGCCCAATGACAGCACAAGGGGCAGTGGTGGAAGTTGAGGCAGAGGAAGTTCCATGTGAACAAGAGGAAGAATTATTTCCCTGTGAGGGTGACAGAACACTGGAACAGGCTGCCCAGGGGGGTTGTGGAGTCTCCCACTCTGGAGATATTCAAGACCCACCTGGCTGTGTTCCTGTGTGACCTGCTCTAGGTGACCCTGCTCTGGCAGGGGGGGTTGGACTGGATCAGCTTTTGAGCCCCTAACCTTCTGTGATTCTCTGATCATGGAATCCATCCCTAACCTAACATCTCCCTGGACATCTCCCTGTGCACAGCTGTTAGACCCTGTCCCTCAGCACCTCACCCTTTGTCTTTTAAACACCTCCAGGGATGGTGACTCCACCACTTCCCATTCAGTTTGCCCTGAATCTGATGGAGCTGTGGACATGTGGGGATGAGCTTGGCAGAGGTGGAGGCTTGCATGTCTCTGACACTCTGTGGCTGACTCAGGAATATTTACTTCTTCCCTGTGAGAGAAACCTGGCCTGTGGTCATTTATCACAAGGCAGGACAGGAGGCTTTGCTCTGGGAACTCAAAACAAAGCCTGAGAAGATAGAGCTGTGCTGGGGACTATTCTCCCTGAGGGTTTGAGTTCCTGCTGTACAAACCAGCCCTAAGCCCCCACCCAGAAGTAGGTTTTTGATGATGAGGGGAATGATCTGCTGACATCTGAGCCATGCAGAGCTGGGTACTGCAGGGCTCCAGCTCAGCATCCCATGCCAGGATGCACTTACTCCACATCACCATCCCTCAAGGACTTCAGTGTCCAATTCTCCTCCCTCAACACAGGCCAGAAACCCACTCTCCACCATGACATCATTCCTCTGTGCCCAGAAAAAGCCATCCTCTCCCCCCAGAAAAGAAAAAAATAACATGGGGAGAGCTCCCCCAGCTCAAGCCAGCAAAGCCCCCCCCCAGGACCACCTAAAGCCCCCTTCCAGCCCTAACCAAGCCAAGGTTATTTTTTTGATGGTTTAGCATCAGCCCCTCTCCCTTCCTCATCCTCCAGCACATTTTCCTGGCTCCTGGCCATTGTTTAAACCTGCTCTTGCTCCACAAAGACTTCAAATAAACTCTTCCCCTGGCTAATTAACTGCAATCCCCCCAGCTTTTTGTTTAGGATGACAGAGAGCAGCCTTCCTCAGCCAGGAAAAAAAAAAAAAAAAGGAGAGGCTTCAAGGCAGTGGGAAAATCCCCTGCCCCATACTCAAACATTCCCCTCTGTACAAAAAAAAAAAAAAAAAATACCTGCCAGCATATGAGCAGCACCAAATATAGCCAAATTCACCCTAAAATGGGGCAGAGGGGGTAAAATTTGGGGTCAAATGGCCCAAAAAGGTAACAGTAAATATTTTGTTTTCCCATCACTGAATCATTTCCATGGTCCTTCTCTGCTCCAGCCCATTTCCTTTGGCCATGCAGGACCTGGTTTGGTACCTTTACCACGGATCCCAGTGTCTCCACATTCAGCAGTTAACGGGGAAAACGACTCTCCAAAGAGGCTGGGAATCGGGGGAGTACTTCCAGCTGAGCATCCATCCATCCACAGAATCACAGAATTGTCAGGATTGGAAGGGACCTCAAGGATCAGCCAGTTCCAACCCCCCTCCCATGGGCAGGGACACCTCACACTACAGCAGGTTGCTCACAGCCACATCCAGCCTGGCTGCAAAAACCTCCAGGAATGAGGCTTCCACCACCTCCCTGGGCAACCTCTGCCAGTGTCTCACCACCCTCATGAGGAAGAACTTCTTCCTAACATTCCATCAGAATCTCCCCACTTCTAGCTTTGCTCCATTCCCCCCAGTCCTATCACTCCCTGACACCCTCAAAAGTCCCTCCCCAGCTTTCTTGGAGCCTCCTTTGATAGTGGAAGGCCACAAGAAGGTCTCCTCACAGCCTTCTCTTCTCCAGACCGAACAACCCCAACTCTCTCAGTCTGTCCTCACAGGAGAGCAGCTCCAGCCCTCTGATCATCCTCATGGCCCTTCTCTGGACACCTTCCAGCACCTCTTGATCTTTCCTGTAATAGGTGGTCCAGAACTGGACACAGTACTCCAGGTGGGGTCTCAGCAGGGTGGAGCAGAGGGGGAGAATCACCTCCCTCACCCTGCTAGCCACACTTCTCTTGCTGCAGTCCAGGCTCTGGTTGGCTTTCTGGGCTGCAAGTGCACACTGCTGGCTCATGTTGAGCTTATCCACCAGCACCCACAAGTCCTTTTTTCTTCAGGGTTGCTCTCTATCTATCCATCCATTATCTGGTAAGAAGCTGCTCAAGCTGGGACAGCAAACACTACATCTTTCCAGCACAGAAAACCACCCTGATGCCTTCTCAAAGCAAAGAGGTAGGGTAAAAATAATCCCACAGATAGAAAAAACTTGACCTTGAGTGACTATATTTGCAAGGAAAGCCTCCAAGCACCAATCCCTCCCAGCTCCCAAGGACTTGTCTGGATTTTCCAGGGCATGAGATATTTTTTTTGTTCCCCCCTACCCTGAGGTCAACCACCAGAAGCAGTGGTGAAGCCCAGAGCAGCCCGTTTCCCCCTCAAACCTCAAGCCTGTTCAATGTTAGGGCTCTGAATTTCAAGGGGCAAACCAAAAAAAAAAAAAAAAAAAAAAGCTCCATAAGCTTCCAGGTGTCAGATCTCTGGGAAATTTCCAGCTCACAGGAAGCTTTGGATTTGCAGCATTTACATTCTTCTCATCCCCCTTGCAAAAAAAAGAAAAACCAGCTCAGTAAATGAGCTCACCACAGGGCAGGGGAGGGGCTGGGGAGGGACCAGATGACCTTTAAAGGTCCCTTCCAACCCAAACCAGGAAGCTTGAATCCAAATCAATCCTCCAGAGAACCTACCTGGATCTGATAGTCCTCCCCAATCCCTTCCAGCTTCTTCTTGTACTCGTAGATGGCTTCCTTCATGTCGTGCATCTCCGAGCAGGAGGCAATGGCACTGTCCACCTTGTGAGGACCAAGTGAAAAGCCACTCAGCAAACCCCAGGTCGAGTAGGGGACTGACCTCATCCCATCTCACTCACCCCCCACCCCCTTACCTCCTCAACTATCTGCTGGCCTTTGGGGACCATCTCAATGAAGGTCTGGATGACCCGCAGTCTGTCCCTGGGAGATGATTTAGGCAGGTGGGAGAGGCTGGGATGGAGGGAGAAGATGAAGAAGATCAAAATGGTCCCAGAGGTACAGACATCCCACCCCAGCCCAGAGGCTGCCTCACTTACTCAGGCTTCTGGGTGGCTCCTCGGTGGTGGTGGAGGACAAGGGTGCCCATGGCCATGCCCAGGTTGGTCCTGCCCACTCCAGTCTGGCAGCCAAAGAGCAGAGCCGGAGGGGGGCTGCTGGGGTCCCGCAACAGCAGGCTGGGGCTCTCCTAGGAGGAAAGGACAGAGGGATGAGGACCATAGGGATAACCAGGAGGGCCAGGTCTGCCACTGCACTGCCAGGGTGGGGTGATAGCCCTGCCAAGGTGCAAGGCAGAAGGGTGGCATCTCCCCTCTGCTCAGGCGACAGAGTGGATGAACCAGGACAGCACAACTGGCAGTCCATCCACTGCACCCTCCTGTCCCTTGCCCACTCAGGCTGCCAGCAGATGTTAGCCTGTCCACCCCACCAGAGATCTTCCCACCAGTCTCCGAGCTGCTGAGATTTCATCTCCGAGGCTAAATGGATAAAGAGATGCTCTTCCATCAACAGCCTTTGCACCAAGGCCAGGGGATTTCTGGATCCTAAGCAATCTGATCTAGGTGCAGATGGTCCTGTTCCCTGAAGGGGGTTGGACTAGATGACCTTTAAAGGTCCCTTCCAAGCCAAACCATCTGTGTGGCCAGCAGGTCAAGGGAGGTCCCTCTACTCCACTCTGGTGAGATCCCACCTGGAATACTGTGTCCATTTCTGGAACCCCTATTACAAGAAGGAGCTAGACATGCTGGAGTGTGTCCAGAGAAGGGCCATGAGGATGATCAGAGGGCTGGAGCTCCTCTGCTATGAGGACAGACTGAAAGAGTTGGGGTTGTTCAGTCTGGAGAAGAGAAGGCTCCCAGGAGACCTTATTGTGACCTTCCAGTATGTGAAGGGGGCTCCAAGAAAGCTGGGGAGGGACTTTCAAGGATGTTGGGTAGTGATAGGACTTGGGGGAATGGATCCAAGCTAGAGGAGGGAAGCTTTAGATTAGATGTTAGGAAGAAATTCTTCCCCATGAGGGTGGTGAGACACTGGAACAGGTTGTCCAAGGAGGTGGTAGAAGCCTCCTCCCTGGAGGTTTTTGCAGCCAGGCTGGATGTGGCTGTGAGCAACCTGCTGTGGTGTGAGGTGTCCCTGCCCATGGCAGGGGGCTTGGGACTGGATGATTCTTGAGGTCCCTTCCAACCCTGACAACTCTGTGATTTCTCCATTTAGGGAAGAGAAACCCACACAGGGAAGTGGTGAGGAATGGACACCTCCAGGAGTAGGGACAAGTAGTTGGGACACCACAGACTTCTCTAACAGGATCTGTAGGGTTCCTGCTCACTGGGAATGGGATGTTACCAGAGGCACAAGCATGCCCCATCTGGCAGCAGCAAGCCAAAGCAGGAGCTGCTCCTGGAAAGCCACACTCCCCAACCTGACAGACTTGCTAAGGCACAGGAGCAAATCCCACCCTGACGTGGCCTCACAGATCATAGAATCATAGAATTGTCAGGGTTGGAAGGGACCTCAAGGATCATCCAGTTCCAACCCCTCTGCCATGGGCAGGGACACCTCACACTACAGCAGGTTGCTCACAGCCACATCCAGCCTGGCTGCAAAAACCTCCAGGGATGAGGCTTCCACCACCTCCCTGGGCAACCTGTGCCAGTGTCTCACCACCCTCATGGGGAAGAACTTCTTCCTAACATCCAATCTGAATCTACCTATTTCTAGTTTTGCTCAATTCCCTCCTCAGCTTTCTTGTAGCCCCCTTCAGGTACTGGAAGGTCACAAGGAGGTTTCCTGGGAGCCTTCTCTTCTCCAGACTGAACAACCCCAACTCTCTCAGCCTGTCCTCATAGGACAGAGTGGGGCACTTCTCCTGGGCTCACCCTGAGGCAGCAGATGAAGGCATCGAACTGCTCCTCCAGCGGCGCTCCCTCGGCGGGCAGGGGCAGCCGGTGGTACCTGCCGGGCACAGGGACAGCACATGTCAGGGGGGAGGGTCTGGGCAGGGGGGGGCTTTGTCCCCACCATGGTGCAGGACACATGGCTTAGAGGATATCAAGAGCCCAGCTTGCACAAACAGGAGGAGGGAGGGAGGGGGAGACGGAGGAGGGGGGAAGGGGGAGGGGGAAGGGGAGGGCAGCACCTGTAGGAGGGCAGGAGGAAGATGGGCCTGCGGTAGACCTCCTCGGTCACCTGGATGTCCTCCTCGCCCTGCACCTGCACGGTGTGGGGCTCCTCCCGCAGCCGCTCCAGGTCGTTGTAAATGTAGTAGAGGCTCTCGCTCAGCTGTGCGAAGTCCCGGATCTGACGGAGAGGGAGACTCCTGTCACCACCCAGGACATGCCCACCACCTCCTGGAGACTCCCAGCACCACCCAGGCCATGCCCACCACCTCCAGGACACTCCCAAGCACCACCCAGGCCATGCCCACCACCTCCAGGACACTCCCATCATGACCCAGGCCATGCCCACCGCTTTCAGGAGACTCCCAGCATCTCCAGGAGACTCCCAGCACCACCCAGGACATGTCCACCACCTCCAGGAGACTCCCAAGCACCACCCAGGACATGCCCACCACCTCCAGCAGACTCCCACCACCTCCAAGAGACTTCCAAGCACCACCCAGGCCATGTCCACCACCTCCAGGAGACTCCCAAGCATCACCCAGGCCATGCCCACCACCTCCAGGAGACTCCCACCACCTCCAAGAGACTTCCAAGCACCACCCAGGCCATGCCCACCACCTCCAGGACACTCCCATCATGACCCAGGCCATGCCCACCACCTTCAGAAAACTTCCACCACCTCCAGGAGACTTCCAGCACCACCCAGGCCATGCTCACCACCTCCAGCGAGCCCTCCGCTCATCTTTGTCCCAGAGGGTCTCATGCACCTTGTTGGCACTGGGGTGATGACCACCCCCCACCCCCCACCCTCCCAGCCCATCCCACCTCACCTCCTTCCGGATGGCCAGCTCCAGGCTCTCTGCCCGCACTCCCTGCTGCAGGTGCTGCAGGTTCTCGTGCAGGTTCTCCTTGCCCCGAGGAGTGTAGGACACAAAGTCCCCCTCCAGCCGCAGGAAGACCACAGGCTCCTCACGGACGCAGAAGAAAACACAATCCTGCCAGGACAGGGAGAGGCTGCCCCCAAAGATCTCTCCTACCTTTTCCCCATCCCAACTACCACCTTCACAGTAGCACAGAATCATCAAGCAGGTCAGAGGAGACCTCCAAGATCATCAAGTCCAACCCATCACCCAACCCTATCTAATCAACCAGACCATGGCACTAAGTGCCTCATCCAGGCTGCTCTTAAACACCTCCAGGGATGCTGACCCCACCCCCTCCCTGGGCAGCCCATTCCAATGCATTGCAATCTCTCTTTCTGGGAATAATTCCTTTCTAAGATCAAGCCTAAAACTTCCCCCTGGGCAGCTTGAGACTGTGTCCTCTTGTTCTGCTGCTGGTTGCCTGGCAGAAGAGACCAACCCCCACCTGGCTACAACCTCCCTTCAGGTAGTTGTAGACAGCAATAAGGTCTCCCCTGAGCCTCCTCTTCTCCAGGCTAAACACCCCCAGCTCCTTCAGCTGCTCCTCACAGGGCTGTGCTCCAGACTCCTCCCCAGCCTTGTTGCCCTCCTCTGGACACATTCCAGCATCTCAACATCTTTCTTGAATTGAGGAGCCCAGAACCGGACACAGTACTCAAGGTGTGGTCTAACCAGTGATGAGTCCAGGGGCAGAATGATTTCCCTGCTCCTGCTGGCCGCACCATTCCTGATGCGGGCCAGGATGCCATTGGCCTTCTTGGCCACCTGGGCACACTGCTGGCTCATGTTCAGCTGCTGTCAATCAGTACCCCCAGGTCCCTGGCTGCCCTCCAGCCACTCCGTCCCCAGCCTGTAGCACTGCATGGGGTTGTTGCGGCCAACGCGTAGGACCCGGAGATTAGATGTGTTAAACCTCATTCCTTTAGACTCTGCCCCTTCAATCCAGCCTGTCAAGGTCCCTCTGCAGAGCCCTCCTACCCTCCAAGAGGTCAACACCTGCTCCCATCTTGGTGTCCCACCAACCTTGTGGCCTTCTCTCTGCAGCTTCTGCAGGACGAGCTTGAAGCCGTTGAGGCTGGGTTGCCCCATGCCGAACACAGTGTAGCCTCCTTTGGCCTGGCGGAAGTTGGGAGCCCCACAGATGCCAGTAGTGTTCAACACATCCAACTTGCCATACACATCCCTGACCATGAAATACTTCCCCTGCAAAAGCAGGACACAAGTAGAGAGAAGATAAGGAAGAAGTGGACTCGAGTGAGCAGGTTTGGATGCAGCCCAACGAAGAAAAGCGGCATGGAAGGTACCCAGACCCCCCCAAGGTGAAACAGGGTCAGCAGTGGCAATCACAGCATCACAGCTTGGGGGAGGTTGAAAGGGACCTCTGGAGACCATCGTCACCCTCTGCTAAAGCAGCATCACCCACAGCAGGACCACAATGAACAGCAGAAGTGGGTTTGGAATATCTCCAGAGAAGGAGACTCCACAACCTCTCTGGGCAGCCTGCTCCAAGGCTCCAGCACCCTCACACCAAAGAATTTTCTCCTCCATGTCAGATGAAACTTCCTGGGTTCCAGTTTGTGCCTATTGCTCCTTGTCCTGTCATTTGGAACCACTGATAAGAGTCTGGCCCAGTTCTCCTGTTCCCTGCTCTTTAGCTATTGATCAGATCCCCTCTCAGGCTGCTCTCCTCCAGGCTAACCAGCCCCAGATTTCATAGCATCATAGAATTGTTAGGGTTGGAAGGGACCTCAAGGATCAGCCAGTTCCAACCCTGCTATGGGCAGGGACACCTCACACTACATCAAGTTGCTCACAACCACATCCAGCCTGGCTGCAAAAACCTCCAGGGATGAGGCTTCCACCACCTCCATGGGCAACCTCTGCCAGTGTCTCACCACCCTCATGAGGAAGAATTTCTTCCTACATCCAATCTGAATCTACCCATTTCTAGTTTTGCTCCATCCCCCCCAGTCCTATCACTCCCTGACACCCTCAAAAGTCCCTCCCCAGCTTTCTTGTAGCCCCCTTCGCATACTGGAAGGCCACAAGAAGGTCTCTTCTGAGTCTTCTCTTCTCCAATATGAACAACCCCAACTCTCTCAGTCTGTCCTCATAGGACAGGACCTCCAGCCCTCTGATCATCCTTGTGGCCCTTCTCTGGACACCTTCCAGCACCTCCAGATCCTTCTTGTAATAGTGGCTCCAGAACTGGACACAGTACTCCAGATGGGGTCTCACCAGAGTGGAGCAGAGGGGGAGAATCACCTCCCTCGCCCTGCTGGCCACACTTCTCTTGATGCAGCCCAGGATGTGATTGGCTTTTCCTCCTCACAGACATTCTCCAGTCCCCTCAGCATCTTTGTAGCCTCCTTGAGACTCTCTCCAGCAGTTCCCTGTCTCTTTTGACCTGGAGAGCCCAGAACTGGAGCCAATACCTTAGACCTGGCCCCAGTGATGCTGCTCACCTGTACCAGGTAGTGTTCTAAGGTGGCCTCAGAAATGCGTCCCACTGTGTAGTTGGCCTTCAGCAGGTCATCATGGATCTGAAACTCCTCTCTGCAGTTGTACCTGCAAAAGGAACAAAACAACAACTCAGGCAAGGAAAAAAGAACAGAAAAAAACCCACTCAGGTCACTCTTCAAAAGCCCCAGCACTGAGGGAAGAGGCTGCAGGAAAGCAGAGCTCTGGAGCCGCCCAGAGCTTGCTGAGGCCCTTACGTGATGACCACGGGCGCCACTTTGTTGGTGATGATGGACTTGGCCTTGCTGTTGTGGAGCCCCAGGGTCTGGAAGGAGTGGATGCTGAGGGAGTGCTGGTCCTCCATGCTGCTGTCAGCTGGTGCCCCGCTCTCTGGAGGGGATGCTGGGACCGCCTGCGGTGCGGCGCTGGCCGTCGTACCCATCATCCGCGGGCAGCTGCGGCACCACCGGGCAGGAAACGAGGGGAGGAGAGAGAGACTTGAGGAATTGGGTTTGCAGCCACTCCTGGATTAGGAATGGGGGGAAAAAAGAATCCCAGGCACACCTCCACCCCACCACTGGGGTAAGAAACAGAAGGGCTTGGACTGGATGATCTTTGAGGTCCCTTCCAACCCGAACCATTCTACGGTTCCAAACTCTGTGCTTCCCCTCCTGCTCCTGCAAAGGGTTTTCTGCCTGCCTGCCTGTCATGTGGCACCCTCCAGAGCACTGGAACAGGCTGCCTAGAGAGATTGTGGAGTCTCATTCTCTGGAAACTTCCAAGCCCCATCTGGATGCATTCCTGTGTGACCTGCACTGGATTCTATGGTTCTGCTCTGGCAGGGGGGTTGGACTCAATGATCTTTGGAGGTCCCTTCCAACCCCTAACATCCTGTGATTCATCCAGGAGGGAGAAGCCAAAAATGGACAGAGATCCAGCCCCTTCGAATCTGCTGAGTCAGCAGGTGGCACTGTGGAGGGACGCTGTTGGCCTCACCCTTTGCTTTCCCAGTGCCCATAAACCACTCCAGAGTCCCTTCCTGTGTGGACAACACTTGAACAATGAGTAAATATTACTAAATATTTACTAATTAATTCAGGAGCTGCCCAGTGTGCTTGGGGCAGCCAGAGAGGCTCCAGGAGGTTGCTCCCAGGTCCAGGCTGTACACATGTGTCAAGGAGGAACAATTTTGGGGAGAAGGGGAGGGGTGAAGCACCCCCATGGTGATTTTGTGGCCTCAGAGGTTCAAGGAGGGAAGGGGTCCCCCATGCAGCAATAAATAACCCTGCAGGACTCAGAAACTCCCTTAGCTGCAGATCAGGAACCTGGGATCAGCAGGGTGAGGGATCTTCTCCAGCTACTAATGAGCAAATATAGAAAGTGATTTAAAGCAGCTACATATTCCCATCCTGGAATTCCCCTGTACCCTAGTGCAGGTGGGGGGGATCCCAAAAGCAGACCCCAGGGAGCTCATCCCTAAACGAGGATGAAAGCTGCAGGGGTCAGCTCAGGGCAGGAGGAATGGCAGCAGCCAGGAGCAGCCCACCACACTCCACTGGCCCTGGACAATGTGCTGACTGTCTGCTGGATCCTGGTAACCTAACAAAGCCAGAGGTGCCAAAGGGGTAGGGAAAAGAAACAAAACAACAAAACCACAACAAACAAAAACCCAAAACACTCTCAGCCTAACACAGTCCCCAGTAAAATCTCCTTTGTACTGGTGCTGGACTGGGCACAACCCTGGCAGCACACAAAGGCAGACGGTACCTTGCTCGGCGGCGATGCCCAGCGCTGGGAAGCCCAGGGTGGCTTGAGCCCAGCCCTCCAAATTTCTTTCTGCTGCCTCACAAGCAGCTCAGGAGCAGTCCCTGAGCATGATTCCAGGGAATGCCATGCCCCCAGCAGCTGCAAATGCTTCCAGCCCCGGGGTGGGGGGAAAAGCCTCCGGAACATGTGCTATTTCAAGCCTGAGCCATGCCCAGGCACTGATTTTCTCCTTCTTTCCCCTCCTCCCCACCTTCCTTCCCTGCTCTGCAGAAGACTTGTTGCTCTGGCATGAATTTTCTGCACCATTAGGCAGCCTGGTTTCTTTCAGAGGCAAGAAAAGGGGCAGTGGGGGGGAAGGGAAATAAAAATCAACTCAGCTGTCTCCTGCCACTGCCATTCCTCCAAGTCCTTTTATGCTTTTTCTTGCACTTAAACACTGTCAGGGCAAAAAGAAAGCAAAGGAGGGGGTGGGAAATATATAGAATCACAGAATGGTTTGGGTTGGGAGGGAGCTTAAAGCTCACCTAGTTTCAACCCCCCTGCCATGGGCAAGGACACCTCCCACTAGAACAGGTTGCTCCAAGACCTCATCCAACCTGGCTTTGAACACCTCCAGGGAGGGAACATCCACAACCTCCCTGGGCAACCTGTTCCAGTGTCTCACTACCCTCAGTGTAAAGAATTTCTTCCCAATCTCCAGTCTAAATCTGCCCTCTTCCAGCTGAAAGCCATTGCCCCTCACCCTATCACTACAAGCCCTTGTAAGTAGTCCTTCCCCAGCTTTCTTGTGTTTCAGAGCAGACACTTGTGGCTTTGGAGAGCTCTGCCAGCAAGCAGGAGCCAGAAGGCTGCTTTTTTTTTTTTTGTTCCTTCCTCCTTTATTTTGCTCAGAATTGGTGCATCTCTTCCAAAGAAGCCACATGAGCTGCACTGGTCCCTCTGGGTCTGCTCCAGCATCCCCCACGCTGGGGAGATGGAGGCTCACACATGCACCCCACATTTGCAGACAGCCTTCTGTTATTTCCTTCCTCCTTGTCCCCCACCATCAGCAACCTTCACCCTGCACCCCTCAGGCTCTGCCCCAAACCACACAACAAACAACAAGGCATAAAAAGAGGCTGGGTAGATTTGGAAAGGGGCCTTTCAAACCACAAAATGAATGGAGAGAGGAAACAGCCTTTCAGCTGCTTTCCCTGTCTGGGCTGGGCAGCAAAAGCAAGAAAAATCCCCAAATTCCCCCAAATGGGTGCCCTGGGCAACCATGGTAACGGCTCTGAAAAGCCAGGGGCAGAGGGGGAGCTGCAGTGTCACCAAGTTATGGGAGCAGCTGTTTGCTGGTACAGCTGCATCTGACCTGCAAGCTGGGACATAAAGAATCATAGAATGGCCTGGGTTGGAAGGGACCTCCAAAGGTCATCCAGTCCAACCCCCTCTGCAGTCAGCAGGGACATCCTCCACTAGATCAGGCAGCCCAGAGCCCTGTCAAGCCTCACCTTGAACATCTCCAGGGATGGGACCTCGACTACCTCCCTGGGCAACCTGTTCCAGTGTTCCACCACCCTCATGGTAAAGAGCCTGTTCCTAACATCCAATCTAAATCTGTTCTTCTCTAATTTGAAGCCATTGCCCCTTGTCCTATCCCCACAGGCCTTTGTAAACAGTCCTTTTCCAGCCTTCTTGTAGCCCCATTCAAGTACTGGAAGGCCACCAGCAGGTCCCTCTGGAGCCTTCTCTTCTCCAGGCTGCACAACCCCAGCTCCCTCAGCCTCTCCTCATAGCAGAGGTGAGACATGAGACATAGTTAACCTGTGATTGTTTGCAGTAACAAATGATATTCACCATCCACATGGTGACAAAAGTTGTCTTTCAAACACTGGAAGAGGTTGCTCATGAAGGTGGCAGAGGCCCTCTCTTTGGAGACATTCAAGGTCAGGCTTGATGGGGCTCTGAGCAACCTGATCCAGTTGGGGATGTCCCTGCTTGCTTCAAGGGAGCTTGGACTAGATGACCTTTAAAGATCCCTTGCAACCCAAACCATTCTATGATTCCATGATCAGCCTTTGCTTGGGGATGGAGCTTCTTTGCCATGAGCACCTGGACAACCTGTTCCAGTGTTCCACCACCCTCATAGCAAAGAGCTTCTTCCTGACATCCAATCCAAATCTGCCCTTCTCTAGTTTGAAGCCATTGCCCCTGGCCCTATCCCCACAGGCCCTTGCAAACAGTCTCTCTCCATCTTTCTTGTAGCCCCCCTTCAGGTACTGGAAGGCTGCTATTAGGTCTCCCCAGGATGGGTAGGGAAGCTTCTTGTCTCCCAAGAAGCAGACAAAACGATCCTGCCTGAAAACTCTCCCAAGTGTTGGTGGGATGAGAAGAGACACAACAGAGTGTTCAGCTCCAAGAAGAGCCCAGCCAAGTGAGACAGGAGCCCCAGGAGTCAGTCTGACAGGGTCCAGCCCGTCCAAGGGCTCAGAATTAGCCCCCAGATCATGTTTCTTCCCCCAAAAATGTTGCACACAGTTAAGAAACTTTCAGTAAATGCTTGGGCAGACAACTTACACTTAAAAAAAAAAAAAAAAAAAAAAAACAGAACAGTAATTTTCTCATTTGACTTAAAAGAACCTCTCTGCATCCAATGTCTTGCTGGAATGTGAAAATTGGAGTTATTCCCCCAAAAATCAGCCAGGCTGATGAGGTTTGGCTCTGCTTTGGAGCCACTAAGAGAAGTCAGGAGGCTCACATTCAATCCATGTGGATGTTATGATGGAGTTAGCTGGGACAGCTTTACCATGAGGGTGGTCAGACACTGGAACAGGTTGCCCAGAGAAGTGATGGACCCCTCATCCCTGGAAGTGTTTAAACCAGGCTGGATGAGGCTTTGAGCAACCTGGGCTAGTGGGAAGTGTCCCAGACCATGGCAGGAAGGTTGGAAGTACATCACCTTTAAAGTCCTTTCCAGCTCAAGCCATTCTAGGGTTCTACGATTCCATGACAAGGCAGTTTTGAGCAGCCCTTACAATCATAGAAACATAGAATTGTCAGGATTGGAAGGGACTTCAAGGATCATCTAGTTCCAACCCCTGTGCCATGGGCAGGGACACCTCACACTACAGCAGGTTGCTCACAGCCACATCCAGCCTGGCTGCAAAAACCTCCAGGGATGAGGCTTCCACCACCTCCCTGGGCAACCTCTTCCAGTCTCTCACCACCCTCATGGGAAAGGATTTCTAGTAACATCCATTCTGAATCTATCCACTTCTAGCTTTGCTCCATTCCCCCCAGTCCTATCACTCCCTGACACCCTCAAAAGTCCCCTCCCAGCCTTCTTGTAGCCCCCTTCAGATATTGGAAGGTCACAAAAAGGTCTCCTCACAGCCTTCTCTTCTCCAGATTGAACAGCCCCAACTCTCAGTCTGTCCTCATAGGAGAGCAGCTCCAGCCCTCTGATCATCCTCATGGCCCTTCTCTGGACACCTTCCAGCACCTCCAGATCCTTCCTGTAATAGAGTCTCCAGAACTGGACACAGTACTCCAGGTGTGGTCTCAGCAGAGTGGAGCAGAGGGGGAGAATCACCTCCCTCACCCAGCTGGCCACACTTCTCTTGCTGCAGCCCAGGCTCTGGTTGGCTTTCTGGGCTGCAAGAGCACACTGCTGGCTCATGTTGAGCTTCTCATCCACCAACACCCCCAAAAGTCCTTCCCTTGCAAGATATCACATTTAGGAGTTTCCTTGCATGGATGCAGAGAAAACCTCCCCTGAGCAGCATAGAACCATAGAATGGTTTGGGTTGAAAGGGACCTCCAAAGGTCATCTAGTGCAACCTCCCTGCACTGAGCAGAGACATCCCCAAACAGGTCAGGCTGCTCAGAGCCCCACATCAAGCCTGACTTCAAATGTCTCCAGGGAATGAGGCTTCCACCACCTCCCTGGGCAACCTGTTGCAGTGTGTTCCATGCCTGCCCCCTGCCTGCATCTTCTCCCCAGAGAGGAGACAACCCCAGAGACACTCACCAAGCCAACTCACCCCCTCCCTGGCACTTGCAGCCCGAAGCTCAAGGACATAGAAAATCAAGCCTGCTTGATTTTCAAGCTAACGAAGAGCCCATTTTGTCCAAAGCCACAAAAAGGAGAGACACCCTGCAAGGGCTTATCCCACCAGAACAAGACACCACTGTTCTTCTCCAGGTGTTTTGCCTAAATTCAAAGCTCCGGCAGCCAGCTGCTTAATGATTCCTAACGAGGAAGCAGAGTCTATGAGTATGCAATGGATAGAATGCTTCCCTTCCCGTGCAGACAGGCAGGGACTGGCTTGAGAGCAGCCCTGAAGAAAGGGACTTGGGGGTACTGGTGGATGAGAAGCTCAACATGAGCCAGCAGTGAGCACTTGCAGCCCACAAAGCCAGCCATAGCCTGGGCTGCAGCAAGAGAAGTGTGGCCAGCAGGGTGAGGGAGGTGATTCTCCCCCCCTGCTCCACTCTGCTGAGACCACACCTGGAGTGTCCAGTTCTGGAGCCCTCAGTACAAGAAAGACCTGGAAGTGCTGGAACATGTCCAGAGAAGGGCCATGAGGATGATCAGAGGGCTGGAGCTCCTCTCCTATGAGGACAGGCTGAGAGAGTTGGGGCTGTTCAATCTGGAGAAGAGAAGGCTCTGAGCTGACCTTCTTGTGGCCTTCCAGTATGTGAAGGGGGCTACAAGAAAGCTGGGGAGGGACTTTTGAGGGTGTCAGGCAGTGATAGAATTGGGGGGAATGAAGCAAAACTAGAAATGGGTAGATTCAGATTGGATGTAGGAAGAAATTCCTCCTCATGAGTGTGGTGAGACACTGGAAGAGGTTGCCCAGGGAGGTGGTGGAAGCCTCATCACTGGAAGTTTTTGCAGCCAGGCTGGATGTGGCTGTGAGCAACCTGCTCTAGTGTGAGGTGTCCCTGCACATGGCAGGGGGGTTGGAACTGGCTGATCCTTGAGGTCCCTTCCAACCCTGACAATTCCATGATTCTATGGCCACCCTTGGTTAAGCATTGCAACAGGCTGCCCCAGGAGGTGGTGGAGTTATGGTCCCTGAAGGTGTCCAAGAAGCACTTTGGGATATGGTTTCATTGCCATAGGCTGGCAGTTGGACTTGATGATCTGAGAGGTCTCCTTCAATCAAAACAATTCTATGGGGTATGGTCAGTAGGTTGAGAGAAGTTCTCCTCCCCCTCTACTCTGCCCTGGTGAGGCTGCATCTGGAGTATTGTGTCCAGTTCTGGGCCCCTCAGGTCAAGAAGGACCTCAGGGAACTGCTTGAGAGAGTCCAGCACAGAGCCACAAAGATGCTGAAGGGAGTGGAACATCTTCCTTAGGAGGAGAGACTGAGGGAGCTGAGGGCTCTTTAGCTTGGAGAGGAGGAGCCTGAAAGGTGACCTCATTGATGTTGATCAAGATGTGTAGGGTGAGTGCCCAGAGGCTGGAGCCAGGCTCTGCTGGGTGATGCCCAATGACAGCACAAGGGGCAGTGGTGGAAGTTGAGGCAGAGGAAGTTCCATGTGAACAAGAGGAAGAATTATTTCCCTATGAGGATGACAACACTGGAACAGGCTGCCCAGGGGGGTTGTGGAGTCTCCCTCTCTGGAGATATTCAAGACCCACCTGGCTGTGTTCCTGTGTGACCTGCTCTAGGTGACCCTGCTCTGGCAGGGGGGTTGGACTGGAGGAGCTTTCGAGGTCCCTTCCAGCCCCTGGCATTCTCTGTGATTCTGTGTGTGTGATTCTATGACCCACCCAGCCCAGGGTGGATGGGGAACTCCAGAGCCACAACAACCTGCATCAGGGTGCTGCTGGAGCATCCCAAGAAAAGACACTTGAGCTCTGTGGCCTCTCCCACATGTATCACAGTGGCAGCCAGCACTCAGCCCCCCACCTCCTCAGCTCCCAGAGCTGCTCCTCTCCCCCACCACCCAGCACAGGGGTTACTGCCATGGCCACGGACCTGGCAAGGACTCAAAGCCAGAGCAAACAATGGACTAAATTTAGTGGGAGGCAGGCGGGCTGCAGCTGCAGGATGCATCTGCCCCAGCTGCTGGGATGAGGAGGAAGCCTGCACTTGCCTGGCTGCCTCATTGTCAGCAGGAAATCAATCCAATAAATCTCCCCCTGTGCATCCTCAGGTTGTTTTATCTGAGGGGATTCTTATATATTTTGATATAGAATCATAGAATTGTTAGGGTTGGAAGGGACCTCAAGGATCAGCCAATTCCAACCCTGCTATGGGCAGGGACACCTCACGCTACATCAAGTTGCTCACAACCACATCCAGCCTGGCTGCAAAAACCTCCAGGGATGAGGCTTCCACCACCTCCCTGGGCAACCTCTGCCAGTGTCTCACCACCCTCATGGGGAATAATTTCTTCCTAACATCCAATCTCAATCTACCCATTTCTAGTTTTGCTCCATTCCCCCCAGTCCTATCACTCCCTGACACCTTCAAAAGTCCCTCTCCAGCTTTCTTGGAGCCCCCTGCAGATACTGGAAGGCCACAAGAAGGTCTCCTCGGAGCCTTCTCTCCTCCAAACTGAACAACCCCAACTCTCTCAGTCTGTCTCTATAGGAGAGGTGCTCCAGCCCTCTGATCATCCTCATGGTCCTTCTCTGGACATGTTCCAGCACTTCCAGATCCTTCTTGTAACAGGGGCTCCAGATATTTTGTTGCATTTTATAAGAATCATAGAATCACCTTGTTGCAAAAGTCCTCAAGATCTTTGTGTCCAATCATAACCTAACACCTCCCAGCAGACAGCTGTCAGACCACGTCCCTCAGCACCTCATCCAAACATCTTTTAAACACCTTCAGGGATGGTGACTCCACCACTTCCCTGGGCAGCCTGTTCCAGTGCCTGGTGACCCTTTGGGTGAAGAAATTTTTCCTGATCCCAACCTAAACCTCCCCTGGTGCAACGTGAGGCCACCTCCACTCATCCTGTCACTTCTTACTTGGGAGAAGAGACCAACCCCCATCTGGCTACAACCTCCTTCCAGGGAGTTGTAGAGATACAAGTGGCAGAGAGTTGCAATGCAAAGCCCTTGGGGAAGCAGCAGCAGTCACACCACTCTCCAAACACATCCCTCCCTCGGGTGCAGGGTAGCTTTTGGCACCCAGCCAAAAGCATGGATGCATCCAGGAGGCTCCAGGGAGGCAGGAAACCCCACAGCAGCTGGCAGGAAGCCCCCAGCGCTGCCAGAGGGGCATCAGGGAAGCCTGGAGGAAGCCCTGGAACCAAGTCCCCTGCCCCAGTGTGCTCTTTAACCTTCTTTTTTTTTTTTCCCAAAAAACAGTGAAAAGAAAAATCACACAAAAGCAAGAGCAGAGCTGGGAGCGTGCTGGGAGATAGCCCAGAGCCGAGGCTGTGTGGGAACCAAGCTCCTGTTGTTCCAGGTGATGCTGGAAGGAAGCAGCTCATCTTAACCACCCACCCCCCCCCCCAAATAAATAAATAAATGAACCCCCCAAACCTCCATAATAAAACAAAAAGGAAAGGGGAGAAGAAGTGTATGAAATTGTGGCTGGTTTGAAACACGACGTAAGGCAAGGGAGCAATGCCACCCAGAATCACAGAATGCATCAAATCGGAAGGGCTCCTCAAAGGTCGTCTTGTCCAACTCACCTCCACCAAGCAGGGACATCTACAACTAAGTGAGGTTGCTCAGGGCCACATAAAGCCTGACCTTCAATGTATCCAGGGATGGGGTCTCCACCACACCCCTGGGCAACTTGTTCCAGGATTTCACTCCTCTCATTGTGAAGAGCTTCCTCCTGATGTCCAATCTAACTCTACCCTGCTCCAGTTTCAACCCATTGCCCCTCCTCCTAGCACTCCAAGCCCTTCTAAACAGTCCCTCCCCAGCCTTCCTGTAGGTCCCCTTCACATGTTGAAGGCCATAATAAGGTCTCTGTGGAGCCTTCTCTTCTCCAGGATGAACAACCTCAACTTTCCCAGCCTGTCTTCATAATACTTTAAAATATATCTTAAAAGTCATAGAATTGCTTTGGTTGGGAAAGACCTCCAAGATCAAGTCCAACTATCAACCCAACACCACCATGGCCACTAAACCATGTCCCACAGTGCCATGGCCACACATTTCTTGAACACCTCCAGGCATGGTAACTGCACCACCTCCCTGGGCAGCCCTGTTCCAAGGCCTGACCACCCTTTCAGGAAAGAAGTTTTTCCTAATCTCCAACTTAACCCTCCCCTGGCACAATTTCAGGCCGTTTCCTTCCACTCTATCACCTGATAGCAGGGAGAAGAGACCACCTCCCACCTCACTGCAACTTCCTTTCAGGCATTTGTAGAGGGCATTGAGGTCTCCTCTCAGCCTCCTTAAAACCAACCCTAAAGCACTTTGCAACAGGGAAGAAAAGGCCCTGGAAAAGGTGTCGGGAAACCAACTTTGCAGCTTTGATTCTTCGAGCCTTGATTGGTTTATTATGACTTTTAAAGGTACAAAAAGCATAAAAAAGGCACCAAAAAACCCTCCTCAGTGTCGATGGCCAAAACTACAACTAACCAAGCAGCATTTCCTAGAAAGCAGAGAGGCATTTCCCAACCCGGCTGAGATTCCCTGCTGCCCAGCCCCTGTGCTTCAGCCAGCATCTGCCAGGGAGGAGGGGAAAGCATCAGTGGGATGTCTTCTCCCAAATCCAAGCTGGAGTACCAGGAGGAGGAGGAAGAGGAAGACTTGGCATTTCACATCTCCTTCCTGATAAGCTCCAGCCTTTTGGCAGAGAGCTGAGTGCTACATCCCCCTCCTCCATGTGACCCACCCGCCTCTAGTCACTTGATTTAAAAGTCCTTAAACCCAGGGAAAGCTGCTGGAGAGAAGGAATGGGGGAGAGAAAGGCAGCATCCAGGCATTTGGACTCGTAAGCTGGAGGAGGGGAGATTTAGACTGGAGAACCTCCCCTATGGGGACAAGCTGAGAGGGTTGGGGTCATTCAGCCTGGAGAAAAAAAGGCTCCAGGGGGATCTTAGAGCAGCCTTCCAGTACTTGAAAGGGGGCTGCAAGAAAGCTGAGGAGGGACTTGTTACAAAGGCTTGCAGTGATAGGATAGGAGGGAGTGGGTTGAAGCTTGAGGAGAGCAGATTTAGACTGGAGATTAGGAAGAAATTCTTTACAGTGAGGGTGGTGAGACACTGGAAAAGGTTGCCCAGGGAGGTTGTGGATGCCCCCTCCCTGGAGGTGTTCAAGGCCAGCCTTGGGCAACCTGGGCTAGCAGAAGACATCCCAGCCCATGGCAGTGGGGGTGGAAATAGATGATCTTTAAGGTCCCTTCCAACCCAAACCATTCTGTGATTTTATGTCACCCCAAAAAGGTGAGTGTGACTCTGCACCCCACCACAAAGGTAGCCATCAACAGGGAGTATGCTGGCGCTGGGTGGGAGTTACCAGAGTGGTGCCAGGCTGCAGCCACACCTGGTTCAGAGTCAATTCATTCCTCAGCAGTGCTAAACTTTCCTCGTTAAGCAAAGCCTGGGTGAAGCACAGCAGGAAGTAAGATACAAACTCCAGCATCTCATTAGCAAGATACAAAAACAGGAGGTGGCTCTTCGGGCTGAGCCACCTCAACTTTGCCCAGAGCCCACCTGGAGTTGCTAACAGCAGCCCAGGTGGAGGTTGCCCTTTGGCTGAGCATCTACCACATTCTCCTTCTCCCCCTCCCTCTAAAAAAAAAAAAAAAAAAAAAAAAAAAAAAAAAGAAGCAGGAAAGGAGCAGGGTTTTTTTTAAAGCCACACAGACTTGCCAGTCCCTTGGGTGCCGCTTGGCAGGGCTAAGAGGTGGCTGAGGGACAGGCAGGAGATGTTCAGGCTGCCCTAGAGAAGGGTTTTATCGATGGCATTCAATGGGGAAGAGGAACAAAGCCCTAATTTGCAAGCTCCAGCGCTGCGGGTTGCACTGCAGCCCGGGTTTCAAGGTCTGCGAGCATGCTTACTGAGGAGTTTCCTTTCAGCCGTGCAAAGAGACAAACGAAAAGCCATAAAGGATGGAGATAAAGGCCGGGGTCATCTCCAAAGAGACGCCCATCCTGTAAAAGAACCTTCCTACAACACCAGATCCTCCCTGCTTCGTCGCGGCCCCACACCCAAACCCTCTCTGCCAAATTTCTCCCCCCCGGGCCACTTCCATCTTCTCCTCACACAGGTTCTGTGCTCTGACCCCACCACATTTCACCCCCACACTGTTTCCGTCTCCTCCTCACACAGGTTTTATGCTCTGACTCCACCACATTTCACCCCCACGCCGCTTCCATCTCCTCCTGGTGGCCATGACCTCGCACCAGCCAGCAGCAAGGGGTGTCCCCAAGGGTGGGGATGCTGGGGTGGCAGCCACCCCACAGCTCCCTGCTGCCAAGCCTGGGAGGCTGAGCGCCAGGAGGAGCCCGGACAGGGCGCTCTGGGGAAGGCGAGGGCTATGATTTTGTGCTATTCATAGCTAACCGCCGGCTCGCTTCCCGACGGGAACGCTGCCGGAGCAGCGGGACGGCTCCGTTTACAAGGGGGAGCTGCTCCTCAAAGCCAAGCTCCTGCAGGACCACACCTTCTCTGCCAGACAAGCAGCACCTTATACTCGCCGGCACCCAGCGGGCACGCTCGCCCACGGTGCCCCCCTGGCTGGTTTTGCCTGAGGGAGCCAAGCTGGCTCTTGCAGGGGCTCTCCCTTCTTCCCTCACCTTTAAATCCAAGCCAAATCAAGCAAATCCCGGGATGGGGAGCGGGGGATCTGCTCACTACAGAGACCTGCCGGATATTTTTAGGCTCGGTGTCATCTGTGCAAAGGCAATAATGACTTCCTGCCTTCCAGGAAGGAAATGTCCCAGCACCGGCTGCTTGCACGCCTGCCTGCTGCCTCCTCGGGCAGTGCCTGCCTGCTCCCTGCCCAGCCACCCCCAAAACCTGCTTACCACCACCACCGCACGTTTTGGGAGGCAGGGCAGGGGGGAACAACCGGGACACAGCACGGGATGTCCCCAGTGCCAGAGAGGAGAGGTGGGGTTCGTGCCAGAGGAGCGATACACCAGGGAAAAGGGCAGAGGAAGAGGTCCGGAAAAGTCCAGCAGCCATAGGAAACGCAGCCTGGATGCGGCTTCTGGAAGTTTTCAGCTCCGGCAGGGCAGGAGCTTGGCAAGAGCAGGCAGCCTTTCCAACTAGGACATGCTCTTCATCCCAGGTGACCTGGCACTGAGGATGACTGAGGGACCCTACATGGATGTGCCAGTGAGGGTTTCCCTCTCCTCCTGGGCTCCCCAAACTGGAGACTGTGGAGCCAAACCCAGGATTGCAACCCAAGCATGGGCTAGCTTCTCATCCTCCTCCACCTTCACCCTCCTGCAGCTCCCTTTTGCAGAACCATCTCCCCAAATTATTTTTGGGGGTGTAAAGTAGGCAGCCAAGTGATGCAAACCCCAAAACTCACTTTGAGGCACTCAAGCCACAGCCACGGGACATTCTGGCTCAGACCCTGCAGGGCTAGCTTCCAGGCAGCAAGAGAGAGAGAGAAGTCCCTTTTCAATAGGAAATGGGACTGCAAAGGCACAAGAGCTGTGGGGGGGTGGGGACGACACATGGATGCTGGGCCCCAAAACTAGTTCTGTCTTTTCTAGAGGTCTGAAGTAGAGCATTGGCTGCCCCCCTCACCAGGCTTTTCAGCACCTCATGGCCACCCTGGGGCAAAATAAAGCTTTATCCCCAACACGTTCTCCCACTTTGGCTTGGGATGAGAGGACCTCTGCTCAAAAAAAATCAATCATGTCCACGGGAGGAAGGCTGCTTCCAGCAGCAGCACCTGCCCCCCCACCCCCCCCCGCCCTGCTCCCGATGGGAGAACGGGAGGGAGAAGAGGAAAGGGAAGGGGAAGAGGAAAGGGACCCCCCGAGGTGCCACCCAGCTCCAAGCTGGTGCCCTACGGCTGCGCCTGACCTCTCCATCCCCTTTTTCACGCATCCGCCGGAGAAATGAACACTCCCCACACCCGGGGAGGGGAAGAGCGGGGCATGGCTTGTCCCGGGAGAGGGGGAGAGGAGTGCTTGGTCCCAGGGCTCGGAATTCCCGGTCCCGGGGTCGAGGGGGAATGCTCGGCCAGGGGTGGGGCACGCTTGGTCCTGGTGAGTGGGAAATGCCTGGAACGGAGGGGACGGCGGGCCGTGGGGGAGGGGGATGCTCGGTCCCGGGGGGTGGGGTTGCCCGGGGCGGGGGATGCTCGGTCCCGGGGAAGGGAATGTTTGCTTTCTAGGAGGGAGGATACCCGGTCCCGGGGGGGTTGCTGGGTCTCAGGGTGGGGGTGCTCGGCTCCGGAGAGCTGGCATGCTCGGTCCCCGAGGGGTGTTGGAGGAATGGAGGGAGGTCAGTACCTTGCGTGGGCTCCAGGCTCAGCTCCCACGCCGGGCTGGCAGCGCCGTGGGTCGGTCCATGGGAGCGACGGGAGCGGGGTGGCGGGAGCGAAGCCCCGCGGCCGCCCCGACCGCCGGAGCCTCGGCGGGGGAAGAGGCGGAGGAGGAGCCGGAGGAGGGGCAGCGCTGCCGCCCGGCCCCACCACGCCGTGCCCTTCCCGACCCGCCCCTCGCAGAGGACAGCCCCCTCACCCGCCCCTCCCGTTGAAGCCCACTCCCAGCCACAGAACCCACCCCCCTGGGGACCCTCTGGCACCTAGCAGCCCCCACCCATAGCACCCACCCCGTTGAAGCCCACCCTTCCCTGCAGGACCACCATGGACCCCCCCAAAGAAGGGAGGGATGTCTGTGATGGGGGCCAGCACGAGAGATGCTGCTAGACTTGATGATCTCATAGGTGTTTCCCAGCCTGGTTAATTCTGTGATGCTGTGGATCCAAGCTGGGACTGGTGTGAAATGGTCTGTGTGGAGCCCCTGCTTCCCTTTTTTACTATGTCAAGGGTGGTTGTTCCCCAAAATTCATACAGGGAAAGCTCAGGTCCAGGACTTGCTTCTGCAAGTTCTCAGCATGACTTTTAAAAGCAGACAGAGCTGAAGCTCACAGAGGAATATGCACTTTCTGCAGACTTGGGCATGGTGGAGAGGGTGTAGATAGACCTGGAGATACCCTCTGAAACACCAGGGTAGCTCCAAGCCCCCAGGTCTCTTTGCAAACCCCCCTCCCCTCCCTTGCTTGGGCCACTCAGAAAACTGCTGCCCACCCATGTTCAGTCACCATGATGGGTTCCTGTGATGGCTCTGCCAGTACCAGCATCAAGGTCTGCTCATCTCCTGCTGGTTTCCACCACAGCACAGAGCAAAGCCAGGAGATGATTTTAGGCTTCCCTCACCATCAACAGGCATCACACTTACTCTGCTGCTGCAGAAAGATGTTGCTTTAGCTAAAAATCCATAAATCCCCAAATCCTTCAGCTCCTAACTACCTTTGCCCATTCCGTTTGTGTTGACCTTCGGGCCCTCAGAGGGTCCCATCTAGGAGGACCTTAATCTGAGACAGAATCACAGAATCAAGCAGGTTGAAAGAGACCTCCAAGATCATCAAGTCCAACCCATCACCTAACCCTAACTAATCAACCAGACCATGGCACTAACTGCCTCATCCAGGATAGGCTTAAACACCTCCAGGGACCTCGACCCCACCCCCTCCCTGGGTAGCCCATTCCAATGGGCAATCTCTCTTCCTGAGAAGAAATTCTTGCTAAGATCAAGCCTAAACTTCTCCCCTGGGCAGCTTGAGACTGTGTCCTACTGTTGCTGATGGCCTGGGAGAAGAGACCAACCCCCACCAGGCTACAACTCCAACTCCCCAGCACTACAGCCTTCCCATTCCAGGGAGGCACCGCCAAGGAAAGGTCTATGGGACCCCCACCAGAGGGAGGAGGAAAAAGGGAATGAGGGTGTTAAGACATTCACCGGAGCTGGGAAGGAGAGCCAGGAATGTAAACGGAGCCTGGAGGCTATCCGAAAATGGTAAGGGCTGGAAAACAGCACTGGAAAGTTTGTTCATCAAGATCCCAGATACTAGCCAGGCTCCCAGCCTTCAGCTCAGCCAAAATATCCTTTCCTGAGCTCTGCTGCTGCTGCTGCTGGATGCCGCAGTCCAACAGCCCAGGGCAGAGCCCAGCAGCTGCTAGTGTTTGAACTCCAGCCTGAAACTCAAAATCAAGAGCTAAAAATCCACCCAAGGTTTCAGTCATTCCACTGCACCTGAAATTCCCCTGGCTTAGCTTATTTGTGGCTCGTTGTCATTGACAGCTCCAGTCCCAAGCTGAAATTCTACCTTTTTTTTTTTCCCCCTCTCAATTCTTAATTTTTAGCTCCTAAATCATCACCTGGTCCCTCTGGTCAAAGGGACATCTAGAAACAAGGCCAAGTGCCAGGTCATTGTGATGGTTTGAAACTGTCTTTTTAATTTTTCCTTGCAAAGCTCAGAACAGAGAAAGTGAAAGAATGTAAATAAGTCACTATTGGGTGTAAGAAAGCAAAATAACGATTGTTCTAAACACTTCCATTGGATAGATAGAAATGTTTAAGAACTATTACCCAAAACAAAGTAGGCACTCGGCACATTCTGCGTTCGGCAGTGGGGGCAGTTGCTGGGCTGTCTGGCTGCTGTTTCTTCTTCTCTTCTGGCTGAAGATAACACGTACTGACCTTGGCAGCTAAGTTAACAACTTTCTGATTAACAAACTCTGCTTCTCTGTCCAGGGGGGTCTGGGGGGAAGCTCCTGGGAGAGAGAGAGGCCCCTTTGGGAGGGTCCCCTTGGGGGGAAGCAAAGGGAGATCGGTTGTGCTTTTTCTGTTGATTGTATATATTTGTAAGTGTTGTGAATTTTGTATATTTGTACATATTCATCGCATTTCATTGTAGATTTTAGACTCTGCTTGTAAATACAGCCTTCATTTGCTTCCAGACTGAGCTAGCCTGGTTATTGTTGGTGGGGGGGGGAATTTCAGCTCACACCGACACACTTTTTATTTTTGGCGCCCAACGTGGGGCTCGATTGCTTGTGATTTATTTCTGCTCAGATTAGGAAGCAAAATGAAGCTGTTTTGGATTCTGAGTCATTCTATTTCATCTGTTATCAGTGTGATTGTTTACAGATGGGCTGTTTCTTGCATGATAGATAAGATTGTGAGATATGTGGCATATAAGTCATTTCTTTGGGTTAAGAACAAGTTACTGAATGTTGGTGAATTCTGTTGTGGTCTTATTGGGCTAAGAAGCTATGGTAACTCAACTATGGATGTGCTAGCAGACACATTTGAGTTTGTTACTCCTCTTACAACTACAGAGGGTCTTTGGAACCAGTGGTACCCTAGATATCTTGTGCTAGCCTTAATCTTAATTTTGTTGCTTCTTGGAATAATCATATGGCTACTGATAGCACTGTGTCAAGAAAGACATAAGGCTACTTGCTCTTCCAACTCTGCTGTGAATGTGAAAACCAAGCCAGTAAATTTGGTGGCCACTGTAAGCAGAAAGCGTAAAGGAGCTGCAGGAGGAGATGCAGATGCTGCAGGAGATGGTGCAGATGGACATGAGGGTCCTTCTACTCAGGGTCCCTCTGTTAAGAAAGATCCTTCTGATGAGGAAGAGAGGGTTAGCCTTAAAACTCTGGTAGACCTCTTGAGACCCCACATGGATGATGGAGATGTAGGTCAGGATGTAGACCCTGGTAGATTAGCAACTGCTGGCAGAGCCTCTGAACTCAAGGAAATTCAACGGAGGATTACAACAGGATTATGGGGACAGCAACCTCAGGATGATGATGATGATGATGATGAGGATGACATACAGTCAGCTAATGCACCCAGACAGGAAATTAGACATGTGAGGAAGGATTACATCAGAGGAGATAATGAGCCAGTCCTGTCTTGGCTAGCCAGGTGTTTTGATATGGGAGCCCCAGCATTGGTGGTAGGCGACAAGTCGGCCTCTCAGTTGGGGATGCTCTCAAAGGATACTGGCATAGACAGGCATCTAGGCAAGTGCATTGGTAAAGTTTCTCTGTGGGCACGCCTCCTACTGGCAGTCTCGCTGAGGTACCCCAGCAGAGATGATTTACCATGGAACCCTAAGCCTTGGACCACGATAGCTGAGGAAATCAAGCGTCTGAGAGAATTTGCTGTGAGAGAAGTAATGTATGGAGATCATAAGACTCTGAATCCTGATGAAATTCCTGTTGGTACAGGCCTTGCCAAAAAGCTCATTAAGCTTGCTCCTCCTAATTATGCTACTATTATGGCAAGCAGGATTGTGGCAAGAAATTATGGTGGAGTGCCTCCCACTGTTGGCCATTTCACTGACCAAATGAGGCAATTGGAGGATAGTCTTGCACGTACTTCTTTGGTTTCAGCCATTGAAACTCTGTCTGGAAAGATGGAGAATTGCATGAAAGAGCTGAAGGAGGAACTTAAAACCTCCATATCCAACTTGATGAAGGGGGATGATTCTGATTCCTCTTCCTCCAGATGGATACAAGTTTCAGCTGTTAGGAACAGACGTGCTCCAAGGAGGCCATTCCAGAATAGGTCAAACCAAAACAGACAGCAGAAGCAATCACGTGGCAGTATCTGGATAACTCTGCGTGATCAGTTTGGTGAGAACATGAACAGATGGGATGGTCAACCAACTTCTGATCTTTTCAAGAGGTTACGGGAGCTGCAGAGGGGCAGATCCCGAGGTAGCAATACCAGGAGAGTAGCTGTCACTTCCTCAGTTTCCCAGAACAACTCTGATAGCTCCAACAGTGATCCTAATTCTGGTGCTGGACGTTGTGCCAGCTGTACATGTGGAGGTAATCCCCACCATTAGGGGTGCCCTGCCTTCCGCCAGGGGGAGGTAAGGGATAATGGAGATAACAGAATCTATTGGGATGTGTACATCCAGTGGCCTGGCACTTCAAAATTTCAGAAGTACAGGGCCTTGGTTGACACAGGAGCTCAGTGCACCATAATACCATCAAATTATCAAGGGGGAGAATCTATAACTATTCAGGGAGTCACTGGTGGATCTCAAGAGTTGTTTAAGATAGAGGTTGACATAAGTTTAACTGGGAAGCAGTGGAAGAAACATACTATTGTAACAGGTCCTAATGCACCTTGTATTTTGGGAATTGATTTTCTGAGAGAAGGGCGTTTTAAAGACCCTAAGGGTTACAAATGGGCTTTTGGAATAGCAACTGTAGAAATTGATGGAGGAAAATTGAAGTTGTCCATTAGACCTGAGCTTTCAGATGAATCTGCAGTTGTGGGACAACATGAGATAGAGGATGTAAAGCTGCCGGTTGCTTCTCAAACTGTGCATCACAGACAATACAGAACCAACCGTGACTCTTTGGTGCCCATTCAAAACTTGATTCATCAGTTGGAGAGTCAGAAGGTCATCAGCAAAACTCATTCACCTTTCAACAGTCCAATCTGGCCAGTGAGAAAGCAGAATGGAGAGTGGCGTCTGACAGTTGATTTCCGTGCCTTGAATGAAGTAACTCCACCCATGAGTGCAGCTGTACCAGACATGATGGAACTCCAATATGAGCTGGAATCCAAGCAGGCCAAATGGTATGCTACCATAGACATTGCTAATGCTTTCTTCTCTATTCCCATAGCAGAGGAATGCAGGCCTCAGTTTGCTTTCACCTGGAGAGGCATTCAGTACACATTCAATCGTTTGCCCCAGGGGTGGATTCACAGTTCAACCATCTGCCATGCAGTGATCCATGATGCTTTGGAGAAAGGTGGAGCTCCAGAACACATTCAGTTCATCGATGACATCATCGTCTGGGGTGAGACTGCTGAAGAAGTCTTCGAGAAAGGTAACAAAATCATTGACATTCTCTTGCAAGCTGGTTTCGCTATCAAGCGAGACAAGGTGAAAGGACCTGCCAGAGAAATCCAGTTTCTGGGAGTGCGGTGGCAAGATGGTCGCCGTCACATCCCAATGGATGTGATAAACAGAGTCTCCACCATGGCAAATCCCATCAACAAGAAAGAAACTCTGCGTTTCTTAGGCATAGTGGGATTTTGGAGACTGCACATTCCTGGATACAGTCAGATTGTGAAACCTCTATATGATGTGACTCGAAAGAGAAACAGTTTCCAATGGGGTCCTGAGCAACAAGCAGCCTTTGACCAGATCAAGCGAGAGGTAGTCCAAGCGATGGGTCTGGGACCTGTCCGAACTGGTCCAGACATTAAGAACATTCTGTACACAGCTGCGAGTGACAATGGTCCAACCTGGTGCTTATGGCAAAGAGCTCCAGGGGAGACACGAGGACGTCCTCTTGGTTTCTGGGGTCGTGGCTACAGAGGCTCAGAGGCAAACTACACTCCAACAGAGAAAGAGATTTTAGCTGCTTATGAAGGAGTGAAAGCTGCTTCTGAAGTGATCGGAACTGAGTCACAACTTCTTCTAGCTCCTAGATTGCCAGTTCTGAATTGGATGTTCAAAGGCAAAGGTTCTTCACCACATCATGCAACAGATGCTACCTGGTCTAAGTGGATGGCTCTGATAACACAGAGAGCTCGAATGGGAAATCTCGAAAGGCCTGGTTTGGTGGAGGTGATCACAAACTGGCCAGAAGGCACAAGCTGTGCTAAACCTCCAGAGGAGAGAGTAACTCGTGCTGAGGAAGCTCCTCCTTACAGTGATCTGTCTGATGATGAAAAGAGATATGCTTTGTTCACAGACGGTTCCTGTCGTCTTGTTGGGAACAAGTGGAGATGGAAATCTGCAGTGTGGAGCCCAACGCGCAGAGTTGCAGAAGCGAGAGATGGAGAAGGAGAATCCAGTCAATTTGCAGAGGTAAAAGCTGTCCAGCTAGCTCTTAACGTAGCTGAACGTGAGAGATGGCCAAAGCTTTATCTCTACACCGACTCGTGGATGGTAGCCAATGCCTTGTGGGGTTGGCTGAAAGACTGGAAGAAGAATGGCTGGCAGAGGAAAGGAAAGCCAATCTGGGCTGCAGATCTGTGGCAAGACATTGCTGCTCGCATTGAGAGAATCCCAGTGAAAGTGAGACACATCGATGCTCACATTCCTAAGAGCAAAGCTACTGAAGAACAACAACACAACCATCAGGCAGATCTAGCTGCAAGAGTTTCCCAGGTGGACACAAACTCTGATCCTGATCCTGATCTTGACTGGAAACACCGAGGTGAGCTGTTCTTAGCTCGGTGGGCCCATGACTCGTCAGGACATCAAGGCAGAGATGCAACCTACCGATGGGCTCGTGACAGATCCATTGACATTTCCATGGATGCTATCACACAAGTCATCCATGACTGTGACATTTGTGCTGCTATTAAGCAGGCAAAGCGGATCAAGCCCTTGTGGTACGGTGACCGATGGTCCAAGTACAAGTATGGTGAAGCCTGGCAGATTGACTACATCACTCTACCTCGTTCTCCATCTGGTAAGCAGTATGTGCTGACTATGGTAGAGGCAAGCACTGGATGGCTGGAAACTTATCCAGTTCCTCATGCAACTGCACGTAACACCATTCTTGGTCTGGAGAGACAAATCCTGTGGAGACACAGAACTCCAGAGAGGATTGAGTCAGACAACGGAACTCATTTCAAGAACAATCTTGTAAAAAACTGGGCCAAAGAGCACGGCATCGAGTGGATATTCCACATTCCCTACTATGCACCAGCTGCAGGGAAGATCGAACGCTACAACGGTTTGCTGAAAACCACTCTCAAAGCCATGGGGGGTGGATCTTTGAAAAACTGGGAGAAACATTTAGCACAAGCAACCTGGTTGGTGAATAGTAGAGGTTCAGTGAATCGAGCTGGACCTGCCCAATCAGATTTGTTGCGAAAGGAAGAAGGTGATAGAGTTCCTGTTATCAGAGAAAAGAATCTGTTAGGCAAAACTGTTTGGGTATTTTCTCCTTCAGGAGAGGCCAAACCTGTCCGAGGGGTGGTTTCTGCTGAAGGTCCTGGTCACACCTATTGGGTGATGCAAGAAAATGGTGAAATTCAGTGTATTCCACAAAGAAATCTAACTTTGGCTGAGAGAGGTTAAATTCAGAGTGTTGCGCAGATACAGCATCGCGCCCAAGAGGAGAGTTCATGAGATCTACGGTGCACGAACCCTGAGAGCCCTGAGTCACCTGAGAGTCCCTGTTCCTTCCTTCGCTCCATCTGTGAGGAAACAAGCTGTTTGCTGTTTTTCCTGTGATTTGACTCTTTTGAATCATCTACATCTGAGATAGCCGGAATGGACTATGGTCTTTATTCACCTATTGTTGTAGATATTATTTTAGATTAGATAAATGATAGTAGCAGCCAATGGAATTGTTTAGAAGGGGTGGACTGTGATGGTTTGAAACTGTCTTTTTAATTTTTCCTTGCAAAGTTCAGAACAGAGAAAGTGAAAGAATGTAAATAAGTCACTATTGGGTGTAAGAAAGCAAAATAACGATTGTTCTAAACACTTCCATTGGATAGATAGAAATGTTTAAGAACTATTACCCAAAACAAAGTAGGCACTCTGCACATTCTGCGTTCGGCAGTGGGGGCAGTTGCTGGGCTGTCTGGCTGCTGTTTCTTCTTCTCTTCTGGCTGAAGATAACACGTACTGACCTTGGCAGCTAAGTTAACAACTTTCTGCTTAACTAACTCTGCTTCTCTGTCCAGGGGGGTCTGGGGGGAAGCTCCTGGGAGAGGGAGGCCCCTTTGGGAGGGTCCCCTTGGGGGGAAGCAAAGGGAGATCGGTTGTGCTTTTCTGTTGATTGTATATATTTGTGAATGTTGTGAATTTTGTATATTTGTACATATTCATTGCATTTCATTGTAGATTTTAGACTCTGCTTGTAAATACAGCCTTCATTTGCTTCTAGACTGAGCTAGCCTGGTTACTGTCGGTGGGGGGGGGAATTTCAGCTCACACCGACACAGTCATGTGTTTGGGTCACAACAACCCCAAGCAGCGCTACAGGCTTGGGGCAGTGTGGCTGCAAAGCTGCCTGGCAGAAAGGGACCTGAGGGTTCTAATGGGCAAGCAGCTGAATAGGAGCCAGCAGTGTGCCCAGGTAGCCAAGAAAGCCAAAGGCATCCTGGCTTGGATCAGAAATGCTGTGTCCAGCAGGAGTAGGGAGGGGATTGTCCCCTTGTACTCAGCTCTGGTGAGGCTACACCTTGAGTAGTGTCCAGTTTTGGGCACCTCAATACAAGAGAGATGTGGAGGTGCTGGAACCAGTGCAGAGGAGGGCAAGGGAGCTGGGGAAGGGCCTGGAGAATAAATCTGATGAAAAGCAACTGAAGGAGCTGGGAATGGTTAGTTTGAAAAAGAAGAGGCTCATGGCTCTCCACAACTACCTGAAAGGAGGCTATGGAGAGGTTGGTGCTGGTCTCTTCTCACAGGTGATAGAACAAGAGGAAATGGCCTCAAGCCAAGGGTGGGTTTAGACTGGGCATTAGGAATGATTTTTTCCCAGCAAGAGTGGTCAGGCATTGTAATGTGCTGCCCAGGGAGGTGGTGGAGTCACCAAGCCTGGATGTGTTTCAAGGTGGTTTGGATGTGGTGCTTGGGGCTATGGTTTAGGGGTGAACCTTGCAGAGTAGTGTTCTGGGTTGGACTTGGTGATCCTGAGGCTCTTTTCCAACCTGAATGTTTCTGTGATTTCTCCTGCCTGAAGGAGGACACCAAAATTCAAGGTTCTTCATGCACCCTCACCTTGCTGCATGAGCTTTGGAAGCCAGGATTGAGAAAACCAAAAGCACTCCAGAAAATCAGGAGGAAAAGGACTGCAGCTCCCTGAAGGTTGGCATCACAGCTGAACTTGGACTTGATGGCTGTACTCTGATGATCTTGGAGGTCTTTTCCAACTGGAAAGGTTCTATGATCACAGGGGCAAAGAAGAGAGGGCCTCCCAAATGACCCAGCAGCATTGTTTTCTCCATCATGCACCTCTCCTGTTCACACACTTCAGAATCCAATAACATCACAGAGACAAACCAGAGCAGCCCACCACACACTGCACCCAGAAAGAAAACTCAGCTCTCCTCTCCTCTCCTCTCCTCTCCTCTCCTCTCCTCTCCTCTCCTCTCCTCTCCTCTCCTCTCCTCTCCTCTCCTCTCCTCTCCTCTCCTCTCCTCTCCTCTCCTCTCCTCTCCTCTCCTCTCCTCTCCTCTCCTCTCCTCTCCTCTCCCTTCCCCTCTCCCTTCCCCTCTCCCTTCCCCTCTCCCTTCCCCTCTCCCTTCCCCTCTCCCTTCCCCTCTCCCTTCCCCTCTCCCTTCCCCTCTCCCTTTCTCTCTCCCTTCCCCTCTCCCTTCCCCTCTTCCTTCCCCTCTCCTTTCCCCTCTCCCTTCCCCTCTCCCTCTCAGCTTCCCTCTCTCTATATATTTGTGATGCCTTTAATTTCTTTTCACACACTACAACGATTTCTTTTTAAACTCCAACAGGCTCTGGGGTGCTCCTGAATAGAGACTTTGGGTAAGAAACAAGCCAGAATTTGAGGAGAAAATCCAGGAAGGAGCAGCCATGCAACACATGTTCCTGGTCCAAAGGATAGAGTTCCCTCACTGCCTTCTCCATCCCTCCTCCTAAATCCCACTTTCTGGCTCAGGATCAGGATCAGAGGGGAGCACAAGGAGCAAAAGAAGAGTTGTCATCATCATCATTTAATAATCAATCAACAACAACAGCAACCAGCAGCAGCAGATTAACAGCAGAGCTGCTGCTGCTGCAGTATGCACCCACCTCCATGGAAGGTCATGGCAGGACCATGCCAAGTGAAGCCAGGCTGGGGGTGTGTGAAGGGCCCCCCCAAAACTCAGATCAGCAGCACCCTTGGTGTTGCCATCCCAGCTTCACCCACGGGACCTGATATGGACACGGATGGGTTGGGAATGTGGAGTGCTGCTGTGGTATTTCACAGCCGGAGCCTGCATCCTGAAGTGATGAGCACATCAGGGGTGGGTTTGTAGAATCACAGACTGGGTTGGGTTGGAAGGGATCCCTGAAGGTCATCCAGTCCAACTCCCCTGCAGTCAGCAGGGACATCTGCAACTGGAGCAGGTTGCTGAGAGCCCCAGACAACCTGATCTGGAATGGTTCCAGGGATGGAGCTTCTACCACCTCTCTGGGCAACCTGAGACAGGGTCTCACCACCCTCAGAGTAAAACATTTCTTCCTCCTCTCCAGTCTCAATCTCCCTCTTTCAGTTTAAACCATCACCCCTGTCCCCAGCTTTCTGATCAGTCCCTTTAAGCACTGCAAGGCCACCAGAAGGTCTTCCTGGAGCCTTCTCTTCTCCAGGCTGAACAACCCCAACTCTCTCAACCTCTCCTCTCAGCAGAGGGCTTCCAGCCCTTGAATCACTGCTGTGGCCTGTGGCCCTGCTCCAGCAGGTCCATGTCTGTGCTGTGCTGAGGACTCCAGATCTGGCCCCAGCACTGTAGGTGGAGTCTCAGCAGAGCAGAGGAGCAGAATCCCCTCCCTCCCTCTGCTGCCCACGCTGTTGAGGATCAAGCCCAGGGTAGGCTGGTTCTTGGTTGGGAGTGCACAGTGCCAGCTCATCTCCAGCTTTTCCCCCACCAGCATCCCCAAAGTCTTTCTCCTCAGGGCTGCTCTCCAACCCTTCATCCTCCAGCCTGTGCTGGTACCAAGGAATGCTCCCACCCAGGTGTAGGACCTTGCCCTTGTGAAACCTCATGAGGTTCACAGTCATCCACCTCCTCCAGTTCATCCAAATGCTGGTAGTTTGCTGAGACACCCACAAAAACTAGACTCCTGTGGGCAGCTGGAGGGGACACCCTGCTCCCCCTCACCTTCCTACTAGGGTGGAAAAGGCTTTTGTGGCTCAGCCCATCCCAGCAGAGTGGGTAGTGTAAAACCAGGCTGAATTTGGTTTAAAAGTATTATTCAAGTGACAACTGCCCTGAACCAAGCAAATTTGTGACAACTCACATGGGAAATCTTTGTCAGTGACATGGACAGTGGCACTGAGTGCACCCTCAGCAAGTTCACCAACAGCACCAAGCTGCAGACAGGCTGGAGAGAAGGGATCCATCCAGAGGGACCTGGACAGGCTGTAGGTTCAACAAGACCAAGTGCAAGGTACTGCAGCTGGGTCAGGGCAATCCCAGGCACCGATACAGGATAGGCAGGGACTGGCTCGAGAGCAGCCCTGAAGAAAAGGGCTTGGGGATGAGAAGCTCAACATGAACCACCAGTGAGCACTTGCAGCCCACTGGAGCCCCTAGTACAAGAAGGATCTGGAAGTGATGGAACATCTCCAGAGAAAGACCGTGAGGATGAGCAGAGGGCTGGAGCTCCTCTGCTATGAAGACAGACTGAGAGAGTTGGGGTTGTTCAGTCTGGAGAAGAGAAGGCTCTGAGACCTTCCAGTGACCTTCCAGTATCTGAAGAGGGCTACGAGAAAGCTGGGGAGTGACTTTTGAGGGTGTCAGGCAGTGAAAGGACTGGGGGGAGCAGAGCAAACCTAGAAATGGGTAGATTGAGATTGGAAGTTAGGAAGATGCTCTTCCCCATAAGGGTGGTGAGACACTGGAAGAGGTTGCCCAGAAGGTGGTAGAAGCTTCATCTCTGGAGGTTTCTAAGGCCAGGCTGGATGTGGCTGTGAGCAACCTGACGTAGTGTGAGGTGTCCCTGCCCATGGCAGGGGTTTGGAACTGGATGATCCTTAAGATCCCTTCCAACCCTAACACTTCTGATTCTATGAAATCACTAGGGGTTTGCAAGTTGAGCTCAGCTTAAGTTCAGAGTTTTATCTGGAGTCTGGCTCGGACACTGTCCCACACAGAACCTTCTTTAGCACCCCTCCACTTTGATTACCCAGGTCCAGAAAGGCTTTTGCACCCAGTAGTGCAGGATAAATGACCACTTTGGAGCAATTTCATACATGGACAACTTTTCTAATGCAAAGCCAAATCTTCCCACCCAGGAAATTTTGCAGCCAAATCACCCTCTTAACCCAGGGTGGTTGGTCCTGCTTCAGTCCATTCTCTGGTCCTTGCAACACCAAGTTTTGCCAGGAAAGAGGTGAGGACTTGCTCCCAATTTACACTCCTGGGTCTGGAGTTCCCTTTTTCTTTTTTTGGTTTTTTGTTTGTTTGTTTTGTTTTGCTTTTTGTTTTTTTGTCCCCAACTTGGAAATTTGGGAAAGAACAGAAGAAGCTAAAAGGAAGAAGGGTTGATCCATGAGGGGAGGAGGTGAAGCCCAGAAGGGATGGGATGGCAAAATGCTCCTCGTACCCCCCCAAGTCACAGTCAGAAGAAACCTCCAGCACCTCAATAGAATCAAGATCTTTATTGATCTCACTGTAACAGCAACCACTGGCGAGAGCTTTTCTCCTCCCAAACACTTGCTTCAAGACGGTAAAACAAACCCAAATCTGTACCCTGACAAGCAGAGGAGCTGCCCCAGCAAGGCCAGGCACTCCCTCCCTGCTCTTCAACCCCAAGCCCTGTTAGAAAGTGGCTGGGATAGGGCAGGGAGGCAAAAAGTCTTGGAAGGGGGCATTGAGGGAAAAAAAAAATGAAATAAAATTAACAGGTGGTTTCCCTCCGGCTCCAGTCCCTAAGTTACGTTGTCCTTGGCTATTTTCCTCACTTTTTGGCTTGGAGAGCAGGTTTCCCCAAACCCAAGCATCCACATCCAAGGCTCCTTGCATCCATGGTGGCCACCCCTGCTCCACAAAGGATATCCTCATCCTTTCCCCTCCCCTCCACCTCCGGCCCTGCCGCTCCCTCGTTTCGAGGGCCTCGCAGACCTCCTAGGACCTTCGCTTTTCAGGAAAATATATTTATTTCTATATAAGATATATATTTCTGTGTGTGTGTCTGTGTCTTTAGCACCACCCACCCACGCATCATTCCACTTGCACTCACTCACTCTGGCAGCTGGCTGCGTGCTCACATCGCACCCCCACCAAGCACTGCCCGTCCCAGGAGAAAATGGGGAGGAAATTCCTCCTCCCTTGGTTGGTTTTCTTTTTTGGCCTTTTCCCCCTTAAAACGAGCACCAGCCCCCTACATACACACACACACACCACAGATGGGTGTTCATACCCAGCTTGACCCGAGCCAAACACACCTAGAGAAATAAATTACCAGACAGAAAAGTGCACAAAGCCCGGGGCATGGATGCCAGCCCTGCCCATGGATGCAGAGCCACCACCCAGCAGGGCAATGGGTCCCTAGGGCTTGGTACCAACCCCAGGGACAGAGGGAGGGAGGATGGAGGGAGCAGGCACTCGAGGTGGGAGCTGGATAAAATGGCACTTGAGAAGGTGTTGATGGCACTCAGTAGGTAGTAAAAAAAAAGGTTAAAGAGCCGGGGAGGTGGTGGGTTCAGGGAGCACAGGATGGCACCGCTGCAGGGTCCCTAACCACGCATCCCCTCCCCATCTGCTGCTCTTTAAGGAGAGTCACATCAGAAGGAGAAATAAAATATAAATCCCATCTCTGGGGGGTAGGGGAGAGGGGTTGAGATGCAGGCTGGCCTTGATGTGCCAAGCTAGCAACGCTGCCAGCAGCAGGAAATTTATCCACAGCAGCACGAGCCAGCACAGACAGCTGGTGGATGGTGACACCGACGCCAGTGCCCCGCAAATGGAGAGCCCTGAAGAGCAAGTGGGCACTGGCACTCTGCAGCTGGAGCACCTTGGAAAGCAAGGGGATGCTGGCACCCTGCAGAGCAAGCGGACAATGGTACCAGCACCAACACTGGCACCCTGCAGCTGGAGCATTCTGACAAGCAAGGGGATGGTGGTACCAACGCTGGCACCCTGCAGCTAGAACACCCCAAAGAGCACATGGAGGATGGCACTGGCACCCTGCAACTGAAGCACCTTGAAAAGCAAAAGGATGATGGCGCTAACACTGGTACCCTGCAAGTGAAGCACCCTGAAGAGCAAGCGGACAATGGCACTGACACTGGGACCCTGCCAGTGGAGTGTCCTGAAGAGCAAGCGGACACTGGCCCTGGTGCCCTGCAAGTGGAGCACCCTGAAGAGCAAGCACACACTGGCACTGCTGGCAGCACCCTGCACCCGGAGCGCCCTGAAGAGCAAGCAGACAGTGACACTGGCACCCTACAAGTGGAGCACCCTGAAGAGCAAGCACACAGTGACACTGATGGCAGCACCCTGCAGCCAAAGCACCCTGAAGAGCAGGTGGAGGATGGCACTGCTGGCAGCACCCTGCAACTGGAGCACCCTGAAGTGGATGACAGCACTGCCACCAGGATCCTGGAAGCAGAGCATGCTGGGTGGTGCTCCCAGCTGCAGCACCACATCCCTGTGGCATCCTGCATTTCCCCTCCTCCCCCCAGGGCTATTCCTGAGACATCTGATGGTGCTGAGGGATTTTTTTTCCTCCTGTATTATTCACATTTTAAAAGGCAGAGGGGTGGGAAAAGGTTTAAAAAACAAAGCACTTTCCCAGAGGTGCTTGTCCCCAGCCCAGAAAGAGAAGCATTGTGGGTAAAGTGCCCCTTTTTAGTACCAAAAAAAAAAAAAAAAAAAAAACAAGGGCTTTTGTTCTTTTGTAACATATGGCTCTGAGTCCTGGCTGGTTGGTCAGGGACGCAGCCCCTGGTTGAAAGGCCACAACAGAATAAATCCAGGTAGGAGAGACACAGGCGCCGCTGCCTAACCCTGCTAGGGACCGACACAGAGCCCCGGAGCACCCAAGGGCAGGGGTTGCCAAACTGTCCTCCACCAAATGCCAGTGGGTCCTGAGGGAGCTGAAAAAAACCTCCCCAGGGTGCAAACGGGCACTTGGGTTTAGGAGTGACACCTTCTTCCCCCCACCTCCTCCCAAGAGGCTGCCTGGATTTTCCAGGAGAAGGGGCAAACAGGGGTTTGCAGCTCTGGATCGCCAAGCTGCCGGTTACAGGAGGTTTGGGGGGAACAGGAGGGTGGTTTTGGGGGGGCTGAGAGGAGCGTGAGGCAGCAGAGGAGGCAAAGGGATGTTTTAAGAAGCCTGGTGGAGATCGGGCTGCTGGTGGGTGGAGCAAGAGGAACAGGGCTGGATCTGGAAGGGCTCCTCCGGCTGGCACATGCTGGGAGCAGACACCCGTTAGAGGGAGCAAAGCCAGAGCCAGACTCCCCAGAAAAAGGTGGGGGTGATGCAGGTGGGGAGGGAGGCACTGGTGGGGACTGCTGCCACCTCCACCTCGCTGGGACGGCTCCTGCTAAGCCGAAGGGGGGGTGCACAGGTCTGGGGGGTCGCCGCTGCCACTCCGTGGTTCCCACTCAGATGTCCATCTCGAACTGAGCATCATCCCCTGGGCAAGAAGGGAAGGAGAGAAGTGTTAGGAGGAGAGGGTCAACTCCCACCCTAATTTCCTCCTCACAACCCCACCCTGGCAGAGGTCCTCTTACCCATGGATGGCTTCCCCTCCTGGTGGTTAAAGCTATTGGTGTCTGCTTTGGGCTCCTCGCCGGCGGAGCCGGGGCTGGTGACGCCGGGAATATCGGGGAGGTGACAGGGCGGGGTCTGAGCCATGGGCGAGTTCCGACGGTCCAGCAGGAACTTGCGGTCGTAGATGATCCGGGTGCCTGGAAGAAGGGCACAGGGGGAGAGGAGGACGCAGCCCGGCAGCGTGTGTTTTCCCAAGGGAGCCTCCCAGTCACCCCGGCCAAGGACTGCTGGCCATGCTGCAGCCCCAAGGATAAGCGGTGGGTGGGGTGGGGTGGGGAGTCGTATGAGCCGCGGCCGCCACGCTGCCTGCTCTTATCTGGGCACAACGGGCGATAATTCGGCGCTGGATAAACACCCCCTGGGACACCTGGCTACCAGCTGCCCACAGGCTGGGCAAAACTCATGGCAGGGATGGGGACGCACCCAGAGGTGCCACCCTAAAGTGTTCCCCATGTCCCTGCTCCCCCGGCCACGGGTCAGCGATACTCCCACCCCAGGGGCGTCAAAGCAGAATGGGGCAGAGTTCCCCTGCCCTTTGCCACCAATATCTCCAGGGGCATCGAGCCACGCCAGTGTCACGAGAGCTATCTCCTGCCCTCCCCGGGACACGCTGCACCCCCCGTTATACCCCAGAAAAAAAACCCTAAACCCTTCCCCAAGCGTTCGCTCTGAGGACAGCGAACAAGGAGGCGCTTCCTAGACATCATATACAGACACGATACGGTCGCGATAGCGGCGCGATAAGCGCGATATCCCCGCGATAGGCAGAGTTTAACGACTCGTGCGGGCAGCAGGAGAGTTTCCCCCAGCGCGGCCCCGCGGCCACCGCCCCGCCAAGGCCTCGATTCCGGCCCCCGGGCTCTTACCTCCCGGTGTGGTGGAGAATAGGGTGCCGCCGGGGGTGGTGCAGTAATCCGGGGGTAGCTGCGCCGCGTCGCTGAGGGTCACGGTGCGGGTGGGGATGGCTCGGCTCTGGCTGGGTTGGCGGCCGCCGGCGGACGACATGGCCCCACGCTATTGTCCCCCGCGGAGGCGGCGCGGAGGAGGCACCGCCCCCGTCCCGTCTTCGCCGTGGTTCCGCCACCTCCCACCGGCCACCCCCCGCCTCCTGCCGCCACCCGGCCGCCGCCAGAAGGGGGCGGGCGAGGCAAGTGGTGCCCGCTCCCTCCCACGTGGTCTAGAGGTGAGGCTTCCTGGCTTTCACCCAGGGAACCCGGGTTCGAGTCCCGCAGTGGGAAAAGCTGTTTTGGGAAGCGGGGAGACACGGAGTGAGAGGAATCATTTTGGAGGAGGAGGGAGAAGGACACGGGACACACACACACAGAGGCAGTGCAGAAAGGGTGTTGTGTTAAACGGCCCCTCCACCAAAATGTTTTGGCTGAGTGTGCAGGAAAGGAATGGGGATGAATCCCCATATCCCAAATGTACCAACCCCCAAAACGTCGGGAATCATGAATCCCAACGGCTAGATGTATCTCTTCATGCTAAAGTAGCAACCCAGAAAGCTGGGAATCCTGTGCGATGAGGGCCATACCAGCCTCAGGTTATCAGGAAAGGGGATGTGTCTCTATATTCCAAATATACCATCCTGGAAAGTTGGGAAGCTCATACTCTGAGGGCCACACAAGCCCCAGATCACTGGGGAAAGATAATCACTGCAAATAGGATGTATCCCCATATCCCATACCAGGAAAGGGGATGTAGAATCCTGCATGATTCTATGGTTCTATCACCTCCATATTCCAAACATACCATCCTGGAAAGTTGGGAATCCTGTGCCCTGAGCACCACACCAGCCCAAGAACACCAGAAAAGGGAATGTATTCTCATATCCTTCACCAGGAAAGAGGATATATCCCTATATTCCATAGGAAGAAAGGGGGTGCATGCCCTTATCCCAAATGTACCAACTCAAAAGGTTGGGATTCCTGTGCACTGAGGGCCTGGCCAGCCCTGTATCACCAAGGGGATGTATCCACATAACTCATACCAGGAAAGGGGATGCATCCCCATATCCAAAACATACCAACCTGGAAAGCTGGGAATCCTCTCTCCTGAGAGCCAAGCCAGCCCCAGATGACCAGGAAAGGGATGTACCCCCATACACCAAATGTACCAACAGAAAAAGTTGGGAATCCTGCACCTCAAGGGCTCCACCATCCTCAAGATCACTGGGAAAGGGAACACATCCCATATGCCAAAGTACTACTCTGGAAAAGCTGGGAGTCCTGTGCCCTGAGGGCTATGCCACTTCACTGGAAAAGGGCACATAACCTCATATCCCAAATCAGAAAAGGGGCTGTATGCTCATATTTCAAACATATCAACCTGGAAATTTGGTAATTCCATGCCCTGAGGGCTACACCACCATGCCCAGATGACCAGGAAAGTGAATTCAAAACCCTAATAAGGGAAAGGGATGCATTCCCATATCCCAAATGAATACATCACCCTGACAAGTTGGAAATCACAAAATCAACCAGATTGGAAGAGACCTCCAAGATCATCAAGTGCAACCCACCAGCCAATCCTAACTAATCAACCAGACCATGGCACTAAGTGCCTCGTCCAGGCTGGTCTTAAACACCTCCAGGGATGCCAACCCCACCCCCTCCCTGGGCAGCCCATTCCCATGGGCAATCTCTCTTTCTGGGAAGAACTTCTTGCTAAGATCAAGCTTAAACTTCTCCCTGCACAGCTTGAGACTGTGTCCTCTTGTTCTGTTGCTGGCTGCCTGGCAGAAGAGACCAACCCCCACCTGGCTACAACTTCCCTTCACGTAGTAGCAGACAGCAATAAGGTCTCCCAAGAAATCTCACCCCCGAGGGCAGGGGCAGCCCTGGCACAGCCTCCCTCCCTCCCTCCCTGGGGAATGCTGCTGGGTATTTTTAGCCTCCCTCTGCAGCGGGGCCGGAGCCGCCGCTGGTTTCTCCTTGCAGCCGTGGATCCCCCTGGCCCGAGCGTGTCCCCTCTGGGAACGGCTCCCCGCATGCAGAAGAGGATGGGTGAGGCAGTGGCCCGGGTGGCCAGGAAGGTGAACGAGACAGTGGAGAACAAAACAGACTCCCTGGGTAAGCTCAGCGCTCCGGCTCGGCTCCCGCTGGGGGCCTGGACGAGGGTCAGGTGGCCGGGAGCAGGGCTCTGGGTTTCAGCGCTCTTGGTCACCTCTCTGCCTCCTGGTCACCTCCGGGTACTGCACCCAAGGCTCCTGCACCCCTGGGGAGGGCTCTCAGCTCCTCAAAGGAGTCTCAGCCACGCCAGAGTTTGAGGGAGCTCCCAGCAACCATCCCGTAGGAGAAAGTCCTTCCTTGCAAGTGGCCATAGGAGAAAGATTTCACCTCATGTTGCCCTGGCAGATCTCTGGGTTTCTTGCAGCTTCCTTGTTTCTAGCCTAACACCCAAGATCCACACATGGGTCCTCAACAACAGATGAAAGTGGCTCATGGCCATCCGTGCTGGATTCCCTGCCCTTGGGTATGAACCAGTCTAGGCTGAGGCAGAGCTGCAGTACTCAGCTGCTAAGTGTCCTCCTGAGTGGCACCTGGACAGGCTGGAGAGTCGGGTGGAGGGGAACCTCATGGTATTCAACAAGGATACGTCTAGGGTCCTGCACCTGGGAAGGAATAGCCCCATGCACCAGTACAGGTGAGGGGGGACCTGCTGGAAAGCAGCTCCACAGAGAAGGACCTGGGAGAGCTGGTGGACAAGAAGTTCATCGTGAGCCAGCAATGTGCCCTTGTAGACAAGAAGGCCAATGGGATCCTGGGATGCAGGTCAAGGAAGGATCTCCTCTCACTCTCCTCTGCCCTAGTGAGGCCTCATCTGGAGTACAGCGTCCAGTTCTGGGCTCCCAGTCCAAGAGAGACAGGGAACTACTGGAGAAAGTCCAGCAGAGGCTGCAAAGATGCTGAGAGGCCCAGAGCATCTCTGTGAAGAGGAAAGGCTGAGAGCCCTGGGACTGTTGAGCCTGGAGAAGAGCAGCCTGAGAGGGGATCTGATCAATAGCTAAAGAGTAGGAGGCAAGAGGATGGGGACAGGCTCTTTGCAGTGGTGCCCAGCAACAGGACAAGGAGCAGTGGGCACAAACTGGAACCCAGAAGGTTCCACCTGAACAGGAGGAGAAAAGTCTTTGCTGTGAAGGTGCTGGAGCCCTGGAACAGGCTGCCCTGAGAGGTTGTGGCATCTCCTCCTCTGGAGAGATTCCAAACGCAGCTGGCCGTTGTGATCCTGGGCAAGTTGCTGTAGGTGACCCTGCTTTAGCAGGGTGTTGGGGCTGGATAATCCTCAGAGGTCCTTTCCAACCCTCACCATTCTATGAGACAAGAAGCAGGAGAGGACTGAACTTGTGCAGCCCCCAGCACAGCTTTGGGAACGGGGCAGGCAGCAAAGAAATCCCAGGACTGGGATACAGGGTTTCCATCCCCTTCCCTATCTCTTCCCATGGGGCAAGCAGTCATCACCATGAGAAATCCAGGAGGAGAACACCCAGGGAAAAATCCTACTTCATCCATCAGTGGTGGAGGAACATCCCTGTGCTGCTCAACATTCCCCAGGGCATTAGGGACGTGGAGAAGGGGGCATTATGGAAGCTGTTTGGCATGGACAGACTGGATGAGGGTTTGTAGGAGGACACTGGAATGCAGAGGTAGATGCTGTGTGGTTTAGGGTTGAAGGCAGAGCAGCCTCAGCCCTGCTGGGACAAACTGCATGGAGAGATAACTCCAAAGATCTGTGCAATGGAGAGGGTTATGGCAGGGGACAGTATGGCATCCATGGGTAGCAGCACCCAGACCTCAAATCTATCATTAAGGGGTGGACACCAAGATGGAAAGCATTGCTCCATCCCAGTCTGGGGACATTCTAAGGTGCTTTGGTCTCTTGGGGAGCAGACCTGGCCAACTGCAAGCTGATGACCTTCCCTGTGGGCATCTACAAAGCCATGAGGACCGTCACCGAGGGGATCCACCGCATCTCCCTGGCAAACAACGAGCTGAAGTCCATCACTAGCAGATTCATCACCACCTTCAGCCAGCTGAGAGGTAAGGGGCAGCCCCACAGCTTCGCAACCACCACTTCTCAACCCCTCAGGAGACAGCAAGGACCCTCCAGGTTGCTGCAGAGGGGACACAGCACCCAGCAGCCTCTTTATCACCTCATCACCGTTTTTGCTCCTCTGTGCTCATGCCTCATTCCAAGCACTAAGTTCAGACTCCTACAAATCCATTTTTCTTCACCCTTCCCAAAATAGGACACTTGTTTTGCACTCCCCCACCCTCCCAAACCCATGCCCCACACCACCTTTCAGCAGTGCAGGATCACTCATCATTCTCCACCTCTCTCCAAGGATGGAGCTGGGGATGAAAGAGGACTGGAGAGGCAGGATGGCTTTCAGGAGCACTTGAGGCTGCAGAAGGCACACTGGATCATTGCTGGCTAATTAGCTCCCCATCATAGGAGCCATCAGTGAGAGCTACTCACTTCCCACTGGATTCAGGAGATGGGGGCAGTCATTAGTGCAGGGCTGGTGCCATGGGGAGACATCCCTGTGGAGACCAGCAAGTAACAAGACAAGAGAAAACAGCTTCAAGCTGGACCAAGGGGAGGTTTAGATGGGATATTAGGAAATGTTTCTTCCCCAAAAGGGTTGTCCTTGGAACAGGCTGGCCAGGGCAGTAGTGGAATCCCCATTCCTGTGTAGATGTGGTACTGAGGACCATGGTTTAGGGGTGACCTGGCAGTTCTGGGTTAATGGTTGGGCTGGATGATCTTAAAGGTTTCCTCCAGTCAAAATGATTCTAAGGTTCTATGGTCAAAAGCTGCCAAAACATGGTCATGCAGGAGTCTAGTACCATAGATTTGAATGCTGGGGGACTGCATCAGGGCTTTGTCTGCTTGCAGCAGCAAGCTGAGGCTCTGGCAGCTTTTAAAAGCTCACATGACAGGCTGCAGAACCACCACCACCACACTGTGACTCTGTTTTTTCAGATCTGCCCTTCACAATTTCCTTCTGGGTGATAAAAAGCTTCTAGTGAAGACAAGAGTGGCTTGCTCAGCAGTGGCTGAAGAGCCAACAGCATCCTGGCTTTCATTAGACATAGTGTGGCCAGCAGGACCAAGGAAGTGGTCATCCCCCTGAATAGGACAGTGGTGAAGCCACACCTCAAATCCTGGCTTCAGTTTTGTGCCCCTCACTCCAAGAAGGACATTGAGGTCCTGGAGCATGTCCAGAGAAGAGCAAACAAAGCTGGTTGAAGGGGATGGAGCACAAGTCCTGTGAGGAACAGCTGAGGGACTTTGGGCTCGTTCAGTCTGGAGAAAAGGAGACTAATGGGAGACCTTCTGGCTTCCTAGAACTCCCTGACAGGGGGCTGGAGCCAGGTTGGTGTCAGTCTCTTCTCCCCAAAAAAACAAGCAACAGGACAAGAAGAATCAGCCTCAAGCAGCACCAGGGGAGGTTTAGGTTAGATTTTAGAAGAAATTTCCTCACTGAAAGGGTTCTCAAACACTGGAAGAAGCTGCCCAGGGAGGTGGTTGAATCACCAAACCTGAAGGTGTTTAAAAGCCTCAGAGATGTGGTGCTGAGGGATATGGTTTAGCACCAGCCTTGGCAGAGAGATCATGGTTGGACTCCAGGAACTGAAAGGTCTTTTCCAACCTAAATGATTCTGTGATTCTTCCCTGGAAGGGTGCCTGGGGAGGCTTCCTGTGCTGAAGCTGGAACATCATCCCTAAAACTCTCTTAGGCTGCAGAGAAGAAACATGTGGAGCAAAAGAAGCTCTGAGGGCTAAAAGGTCTCTTTTCCCAGCAAGGGCTTTGTTGCAGCAGTGAGAAAAATCACTCTGGTGATGAACACACTGAGCCTCAGCAGGGCTGGTGAAGAGGAAGAGGTGCCCCAGGGCTGGGGAGAGCCTTGCACCAGCCTGAATGAGGCAGGACCTATAAATACCAGGTATTAGCAGGGACAGGCAGCTTGCATGAGTATTTATAGAGCAGAAAGCCCTGTGTCACTGGAAAAGGACACTGGGACAGCAGGATTTGGGTTCCTGTTTCCCAGGGCTAACAGCCATTTGTGAAGGAATGCAGCTCCTGGCCCCACAGGAGCTCATACCTCATCAGAGAGGTATTTTTCATATAGAAATACATCTCCTCCAGGAAAAAAAAAAAAAAAAGGCATCACAGAGGTATTTTTCACACAGAAGTACATTTCTTCCACCACTCTGGTTATTCCTCAGAAGGCCTTCAGGCACCTGAAGGAAGAAAACCAACCTTAAGCCACAACAAATGTCCACTGTGCCAATTTCACTACAGAATATTGCTTCTTTCTACAGCCCCTACCTGCAAAATGCTGCCCAGGTTTCATTGGGAAAGCCCCAAGGAAGGCAGGAAACCTCTTGCTCTAAAAAGCCACATCCACAGCAGACAAAAGTCCAATGGAGATGAGCGGGGGCGGGGAGGGGAGGAAATTAATCCTATTTTGGGAGCTGGAATCCCACTGCTGGACCTGGCAGCTGATTTACACAGCCTGTAAACGAAGCTATGCTTTGCTTTTATATACAGTGCACAATTAAGTCGTTATTAATGAGGGTTTATTAATTATTTGCCCAATCAGAGCTCAATTTGTCAGGCAACTACCTGCACCGCCTGCCCGAGGAGGTCACCTCCCTGCTGCACCTCCAGGCCATCAACCTCTCCCGCAACAGATTCCGGCGTTTCCCTGAGCCCCTGGCTGCTGTCACCACCCTGCAGACCATTGACCTGGAAGAGAATGAGATCACAGGTGAGAAGGATCTTTCCCCTCTGGAGGTGAAGCTGAGCATCACCATCCACACAGCACAGAATCACAGAATGTTAGGGGCTGGAGGGAAACTCCAGAGATCATCCAGTCCAATCCCCCCTGCCAGAGAAGGATCACTTAGGGCAGTAAGCACAGGAATGCATCCAGGTAGGTTTGGAAAGTCTCAGGAGGAGAAGACTCTACAATGCCTCTGGGCAGCTTGTTCCAGTCCTCCATCACCCTCACGGTAAAGAAGTTTCTCCTCATGTTGAGGTGAAGCCTTCTATGTTCCAGTTTGTATCCATTGTTCCTTGTCTTATCACTGTGCACCACCCAAAAGATCCTGGCCCCCTCCACTTGACCCCCACCCCTCAGCTATTGATAGACATTGATCAGATCCCCTCTCAGACTTCTCTTCTCCCGACTAAACAGCCCCAGGGCTCTCAGTCTCTCTTCACAGGGGAGATGCTCAAGTCCCCTAAGGCTCTCCCTTGGACTCTCTCCAGCAGGTCTCTGTCTCTCTTGTACTGGGGAACCCCAAACTGGACACAGTATTGCAGGTGTGGTCTCACCAGGGCAGAGCAGAGGGGGAGAAGAACCTCCCTAGCCCTGCTGGCCACACTTTTCTTGCTGCACCCCAGGATCCCATTGGCTCTCTTGGCCACAAGGGCACATTGCTGCCCCATGCAGAACTTGCTGTCCACCAGGACTCCAAGATCTTTCTCCATGGGACAGCACATCCCAGAGGTGATGCTGATCCATGCCCCTCAGTAGAGAAGGATGTGCATGGTCCACCATCCCCAGGCTGAGGGATGCCTTCATGAGCCAGAAAAAGAGGGTGAATTGGACTTGAGGAAGGGCACAAGATGCTAAACAGCCAGAGCCTTGTTAAGTCACTTGTTTGTGCTAATTCCTGAGCTGCCTCCTGGAGCTAAACTGCTGCAGACTAGGGGAAATCAAGCCCCATTCAAGCTGCCTTCTATTCACTGTGCTGGCATCTGGCTCTCAAAGGCAGCTCCAGCTGTGACTCAAAATCACTAGATTTAATAATAAAAAAACCCAGACCTGACTGCAGAAGTCAGCCCCAAGGATGTCTGCTGCCCACCTGAACATTTCCCAGAGCAAATAAGAGCCATAACACTATAAAAATCCCCTAAAAGAAAATAAAATAAAAAGACATTAAAGGAGTGGTAGAAGCTGCTCATCTCTCAACCCAACAGTGGGAGGAAAAATCTTTGATGCACAAAACTGAAGCCTTTGGAGACCCCAAAAGCTGGGCAAAAAAAGGACAGCTGTTGCATGCAGATAAAGGGGAACTTGTTTAGAAGCAAGAGGCCAGGCTGGAGCATCCCACAGCCCACACAGATCCCCAGGGAAGCAACTATCAGGTCCCCTCCAATTTGTCTTTTTATCTGGGATGGCTTCAGCTGCTGGTGGGAAAGCTGCTCCCTGCAGCACAAGTTTTATTACCAGCATCAGCTGTTCCTTGTCTCTGCCTGTGCACACAAGGGAGATTGAATACTGCTTCCAGGAGAGCAGAGCACAGAGATATGGGTTTTCCTCATCCCTTTTTTTTTTTTCCTCTCCCACTGCCCAGACAGAGCTTAGATCTCTCCATCACTTTTTGAGCTTAATTGAACAACTTCAGTCAGGCCTGGTCTCCCAACAGTATATTTCCCTCTTGCTTCATGCAAGAAACCTGCTATTGATTTATTTATTTCCCTGCTCCAATGCAGAGAGCAAAGGCTGGACCAAGGGTTGTACCCAGCTGGATTAGTCCTGGGGGGAAAGGGGTGGCTGGAAAACACAGCTGCTAGGCTTGGTCACCTCCCACCCAGTTCCCTTCAGATGCTCTTATCAGACTCAGGAAAAACACTGACAGGGTAGAAATCAACAACTTTGAGCTCAAATGCTTTAGGGACATAGTGTAGCAACGAGCACAACACTGCCTGGCTGCAGAAATATGCAACATGAGCTTATTTTGGGCATTTTCAGGGAAGGGAGGGGCCAGAAAATGGAAAACCAGAGGTGTTGCAACCCATTTCGCTGAGGAATCAGAAGTTCAAGCAATCACAGCCCTTCCCAAACACCTCCCAAGCTCACCTGCACAGGAGCTTGCATTTATATCCATAAGGATGTCTGCAGGGTGATATATTTTGATTTATCAGTGAGCTTTTTTTTTTTTTTATACACACACCACAGAGGAATGAGAGTTAAGGAGACTCCAACAGCTTGAATTCAACTGGCATCAGTTTAGCTTGCCCTTAACAGCCAAGCAGGATTTGAACCCTTCCTACCTATTTCCCCCCAAGAGACCTTAGACCAGGCTGTAAGAGATGGCATCTCCTTTTCCCTCCTGCCTCTTCATGCATACAACTCACCCACTACAGCTGGCTAAGGAGCCTGATTTAGCAGCAGAGCCTCACAAAGAGCAGCAAAACCTCATGGGAAGACAACTACCATGTTCTGAAAGAAGCTCTTGAGATACCTGGAAGCTCAAGAAGGAGCTGAAACCTCCCCCAGATGCTGTTCTTCAACATCAATACCACCAACCAACCCAGCAAAGAAAAACTCCACCCCAGTAACACCAGAGCTGCCTTTTGCTGTCTTTTATAGTTTGGGGCCCAGGTTGCCCCACTTAGCCCAGTAACGAGTTGAGGACCCTGCTCCAGGTAAAACAGCAGCAGATGAGAGAAGGATACTCTACAAGTTATAGGTTGGGGGATGAACTGGGGGCTCTCTCAAGGAGCATGAAGGTTGCAGATGGTCTAGTTTCTGATGGTGTTCTGGCTGTGTACCATTCCTGCTTCTGCCTGCCCTCTTCTGCCCCATCAGTGATGCTGAAGGAGTCCATTGCAGGGCTGCAAAGCAGCTTTCAAAGCACCTCCTGAAAGAGGACTGAGTCACCTAGCACAAAGCATTGAACTGGAGCTGGTAGGTAGGTGTTTTCCAGCCAAAGGGAAACAAGAGTAAAAGGAGATTAATTAATGCCAGCCTGGAGTCTGTGGGCTCTGAGAAAGGGAAACATTTAGTGCCAGGAGATGCCCTTTTCATCTCAAGTTGCTTTTAACTCTGGAGTGTTATTGTCTGCATGCTAGTGTCTCTTTCCCTGATAATTAGAGATAGATCAAATTAGAATTTTCAACTCCCAAGTCCACGGTGATTTATTGGTGCCTGAAGCTTCAGTTTCTCTTTCCCTTACTCTTTGATTAATGGTTTCATGCAGAAGGAGTTGAAACAGCATTGGGGATGTTGGAGACCACAAGAAAGGTTGAGAAGGTCGCTGCTGGGGACAGTTGTGGCTGATTTTTGTCCCTCTGAGCAACCTTAATTTGAGATAGTGGCAGGGAAAATGGATCTTTGTTAACAGCTGCAGAGCAGCCAGCATGGGGGCTTCCACCAGTAGGTTTGGAGGAGGCTGGCAGGAGCTGGTGGCTACCAAAGGATCTGAGTAATGCTAAAAGCTGACTGGCAAGTGGCTCTGCTGAGCTGAGCAGGGTCCTTCCTGTTTCAATTTGCAGCCATATGTGGCTTCCAGACCCTCAGGGCTGTTAGGGTTCATTACTTCCAGCTCCTCGGATACCTCAGCAGATATGAAAATCCAGCTCCTCAGGTGCCTCCTGAAGCTTTGGCAGCTGTTTCCTCTGAAGCAGCTGGGCTTTCCACTCACTTATTAGCATATCCTGATTTGAGAAGATAGCTCTTTGCTGCTTTAATTATGAAAAAGCCTCCTTTGATTCCCCCACCCCTTTTTAATTGTTTTTTTGGGGGGTTGTTTTGTTTGGTTTTGTTTTTTGCTGAACTGGTGAAGCCAGTATGAATAATTCAGGCTCAAACATGACTGCTTGATCCTTTGGGTTGCTTCTAGAGGAGTTTGTGACTTCCATAGCATGTCCATATAGGTGGAGACTGCACTGCCTGCCTCTTCATGCTGAGAGTGACTCACTGCTCCTCACCTGGAAATAGCTGCAGAACTGCACTGTTCCCACCCTGGGCAAGGCTTAGTCCCTAAAACATTTTCCTGAACTCCCTAAAAAGCGTAAGCCATGACTCTGTATAGCCTTAGAGGATCACTGCATAGGAAGATCTACCAAAAAAAGAAGTTATTTTTGTGCATTGAGGTGTGTGGGAGGGAGAAATAAAATGTAAAATGATCCAGGGTAGCGGCAGGGAACAAATCCATCATAAAAAGCGGCATGAAAAAAATAAACCCACCTGAAGCTCAGCCTTATGGAGAGAGCTGTGCTGTTAAGAATCATCAGATTGTTTTGGGTGGAAGAGACCTTGAAAATCATGGAGTCCAACCATCAACCCAGCGCTGCCAACTCACCACTAAACCATATCCCTCAGCACCACATCTCAATAAAACCCCAAAATATCTATTGCAGGAGTATGGTGATGACTAAAAATAGCTTTCTGGAAGGGAAAGCAAAAAGCCATGGAGTCAGTTTCAAGGTTTCAAAATCGCATCATCATCATCTGCCCAGCTGTAACTACATCCCCACGAGTCTGCTCCAAGTATTGGCAGAAGAAAGCAGAGCTGGGGATAGAAAAAGGTTTCTTGTCATTTTGGTGGCCAAAGGAAAATGAAGCTGCTCTTGGGAAGCTCAGGCAGGTGGGAGTTTTTTGAGCCCAGAATATTGTGATTTGCAACAACAACAACAACAAAAAAGGCTAAATCCATCATCTTTTAATGATCCCAATGGTTAGGGTTTTCATATCAATCTCATAGAATCATCTTGGCTGGAAAAGACTTTTAAGAACATCAAGTCCAACCATTATCTAACTACCAAGTCTGGTGCTAAACCAAGTCCCTCAGCACCACATCTCTGTGTTTTTTAGACATCTCCAGCTTTGGGGATTCAACCACCACCCCAAGGAGCCTCTTCTAGGGTTTGAGAACCCTTGTAGTGAAGAAGTTTCTTCCAATATCCAACCTGAACCTCCCCTTGGTGCATCTTGAGGCCGTTTCCTCTCGCCTCCTTCCTCTGCTCCCAGTGGTGTCACATTGGGACCATCTAGGAGTCCTGCACTGTTTCTTTAAATGTAAATGCTTTCCTTTAGAAACCCTTCCTGAAGGAAAACATCTGAATTCATGGAAATTGCAACAAAGGAGGCATGCCCAGTGCTGGCTGAGAGCCATCTGGCAGCCTATCCAACAAGAGCAAAGGTGTGATGGTTTTAAAGACTGTCTTTTTAATTTTTCTTCACAAAGTTCAAGCAGAGAAAGTGAAGGAATGTCAGTAAGTAACTATTGGGTGTAAGAAGGCAAAATAATGATTGTTCTAAACACTTCCATTGGGGAGAGAGAAATGTTTAAGAACCATTACTCAAAACAAGGTTGGGGAGTTTGGGCAGTGCACAGCTTGCTGGGCTTCTGTCTGGCTGCTGCTGCTTCTTTTCTGGCTGAAGATAACACACTGACCTGGGCAAGCTAAGTCTAACAGCCTCTCTGCTTCTTAACTCTCTGCCTTCTGCCAGGGGGGTCTTGGGGGGAGTCCTTCTGGTTGGGGAGAGAGGCACCCTTGGGGAAGACCCCTCAGGGGAAGCAAAGGGAGCTTGGTTGTGCTTTTCTGTTGATTGTACATATTTGTAAATGTTGTAAATTGTGTATATTTGTACATATTCATTGCATTGCATCATAGATTGTAGATTTGCTTGCAAATACAGCTTTCATTTGCTTCCAGACTGAGCTAGCCTGGTTATTGTTGGTGGGGGGGATTTCAGCTCTCACACTGTTACAATACAAAAGGGCATGTGCTCTCTCATCACCCTGGTGAGGAGGGCTCCTGGGTGTTGCAACATTGGGAAGAAAAGAAGGGTTTAGGTCTTTAAACCCCACTTTACACTCCAGCAGGGGTTTTGTAGGACTTGGAGAACTGGAGAGCAGTGTCCAGCATGGTGTTTGCACATTTGTGGAATCTCCTTCTCTGGAGACTTTCAAGGCCCGTCTGGATGTGTTCCTCTGTGACCTGAGCTAGATTGTATGGTCCTGCTCTGGCAGGGGGTTTGGACTTGATGATCTATTCAGGTCCCTTCCAACCCCTGACATCCTGTGATCCTGTGATTGCCAAGACACTTTCTTGAGTAGTTGCATTATTATGTAATCTTATTTGATGATGATGGTGAGGGGCAGGAGCAAGGCTTGTCTTGGGCTACCCATCAAGCCATGGTTTTCAATCCCTTTCAGTGCTCAGAACTCCTCAGCAGCAAATGCTGCGAGGGAAAGAAGGAGGGAGGGAGGGAGGGATGACAGAACCATAGAGTCATAGAACCGTTTAGGTTGGACAAGATCTTTAACACCATTGAGCCCAACTGTCAACCCAACACCACCATGGCCATTAAACCACGTCCCACAGTGCCATGGGCACATGTTTCTTGAACACCTCCAGGGATGGTGACTCCACCACCTCCCTGGGCAGCCTGTTCCAATGCCTGACCACTCTTTCAAGGAAGACATTTTTCCTTATCTCCAACCTAAACCTCCCCCTGGTGTGATTTCAGGCCATCTCCCCTCATTCTTCCACCTGATACTAGGGAGAAGAGACCAACTCCCAGCTCACTCCAACTTCCTACTGGGAGAAGAGACCAACCCCCATCTCACTCCAACCTCCTTCCAGGGAGTTGCAGAGAGTAAGAAAGCCTCCCCTCAGCCTCCTCTTCTCCAGACTAAACAACCCCAGTTCCCAAGCTGCTCCTCACAACCCTTCACCAGCTTCGTTGCCCTTCTCTGGACACACTCCAGCACCTCAGCATCCTTCTTGTAGTGAGGGTCCCAAAACCAAGCCCAGGATTTGAAGTGCAATCTCAGCAGTGCCTAGTACAGGGATGTCTGCTCACCCCTCTGTGCTCTCTTTTGCAGAGGTGCCAGTGGAGAAGCTGGCCAGCATGACAGCCTTGAGGAGCCTCAACCTCCAGGCAAACCCTGTCAGCCCCGAGGTGCGGCTGCTCGTCCGACCCCTTGTCCCCTTCGACCTGCTGCTGTCCCCAGAGAAGCCCCTCCCTGAAGCCTGACAGGGTCTTGGGGTTCCTGGGTGAGCTCTGCTGACACAGAATTGGAATTAGAGAATTCTAGAATCATTTGGGTTGCAAAAGACCTTGAAGATCAGCAAGCCCAACCATTAACCCAACGCTACCAGGCCATGGAACATACCAGTGGAGAGAACCACCAAAGTATGAACAACTTTTGCTCCTTGAAGTATTATTCTTATTATTTAGCTTTATATATTATAGTACATATGTAATATATTGTAGTGTTTATATATAATATCTATTATATATTTTATATATATTAATATGTATATTATAGTATATAGTATATATTATAGTAAATATATTTATATATACTATATATAAAATAAAATATATATAATATAAAATACATATTTTATATTATATATAAATATATACTATAATATACTATACTATAATATAATAATACAAATTTTAAATATATATTTATATATAAATATATATTTATATGTTTATATATAAGTATACAAAATATATTACATTATTATTATAAATATAATATAAAAATACGGATATCTTTTATATATTTATATATAAATATATTTTATATGTTTATACATACATATACAAAATATATTATATTATATTATATTATATTATATTATATTATATTATATTATATTATATTATATTAGCATTATTTAGGATGTCAGGTAGTGATAGGACTGGGGGGAACAGAACAAAACTAGAAGTGGGTAGATTCAGATTGCATGTTAGGAAGAAATTCTTCCCCATGAGGGTGGTGAGACACTGGCACAGGTTGCCCAGGGAGGTGGTGGAAGCCTCATCCCTGGAGGTTTTTGCAGCCAGGCTGGATGTGGCTGTGAGCAACCTGCTCTAGTGTGAGGTGTCCCTGCCCATGGCAGGGGGGGTTGGAACTGACTGATCCTTGAGGTCCCTTCCAACCCTAACAATTCTATGATTCTATGATTCTCACCACAGCCTTACTGTATTTACTGCAGTCCAAGAAAAAAAAGACTTGGTTGCCATTCGGACTGCAGGCACCAAAGCATGATCTTGCTCTAAGAGTTCCATCTCCTTTTGTGCATCTTGGCTACCAGCAGTGCATGATGCTGGCCCAGAAAGTTCCCACACTTCATGAACTGGTATGAAACAACTCCAGCAATTAACCCATAGCGCTGAGGGAGAACTACCTGTAAGAGTGGTTTGGCTTGGCTCAGTCCCTGCTGCCCTGCTGGTTTTAGCCTAAACCTGCAGTAAGGCAGCCAGTCCCTCCTCTTTTTTTTTTTTTTTTCCTGTCTCTAATAAAAATAAAGCAGCAGGATTCCTCTGCAATGGGATGGTTCCAACAGCTCCCAAGCCAGGGAATCTCATAGGCAGGAAGTAGAGCTGGCATGCTTGCAGTGCAAGGTTTGGGTAAAAGTTTAGGAGTTGGTTGCTTGGCTGCATTCATCCTGCCTGGGAAGTGATGGGAAGCATCTGCTGCCCTGGTCCAGCAAGGCTGGGACAGCAGGGGACATCCCTCTGTTCCCCTTGGAATTGCTGATATGGCCAAGTGCCACACACCTGATTAAATGTTTTCCTGGTTTTCTTTTGTGTTTATTAAATTTGTGAGTGAGCAGTTGTCTTCTCCTTCAAGAAACCCCTTTGCACCTCCCCATGCAGCTCAGACTGATGCCTTCAGCTGGATTCTGCCCAGACCTGAGCAGTATTTCTCTGGATTTTTCCAGGGTTTTTTTCCCCAAGGAAATGTGGTTTCCCCTAAGGTTTTTCAAAGTAGAAATAAAAGAGACCCAGTGCCAACAGGTCCCCACACACTGCTCGTCCCATGGGTGTCTCCAGAAGCATTCAGCCACTTCCTGGGTGCTGTGGGTCTTGAAGACCTGCTGCTTTCTCTTCCAGGAAGAGCTGTAGAGCTCAGGATGGGGCTCTAGAAGGATGCTGTCTCCTTGGTGTCAGGGAGGCCACTACTGGGTGTCCCTTGGCAGCTGGCTGCCTGCAGAACAAGTCCTGGGAGAAACCGCAGGCGTTATCTCCAAATGCCTTGTTTAAACCTCTCCTTTGTGTTTGCTCCTTTGTGTTTTTGAGCGGCAAACACTTCCCAGCGGTGTGGGCTGGCTGGAGGCTGCCAGGAATCGTTGATCCTGGAAATATTTGACTTCTAGGCTTGCCCAAGCCCGACTTTGGGAAAAAAACGTGGTAAGAGGGGGGTGTTGATGTTGGCAGGGACGGAGGAGCTGGCATCAGAGCAGCTTTGGGCCAGGACCAGCACCCCTAAGGACCATGCTGCTTTTCTCCAACACCTGGGACACACACACACACGTGTGTCCTCCCCACTTGTACTGTGGCTCCCAGCATGTTTGCCCACCCCGGGATGGGCAGGAGCACTGCTGGGAACACCAGCCATCAGCTGTCAAGGGCCAGCATCATCGCGGGGACCTCAGGCGAGACAAGGGGAATGCGGAGCCCTACGCTCCCCAGGCACCACACACACTCCGGCTCTCCCCTCGCCTCCCGTGGGCTTGTTCCTCCCCCCCACCCCCCGTGCTGCCTCGGTACCCCGGTATCCATGGCGATGGGAGGATGTCCCCCCCCGTCATCCCCCTCCTCCTCACCGCTGCAGCCGCCAAGCAGCTGCAACCAGCGCGGCAGCACCACTATACCGGCACCGGGGCTCAGCCCCGGGCTAGGGGGCACCGGGGAAGGAACGGGGACAAACTCCCCCCGCACGCCTTCCCCCCCCCATCAGTATGCCAGCGATGCAGCCCCCGGAGCCAGCCCGGGCTGGCGAAGGTGAGTACCAAGACCTGATTTATTTCATTTCACCCCCAAATAAAGGCATTCTGCTGCACACCCCTATGCCACCAGCCCAGCCTCTCCCTGAGGTGGTTTCCCACAGCCAGACAAGGTGGACCCCCATCTCCTTGCCACCCTTCTCTGGTCCCCCACTGTCCTCTCGTCACGGCAGCTGAGATGTGCAGATGAAGCCTCACTCCATCCATTCATTCACCCGGCACCGACCCGGGCGCTCGGCAGCGCCTTCTTTCCTTTTCCTTCTTGAAACCGCCTGGAATGCTTCATCCTCAGGACACTCACCTCCCGCTAATGCCGCAAGACGTTGCAGCCCAGAGAGCTAAAGTCCACCAAAGTTTCGGGTTTAATAATGCAGGGTTTGGGCAACCTCCTGTCAGCCTTTGCTATCACTTCTGCTTAACGAAGCCGGTTGGTGCGAGCGGACCTGATGCCAACCGTCTGGAGCATGGTGCCCCAGCAGCTCCCAGCTTTCTTGCCTCTTCGAGAGACTCCTTCTCCGGTGCTGGTGCTGCAAAGCCTCCCCAGCACCTTTCCGAAGCCCTGCTGGGAACGTGTTGGCCGAATCCTGCACCCTGGACAGGGCTCTAGCCTCGGGGCAGCTTGTGGTGCCGGTGACTGGGAAGAACATCTCAGCTGCGCTGAGCACCAGCACAGGGCCGGGGGGGATGACACTGCCGCCCACCATGAGGTGGCTTTGCAGTGCTTTCTCCAAGCAGGGATGACCTATAGGCAGTTAGACTGAGCCTTAAAGCCAAAAAAAAAAAAAAGCCTTTTCTTGCCTTAAAACTGCAGCTTGGCTTTGCCCAGAGTAAGTCCTATCGCCACTGCAGGCGCCATCCTGTGTCCCTGCTGGCATAAAACTGAGGGAATCCGGAGCGCTGCTCAGACCTGCCACCCCTCATTAAACCTCTGGGGACAAAATGCCACCTCCCTTCTCCATCAGGAGCTCCCAGGTATCATAATTGCATCTAATTATTGCTCTAGACCTCGGAGGAAGGCAAGGTCTCCTCTTCCCCAACCCATCTCCCTCAGGTCCTGCAGCTTTGCCGGGCAGAAGAAGATTTTAGGGGATGTCAAACAGCAAAGAAGAAGCAGCAGCAGGCACCCATGAGATGATATGCTCCCAGTCTGGCCATGCTGGGGGACCTGGGCACAGCTGCCACACAGCTGGAGCGTTGTGGTGTCAAATTGTGGGTTTGTCTTCCTTGCTTCATCCCTTTAAAAAAAAAAAAATCCCGTGAGGACAGGATGTCTTTCTGGGCTGCTTTGATTCCTCCTTGAAATCATGACAGAAATAATAATGGTATAAAATAATAATGGTGCTAAGTAATAATGGCATTAAATAATAATAGTATTAAATAATAATGGTATCAAATAATAATGGCATTAAATAATAATGGTATCAAATAATAATGGTATTAAATGATAATGGCATAAAATAATAATGGTACTAAATAATAATGGCATCAAATAATAATGGCATCAAATAATAATGGTATTAAATAATAATGGCATAAAATAATAATGGTATGAAATAATAATTAAGCCAATGTGCTGCAGTGCCTGGGGCTGCCTAACTGAAGGAGGAGAAGGAAGCTTGTTGGGGCACTGAGCTGGTGCCAGCAGGTCACATCCCAGCCAGGCTGGGCACTGACACACATATGAAAAGCCACCTCTGAGGACATTAAGAAGCAAAGGGAATAATCACTTCATCCTCTTCCAGCTCCATTCTCCTGCCTTCCCTTCTCCAGGTCCTTCCAACAGCAGCTGGCCCAACTCCACCACAAGCCAGAAGCACCTCCTGAGGGAGAACTACACCTTCTCAGCTTACTACCAGCATTCCTCCCCCGTGGCTGCTGTGTTCATCTTGGCCTACACCTTCATCTTCCTCATGTGCATGGTGGGCAACTTCCTGGTGTGCTTCATCGTGGTGAAGAACCGCCAGATGCGGACAGTCACCAACATGTTCATCCTCAACCTGGCCATCAGTGACCTGCTGGTGGGCATCTTCTGCATGCCCACCACCTTGGTGGACAACCTCATCACGGGTGAGCAGGGCAGCAGAAGGGCAAGATGCAAGGAGGGGAGAGAAGGGGGTGGGGAACATCACCTACCTTCTGCCCTCCTCCATGTATGAGGACATCCCATGGGTGATTCTTGTACTGAGGACAGGTGGTGGCCTCTCAACCACATCTGATGGAAGGTGTCAATCCATTCAAAAATAATAATTAAGTGGGGAAGAAATCCTTTTTTAATGGAGGTTTTGGACATTTTAGGCAAAATGTGTATGACCTTGATGCTGCATTTCCATATTTATTTATTCTCCACACATATTTATTCTCCGTTCTCCACCAAACAGCACTGAAAAAAAACCTTCTTCTTCTGTTGATCTTCTCCCATGCTGGCTCAGCTCTGCCTGTTGACCTTCCAGAAGATAAAAGGGTTGACATGGTTGGCAGGAGCTTGGGTGTGGGAGTAGCTGAGTCTGTGGGGCAGAGTCTGTATTTATTTATTTGTTATGGGGTGCAATTTATTTATTTCCCCAGCCCCCTCAGCAGTGGGGTCAAGAAACAAGGTGAAAGTCCTTCTGACTGTGGAGCCCAAGGTTGGTCCCTGTGATGACCTTTTAAGCCTTACATAAGGGTAGGAGAACTTACAACCACCACCCTCCTTGAGCTTCTAAGAAGTATAACATTACACATTTTGGGGCTTTTCTCCAACCATCTGCCCTGCTAAAGGCCATCTTTGTGTAAGCCTTTGCATTGGATCCATGGCCAATGTTACTGGGATGAGCTTCAACAAGACCCAATGCCAGGTCCTGCACTTGGGGCACAACAACCCCAAGCAACGTTTCAGGCTTGGGGCAGTGTGGCTGCAAAGCTGCCTGGCAGAAAGGGACCTGGGGGTTCTAATGGACAAGCAGCTGAATATGAGCCAGCAGAGTGCCCAGGTAGCCAAGAAAGCCAAAGGCATCCTGGCTTGGATCAGAAATGCTGTGTCCAGCAGGAGTAGGGAGGGGATTGTCCCCTGTACTCAGCTCTGGTGAGGCTACACCTTGAGTAGTGTCCAGTTTTGGGCACCTCAATACAAGAGAGATGTGGAGGTGCTGGAACCAGTGCAGAGGAGGGCAAGGAAGCTGGGGAAGGGCCTGGAGAATAAATCTGATGAGGAGCAACTGAAGGAGCTGGGGATGGTTAGCTTGGAAAAGAGGAGGCTGAGGGGAGACTTCATTGCTGTCTACAACTACTTGAAAGGAGGTTGTAGAGAGGCTGCTGCTGGTCTCTTCTCACAGGTAATTAGTGATAGAGCAAGAGGGAATGGCTTCAAGCTACCACTGGGTAGGCTTAGACTGCACATTGGGAAAAAAATTTTCACAGCAAGGGTGGTCAGGGACTGGAATGTGCTGCCCAGGGGGGTGGTGGAGTCACCAACCCTGGATGTGTGTCAAGGTGGTTTGGATGTGGTGCTTGGGGCTACGATTTAGGGGTGAACCTTGTAGAGCAGGGTTCTGGGTTGGACTTGGTGATCCCCAGGGTCTTTTCCAACCTGAATGTTTCTGTGATTCTGTGATAAGCCAAAATTGCAGCTGCTCTTAGGAGCCACCCATCCAACACCAGGGTGGATGGGGACATCTAGAGGAAGCTGCTGCTGGACCCAGCCAAGCCAAAGGCACACCTCCAATCTCCACGGTGTCTCCTTGCAGGCTGGCCCTTTGACAACGCCATGTGCAAAATGAGCGGCTTGGTGCAGGGCATGTCCGTCTCTGCCTCTGTTTTCACGCTGGTGGCAATCGCCGTGGAGAGGTACATTGGTGTGGGGAGGAGTGGGTGTGGGGACAACCCCCCCCTCAGCATGTTCAGGTGTCCCATGCGGTGTTCCATCACGAGGAAATCATCCAGGGGCATCATGAGCATGACCCATATCTCCAGGAGGATCACTAAGCTGTCCATAGGGCATCCCAGCAAGGTGTCCTTTCCCACCCTGGGCTGAAAACATCAAAGCTGGAGAGATCCCAACCTATCTCTGCCATCAAAAGTCATACGTAAAAAGCAACCCACCTTACTCTCCCTCCCCACCCCCAGGTCCTGGCCATCCTCCTTCCCCAGGGATGTTCCACCAGGTGCTTAAAGCCAGATTCTGCCTCCCCACACACAGGTTTCGATGCATTGTCCACCCCTTCCGGCAGAAGCTGACATTGAAGAAAGCCCTGGTGACCATCACTATCATCTGGGTGCTGGCCCTGCTCATCATGTGCCCTGCTGCCATCACCCTGACTGTCACCAGGGAGGAGCACCACTTCATGGTGGACACCTACAACAACTCCTACCCCCTCTACTCCTGCTGGGAGGCCTGGCCTGAGACGGGGATGAGGAGGATCTACACCACTGTCCTTTTTTCCCACATCTACGTGGCCCCCCTGGCCCTCATTGTCATCATGTACACCCGCATTGCCTTCAAGCTCTTCAAGTCAGCAGCACCTGCCTGTGGTCAGGAGGAGCAGGAGGGGAGGAAAGTCTCCCGGAGGAAGGCCAAGGTCATCAACATGCTGATCATCGTCGCCCTCTTCTTCACCCTGTCCTGGCTGCCCCTCTGGACACTGATGCTGCTGATGGACTACGGACGGCTGAGCGAGCGCCAGCTCCACCTGGTCACCGTCTACGTCTTCCCCTTCGCCCACTGGTTGGCCTTCTTCAACAGCAGCGCCAACCCCATCATCTACGGCTACTTCAACGAGAACTTCAGGCGGGGCTTTCAGGAGGCCTTCAGGGCCCCTTTCTGCTCACACCACCACCACCAGCCCTACACCCCCAGAAGCCACGGCCGCAGCATCCTCTTTGCCACCCGCAACCGTGTCTTCGCCCGGGCCCAGGGCAGCGACTCTCCGCCCGCTTCCGAGTCGGGGCCCTTGGCCCCACACCCCACCAGTGTCCATGCATGGGACGGCTGAGCTGCTGCCATGGCTAGCGGCCACCTCAGCATGGCATTGCGGGATGGGGAAGGGGGGATTGGCTATGAGGCTCTCAAATAAAGGCTTGGACAGGAGTACTTTTTGCTGCTAAAAAAACAGCTGAACGGCCAAGCCTGGAGTGGTGATGAATGGGAGCTCAAGCCTGTTGGTGACCAGGCATGAGTGGAGCTCCCAGGGCTCAGTGCTGGGGCCAGTCCTCTTTAACAGCTTTCTCATGGATGAGGGGATGGAGGCACCTTCGGTTAAGTTTGCAGACTAGGGGGAACAGAACAAAACTAGAAATGGGTAGATTCAGATTGGATGTTAGGAAGAAGTTCTTCACCACGGGAGTGGTGAGATGCTGGAACAGGTTGCCCAGGGAGGTGGTGGAAGCCTCATCCTTGGAGATTTTGAAGGCCATGCTGGATGTGACTCTGAGCAACCTGCTCTAGTGTGAAGTGTCGCTGCCCATGGCAGGGAGGTTGGAACTAGGTGACCCTTGAGGTCCCTTCCAACCCTAACAATTCTATGATTCTATGACACCAAGTTGGGTGAAAGTGTTGATCTGCTTCAGGGTAGGAAGGCTCTACATAGGGACCTGGCCAAGGTTAATGGGATGAGGTTCAACAAGGCCAAGTGCTGGGCCCAGCACTTGGGTCACAACAACCCCCATGAATATTCCAGGCTGGAGGGAAAGTGGCTGGAAAGCTGCTGGGTGGAATAGGACCTGGGGATGTTTGACAACAGCTGGCTGAAGATGTGCCCAGGTGGCCACGAAGGCCACCAGCATCCTGCCTGGATCAGCAACAGAGCAGGGATTGCTCCCCTGTGCTCTCCACTGGTGTGGCCACACCTTGAATGCTGGGTTGAGTTTTGGGCCTGTCACTCCAGGAAGGACATTGAGCTGCTGAAGCAGGTCCAGAGAACGGCAACTAAGCTGGGGAAGGGTCTGGAGAACAGGGCTGGTGAGGAGCAGCCGAGGGAGCTGTGGCTGTTCAGTCTGGAGATACGGAGGCTGAGCGGAAACCTTCTGGCTCTCTACAACTCCCTGAAAGGAGATTGCACCAAGGCAGGTGTGGATCTCTTCTCCCACGCAACAAGCGATAGGACAAGAGGACACTGCCTCAAGCTGCACCAGGCGAGGTTTAGGTTGGACACCAGGTTAAAAAACAACAAAAAAAATCACTTTATTGAAGGAACGGTTAAACACTGAACCACGCTGCCCAGGGCAGTGGCGGAGACCTCACCCCTGAAGGGATTTCAAAGCCGCGTGTAGACGTGGCGCTGAGGGACGTGGTGCAGCGGTGCTCTGACAGCGCTGGCTTAACGCTGGGACTCGATGATCTTAAAGGGGATGATCGGCGACTACATCAGCGCCCGGCCGCCGCCATCTTGCTGGGCTGGAGGCCCCGCGCCATGCGGACGCGCGCCCCCGCCCGCCACGGCGGCGGGCGGGGGGCGCGCGTCCGCGTGGCGCAGGGGCAGAGGAAGGAGGGGGGGTGGGCTGTCAGCGGGCAAGCTTTGACGCCTGCGCAGTGCGCCCCCGGCGGCTCGGAGGGGGCGTGTCGCGGCGCGCATGCGCAGTGCGGCAGCCGGCGGCTGAGGGCAGGCAGCGCCATGGCGGGGTACAGCGTGGAGGAGCGCGCCGCGCCTCATAGCCTGCAGTACCGGCTCTTCTTCAGTGAGTTCTTTCCGCCTGTCCTCATCTTTCTTCAGCTTCTCGGGGTTTGGGAGGGGAGAGGCGAGGCTCTCCTGGGGGAGCGGTTTGAGGTGCGACCCCTCCCAGCCTCACCTGGTGTAGCGCCCCTCAGGTAGTTAGGGCCTGGAGGGTGTCCAGGTCAGGTAGGGTCTGACTCGTTGCCTCTTGCCTTGCAGAGGATGCCGCCGGCCGTTACATCTCTCCCTTCCATGATATCCCTATCTACGCGGATGCCGGCAAGGTAAGAGGGGAGAAGGGCCACCAAGGCGGGTGGCTGATGTGGTCTCGCTGGAGGGCTGGGCTTTGAGAGTGAGCGTCGTATCAGTAGCTCTGTAGGCCTGGGATACCCAAAGGAGGCTCCCAGTTCTTTACGCTGTCCTGGGATACTCGAAGGAGGCTCCCAGTTCTTTACAAAGGCCTGCGATATCCGAAGGAGGCTCCCAGTTCCTTGCACTGGCCTAGGATACCCGAAGGAGGCTCCCAGTTCCTTACACTGGCCTAGGATACCCGAAGGAGGCTCCCAGTTCGTTACAAAGCCTGAGATCCCCGAAGGAGGCTCCCATTTCCTTGCACTGGCCTAGGATATCCGAAAGAAGCTCCCAGTTCGTTACAAAGACCTGGGATCCCCGAAAGAGGCTCCCAGTTCCTTACAAAGGCCTGGGATCCCCGAAGGAGGCTCCCAGTTCCTTACAAAGGCCTGGGATCCCCGAAGGAGGCTCCCAGTTCCTTACAAAGGCCTGGGATCCCCGAAGGAGGCTCCCAGTTCCTTACAAAGGCCTGGGATCCCCGAAGGAGGCTCCCAGTTCCTTACAAAGGCCTGGGATCCCCGAAGGAGGCTCCCAGTTCCTTACAAAGGCCTGGGATCCCCGAAGGAGGCTCCCAGTTCCTTACAAAGGCCTGGGATCCCCGAAGGAGGCTCCCAGTTCCTTACAAAGGCCTGGGATCCCCGAAGGAGGCTCCCAGTTCCTTACAAAGGCCTGGGATCTCCGAAGGAGGCTCCCAGTTCCTTACAAAGGCCTGGGATCCCCGAAGGAGGCTCCCAGTTCCTTATATTGCGTCTTAGCAGGAGCACCTAAAGCATTGCCAGGTCTTGCAAAGAATGAATTCCCATTTCTCTTAATCACAGCCTCAGGAAGAGTGATGTAGGAGAAAAGGGTGGATCATCCCATTCTCATATTCATGTCTGAGATCCAAGTGGTTGTCTAGAGCTTGCCCATGAGGTCATATGAAAGGGTTTTGGGTTAAAAGAATCAACGTCATTTAGCTAAATATCTACATGGACTCCTAGTTTTGTGCTTTGTAGTATTTCAGGCTTGAGTTTTGACTGCAGTAAGGCTACCTTATGCCTGTGGTATCAGCAGCTACTGAACATAGAATCATAGAATTGTCAGGATTGGAAGGGACCTCAAAGATCATCCAGTTCCAACCCCCTGCCTGCTGTGGGCAGGGAGACCTCACACTAGATCAGGTTGCTCAGAGCCCCATTCAGCTTGGCTTTAAAAACCTCCAGGGATGGGGCTTCTACCACTTTCTACAGAAGGTAAGGATACTAAATTCTGGCTGCAGCAGCTCCTGGGGACCTCTTGCCTCACAAAAAGTGCAGATGGGGGAACCTGCCACATGCAGTGCTGCAGGGCTTTCACATCCTTCTAGCAGCTGGTCAAATTAGGCTGCTCTGAATCACTGCCTGAAATACCCCAGGAAACCAAACCAGCTGTATTTCAGTTTTTACTGAGGGCTTTTGCAGTGGAATCTTGGGCTCTCTGACTCTTCCTTACCTTTGTGGCTTGTCTCTAATTGTTGTTTTTTTTTTTTTTAGCACGTACTGAAAAGCTCTGCAGCTTGAGAAATGTGGGTGAACTGACTGAATGTTCATGCTGGTGCTCATTGGGAGGTGGAGAGTGGCTATGGGAAGGGAAAAATGGGGAAAAAAAGTATGCAAAATTGAGAGCTGAACATCTAAGAAGTGGCTGATGGAGCTTTGAAGTGTTCAGAATGTGCTCTGGCAAGCCTGAGGTGGCTTTTGCCTGCTCAGAAGGGGGCAGATGGATTGTAATGGTCAAGGACAGCAGTGAAGCAGTTTCTGCAGCTGAGTGGGAAAGCAGATCTCAGCACCAGGTGTCTGAAAGGTAACTGGGACAAGGAAAATCCAGCTGATGCTGTGCTTTGCAAGCATTCACAGAGCAGGAGGGTGTGTATAGGGGTGAGGAGGATTTCCATGGGCTGGGAATGATTAACAAGGGAGACTGGGCTACTGGTGTGCCTTCAGGCATTTAGTGCTGCTTGCCAGAGTCCCTCTGGGGCTAATGCTGTTCGCCAGGTCATTAAGAGAAGCAAGTAACCACTTAAGGTCACAGCCCCTGAAGTTACACAATAGTGCTGGTCACATTAGACCTCTGTCTGTGGCTGGAGCACCTCTGCAGAGATTTTACTCCTTACTTAGCTGTTCCATTACCAGCTGTGGTAGGGAGCCCAGCTTGGAGCAAAAGGTTGTCTTACTCCGTCTAGGCTCCTTAATCTTTATCCTTAAGACACTGAGAGGATTGCAGGGTGGTTTGTTGCTCAGTTTTTTTCAGTCCAGGGCTGGGGTGTGCTGACCTTATCTGTACCTGTGTCTCTTGGTATGGCAAAGGAGTGACCTTGGGCTACTTGCTAGGGTGTCTTGGGCTGCCAGTGGCACTGTGGGGAAACTGCAAGCAAGACAAAGATGCACCCCCAGGTCACCTTTCCTTACCTGCAAAGCCAGCTCTGATTGCCTCAGTCCTTTCCTCATTACTTAGAAATAAAACCAGCACTTTTACATCTGGACTACAGTACTGGGACCAGTCTCGTTTAACATCTTTGTCACTGAGTGCACCCTCAGCGTGTTCACCGATGGTCCCAAGCTGTGTGGTGCAGCAGACAGGCAGGAGGGGAGGGATCCATCCAGAGGGACCTTGACAGGCTGGAGAGGTGAGCCCAGGACAGCCTCATGAGGTTCAACAAGACCAAGTGCAAGGTCCTGAAGCTGGGTCAGGGCAATCCCAAGCACTGATATAGGCTGGGCAGGGACTGGCTGGAGAGCAGCCCTGAAGATAAGGGACTTGTGGATGAGAAGCTCAACATGAGCCAGCAGTGTGCTCTTGCAGCCCAGAAAGCCAACCAGAGCCTGGGCTGCAGCAAGAGAAGTGTGGCCAGCAGGGTGAGGGAGGTGATTCTCCCCCACTGCTCCACTCTGCTGAGACCCCACCTGGAGTATTGTGTCCAGTTCTGGAGCCCCTAGTACAAGAAGGGTCTGGAGGTGCTGGAAGGTGTCCAGAGAAGGGCCATGAGGATGAGCAGAGGACTGGAGCTCCTCTCCTATGGAGACAGACTGAGAGAGTTGGGGTTGTTCAGTTTGGAGAAGGCTCTGAGGAGACCTTCTTGTGGCCTTCCAGTATGTGAAGGGGGCTACAAGAAGGCTGATGAGGGACTTTTGAGGGTGTCAGGGAGTGATGGAACCAGGAGGAGTGGATCCAAGCTAGAGAAGGGGAGATTCAGATTAGATGTTAGGAAGAAGTTTTTCCCCATGAGGGTGGTGAGACACTGGCACAGGTTGCCCAGGGAGGTGGTGGAAGCCTCATCCCTGGAGGTTTTTGCAGCCAGGCTGGATGTGGCTGTGAGCAACATGCTCTAGTGTGAGGTGTCCCTGCCCATGGCAGGGGGGTTGGAACTGGATGATATTTAAGGTCCCTTCCAACCCTGACAGGTCTGTGATTCTGTGAAATGAATGTTGAGCCACTGCAGTAATAAACTTCTGCTGAGGGAGAGTGTGGGCAAAGTCAATGATGTAACAGCACTCGTTGCACAATAGCAATCCAATTATGGTGCAGTACAGGTGGAAGGGATTTTTGCAGTGTAATGCTGCTTAAGGTGGGGATTAGGAACTTTGTCAGGGCTGGGGAGCAAGGTTTGACTTGACTCAAAGCCATCATCTCTTCAAACAGCAAGTGTTAAGGTTCAAGCATGGAAAAAATTGAGGAGGAGACTGACACTGAGCTCTCAAGAGGCCTCTCAGCCCAGCTGGAGTCAACAGGAGAGGTTTTTAAGCCTCACCTGTAAACCAAAGAGTTCAAGATGTGGCTTTATGTTTCTCTCCCAGACTTTTCTCCTTACACCATGCTGCTGCTGCTGATGTTTGCTTTTATAGGAGTGTCAGCTTGAAGGAGCTCAAGCATCTTTCCGTGCTTCTAGAGAGACTATAATATATTGGAGAGGGATGTTCTAGGTTATTCAGGGCAGTTACCCACTTCATTAAACAGGTGGCTTACTCCTGTAAGCCTTCTATGTTGCCAGGGTGGCTCTTGCTGGAGCATTAAGTTGTTTGTGTTTTAATAAATATGTCTTGACACCTCATTTACATCCCAGATGCCTTTGATGCTCTTAACCCTACTGTTCTGTAACCTGGGAACGTGATGGATATGTTCCTAGGTGGCAGCTGATAAGAGTGTGGGTAACCTCAATCTAGCTTTTGCTGGTGTCTTTCATGTGATTCAGCTTTGATTTGACATGCAGCTGACTGGAAGGCCAATGGCATCCTGGGGTGCATCAAGAAGAGTGTGGCAAGTAGATCTCCTCACCCTTTACTCTGTGCTGGTGAGGTCACATCTGGAGTTTTGTGTCCAGTTCTGGGCTCTCCCATTCAAGAAGGACAAGGACTTGCTGGAGAGGGTACAACAGAGGACTATAAAGATGCTAAGGGGACTGGAACATCTTACCTATGAGGAGTTTCTTGTGGTCTGGGAAAGAGCAGACTGAGAGGGATTTCATCAAAGCTATTAAATACTTCAAGGGTGGATGTCAGGAGGATGAGGCCAGTCTGCTTTCAGTGGTGCCCAGGGACAGGACAAGGGGCAACAAGCTCAAACTTGAACATAGGAAGTTCTATCTAAACATCAGGAGGAACTTCTGTAATTTCAAGGTGCCAGAGCAGTGGAACAGGCTGTCCAGAGGTGGTGGAGTCTCCATCTCTGGAGATAGTCAAAACTCATCTGGATGTGTTCTTGTGACCCTCTTCAGGTGTCCCTGCCTTGGCAGGGGGGGTTAGACTCTTACATTCTCTAGAGGTACCTTCCAACCCCTAACATTCTGTGATTCTGTGAGTTCTACAAGGGGAGACTGGGGGAGCTGGGTCTCTTTAGCTTGGAGGAGACTGAGGGATGACCTCATTCATGTTGATAAAGATGTACAAGATGAGTGCCAAGAGGATGGAGCCAGGCTCTGCTGGATGATGCCTAATGGCAGGACAAGGGGCAATAGGTGGAAGTTCCATGGAAACATGAGGAAACATTTTTTCACTGTGTGACAGAACACTGGAGCAGGCTGCCCAGGTGGGGTTGTGGCGTCTCCCTCTCTAGAGATATTCAAGACCCACCTGGATGTGTTCTGTGTGATCTGCTCTAGGTGATCCTGCTCTGGCAGGGGGTTGGACTGGATGAGCTTTTGAGGTCCCTTCCAACCCCTAACATTCTGTGACTTCCATCAACTAAATCAAAGCTAGCACTGAGTGGGGGGGTGGGGGGGGAAAGGAGAAAAAAACAGAGGGAAAATCTTCTGAAGTGTCTGTATTTCCTGTCTAATTATTTGTGTTCCTCAGTTTCAAGTGTGGTCTTGAGATTCCTTCCTGTTCATTGGTGTTTTGCTTTCCTCAGCACGTGTTCAACATGGTCGTGGAAGTACCTCGATGGACAAACGCTAAAATGGAGGTAACAATATGACTGCTCTTAGCTTTAAGTGCTTGAGCTGACTAATCTGTTAATGCTTGGCTTTGCTGATTCTCTCCTTCTCACCTCCACCTCCTAAAGTAGAGTGGTTTCTAACTGCTCCTGTAAATATCTGCTTAATGATAGAGCCTCTAGTATGGAGGCTGAGACTTGCAGAAGTTGGAATTTCTCGGTATTCAGAGAATCGTCATAGAATGGCTTGGGTTGGAAGGGACCTTAAAGGTCATCTAGTCCAACTCTCCTGCTATGGGCAGGGACACCTTGCACTAGATCAGGTTGCTCAGAGCCACGTCCAGCCTGGCCTTGAACACCTCCAGAGAGGAGGTTTGTATCTACATCTACTGAAACTATATCCCAGGAGGTGGCAATGGAACAGGAAACAGAGTTGTCCAATATGTGCTGTTGGCCTCAGGGTCAGCTCCCAGTTTCCTGCCTTGTCAGTCAGCAGCCAGCTTTGTTACTTAAATAAATAAATATTTTAATTTTTTTTTCTTAGCACCATAGAGAGATTTATGTAACTTCTCCTTTCAGATTGCAACAAAGGATCCCTTAAACCCCATCAAGCAAGACGTGAAGAAAGGAAAGCTACGCTTCGTAGCCAACGTGTTTCCCCATAAAGGTTATATCTGGAATTATGGTGCTATCCCACAGGTAACTTCTCTTGGGGGCTCACCCTTTCTGCTGGGGACAAAGCAAGGTTTTGACTTTGAAGTAGAGGGAGGCTTGTAGCTAATGCTGTGAACAGGGAGAGTGAGCAGTTGCTGCTGGTAAGGTACTTGCTGTGTCACTCCTCTCTTTGGCCACTCAGCAGTTTGGTTGGACAGCAGCTGGCAGGTCTTTGTCTTTGGATAATGGAAGCTGTCACCACACAAAGGAGGTTCATCACAGTGGGCAACTAGCAATGCAGTGCCTTCAGTTCCTTCTTGATGAAGCATTAAAGAGGTGAAGTTTTAAGCTAATGGTACAGGATCATAGAACCAGAGAATGGTTTGGGTTGAAAGTGACCTTAAAGATCAGCTAGTTCTGACCCCCCTTGCCATGGGCAGGGGCACTTTAGTTAAGTTATTTTAGACTTTGTATTTGGACAATGACAATCTAACCAGATCTGAAGAGTTTGTTTCCTGTTTCTGCCCATCTTACTCTTCAGAGTGTAAATCACACAACCAGACTAAGGTATTGACCTGGTGGATGATGGTAGATGTCAGGACCTCAGTGTTGGGTTTGAGAAGGGCTCTCAGCAGTCCAGAGACTGTGTGAGGCAGGTATCTGCATCTGCACAGGCACACTTTGTCTGAAGCAGCTGGTATGGTGGGGACAGCAGACAGTGCTACACCTGGTCATCTGTCTGGATGCATCATGAGCTCTTGACTATCCTAGTGGTGTCCTGGCATGCAGAGATTTGGGAAGAGCATTCCTTTTTTTTTCTGTCCCACCAACCTTAGAGCTCCTATGTGCTCCTTAGTTGCACATAGGCACAGTGTCCTTTAACTCCTGACCAGAAGCTTGTTTCAAGCAGTTTACTGGTGTTGGAGAGACAGTTTCCAATCCCAGCTGTAGAATCCTGTCTTTCATCTTCTGTTCCCCACTCTAGGTGAGAAGCACAGGGACTCTGCTTTCTTGTCACTGCTCTAGCACGACAGCACTGGCTTTAATTCCTTAATTAAACGGAAACAATACACCCTGCCTTGTCTTCCACCTCTGTCAGACTCCTATCTGGAGTTCAGGAAGTGTCTGTTAAGATATGACCGAGGAGAGGAACAGGCAGGCAGCCAAATCACTAAATGTTCTTTATAGATGTGAACTTCACCTTTATGCAGCCCTGGGCTAGAGGAAGAAGCCTGGAAAGCTGTTGGGAAAAGTGGTGTTGGTGGGAGGGGGCAGCTTACCCTTGGCAAGATAAGACCTTTCAGCTGGGATTCAAACCACGTTTGCTGGCACATAAAGACCTGAAAGCCAGCATCAAGTGGGCCATCATCATCTGTACCTTGGAGGCAATTGCATGCCTGAAATCATAGTAGAATTGTTTTGGATGGAAAAGACCTCTAAGATCGTCAAGCCAATGAACCTGCTTTTTGTTTCCACTTGAGAGCTCTTACTCCTGTGTGTGGGGATCGTTTTGGGTTTTTTTTTGTGTTTGCAGACTTGGGAGGACCCAGGTCACAAAGATGAGAACACTGGCTGCTGTGGAGATAACGATCCCATTGATGTGTGTGAGATTGGAAGCAAGGTAAGGCACTCCAAAGGCCTTTAGAAACACAGAATTAGTGTCTCTGCAGTCAGTTATCCTGAGGTATGATTCACTTCCCACCTCCTCTGCCTTTTAAGTTCCCTCCACTACTTCTGGAGGTGGTTGATGATTTCTTGAAGCAGAAGCCAAGGCTTGATAAACAACAGCTAATTGTGTGGCACCCCACTTCTGGCTGAGCTCTCACAGCTTGTGCCATCTCCTGTTGTGCATTCCTGGGATGCAGCAGTACAGACAACAGGGTCGTTGTCCTTGCAGGTCTGCTCTCGAGGAGAAGTCATCAAAGTGAAGGTGCTGGGCACCCTGGCACTGATTGATGAGGGGGAGACAGACTGGAAGGTAATTGCTATTAATGTTGAAGACCCTGAAGCAGACAACTATAATGGTAAGTACCAGGTGCAAAGAGCAGGCTTTTAGTGCTTCTCTTTCTCCCTTGAGAGCCTGTAAGAAACCTTACAGTCAGGGTATGGGCTTGTTCCTTCTGTGCCAGGGTATTAATCACTGGAAGGACAGCATGACAGGGTGTTATCAACCCTACAGCAAAACATTTTACTGCTGTTTATCCCAAATTGTCAGTCCTCTGCCCAGCCTGGCATCTCAAAGAAAGTGGCTGTACAGCCTGTCCTCTGGGGTAGAAAGAAAGAGATTGTTCAGTGAGTTTCTAATCAAAGCTGTCTCAATGTGCCCATGCCCCTGGGGGCACTTGGGATATACTTGGAAGATGGAAATCTGACTTTCCTGTGCAGATGCCCACTCTGGGTCTTTGCTGTAGCCTGTCTGAAATGTTGATAAGGCTGCTTGAGGAGCAGCTGAAAGAGGAGCAGGGTAGTAGCTTATAAAATCATAGAATCATTTAGGTTGAGGGGATGAGGAGGTTGAGAGCAGCCCTGCAGAAAGGGACTTGGAGGTCCTAATGGATGAGAAACTGGATGTGAGCCACCAAAAGGCAAATGACACCCTGGGCTGCATCAAAAGCAGCGTGGCCAGCAGAGGCCTTGAGGGAAGTGATTCTGCCACTCTGCTCTGGTGAGACCTCACCTGGAATACTGTGTTTAGCTATGGGGCTCTCAACACAGGAATGACATGGACCTGCTGGAACAGGTCCAGAGGAGGGCCATGAAGATGGTCAGAGGGCTGGAGCACCATTCCTGTGGGGACAGGCTGGGAGACTTGGGGTTGTTCTGCCTGAAGAAGAGAAGGCTCTGGGGAAACCTTGTAGCTGCATTTCAGTGTCTGAAGGGGGCCTGGGGGAAGGCTGAGGAAGAACTGTTTAGAAGGGCCTATGGTGATAGGACAAGGGGCAATGGTTTGAAGCAGGACAGATTTAGGTTGGACATTAGGAGGAAGCTCTTCAGAATGCAAGTGATGAAATACTGAACAGGTTACCCAGAGATGTGGTGGAGGTCCCATCCCTGGAGACATTCAAGGTCAAACTTGATGGGCCCCTAAGCAACCTGGTCTAGTTGGATACATCCTTGCTCACTGCAGGAGGTTTGGACAAGATGACCTTTGAGGGTCCCTTTCAACCTCATGCATTTTGTGATTCTATTATCAAATCCATTAACCCTTCCCTACCAAGCCCACCACTAAGCCATACCCTCAGGCACCCCATCTACACAGCTTAGAAACACATCCAGGGATGGTGACTCTCAACCACTGCCCTGGGCAGCCTGTGGAGTGCCTGCAGCTGAGGAACTTCTGTTACTAGATCTGGCTAACAAACCCTTTCTTCCTGCCTAGATATCAGTGATGTCAGAAGGTTGAAGCCTGGATACTTAGAAGCTACAGTGGACTGGTTCAGAAGGTACAAAGTACCTGATGGAAAGCCAGAAAACCAGTTTGCTTTTAATGGGGAGTTTAAAGACAAGGTAGGATGGCTATGCTTGTTACTGTGAGTGGGCAAAGGCACCATGCCCAAAAAACTGAGCATGGGGACATCAGTGAGTGGTTGCTGAGGGTGGGTTTCTGTGGCTTGCTGAGAGCTGTCATCATTCTTCCTGCTGTTTTCCATTCTGCTTGCTTTCAGCCCAGGAGTATTAGAAGGAAAAGCATAGGGCAGTAGCCCTCCTGCTCTTGGGTATTCTCCCTGGAGGTGTTCAGGGCCAGGTTGGATGAAGCCTTGAGCAACCTGGTCTAGTGGGAGATGTACCTGCCCAGGGCAAGGGGGTTGAAACTGGATGACCTTTTAGGGTCCTTTCCAACCCAAACTATTCTATGACTCTGTGGCCTCCATGTGGGATCACTTCAGGGTTTGGAACATCCAAGTCACAGTCAGGATGGGAAACACCAGGTTTATTTGCTCTGGAGTAAAGGGTGCTTGACATCACTGTTTACTCACTGGTTCTGTTCAAGTGCACCCTGGTGCAAGTAAGTTAAACAGAGGAGTTAAAGTGCTTCTTCCTTCAGATATAAAGTGTTCCATCACACCCTTTGAGCAAGGCTTTGCCTTGGCAGTTATTCCTCCTCTTCTCTTTGTAGGGTCAGGGTAACTCACTGCTCCTCAATGGGTTAAACCCATCTTCTGCACCTTCCTTCTGCAAGTCCTGCTGGGCCCTGAGCAAGTTAGTGAGGAGAGTCAACTCCAGAGCTTCAGAGTTGGTGCAGAGGAGGGAAAGGAAAGGGTAAAGGGAGCTAAAATGGAAGTGATGGGACTTGTGCCACATGGTCAGATGGGCTGCCCTTCAGGATGGGTGAAAACAGAATGGAGGCCAAGGTGGAAAACAGGGACAAAACCTTGCACATGTTCCTACAGTGTTTTATTTGGCTCCCTGTGGTATCAAACCAGGATATTTATTGGTGCTGCTCATGCTAACAAAGAGTTGATCTTGCTGAATGATTAGCTTGGAGTGAAAGAAAGCTCACAGCTAGGTGGAGATCAGCTCACTGCTGGAAAGAGTCTGAGTGGGAGGAGCAGTGGGGTGGAGGTGCTTTTTATAAGATAGCACTGGCCCATGACCACAACATCTGTGTTTGGTTTCTTTTGGCTTTGATGGGTGACCTCGGTGTGTCCTCCCATCTCCAAAGTAAAGTCTGTATCAGCAGTAGTGTGGCCAGCAGAACAAGGGCAGTGATTGTCTCCCTGAACTCAGCACTGGTGAGGCCACACCTTGAGTATGGGGGTCAGTTTTGGAGCCTTCCCTTCAAAAAAGACATTCAGGTGCTGGAGCAGGTCCAGAGAAGTGCAGCAAAGCTGGTGAAGGGGGAAGAACAGGTCTGGTGAGGAGCAGCAGGACCTGGGGGGGGGTTAGCCTTGAGAAAAGGAGGCTGAGGGGAGACCTGGCTCTCTACCACTACCTGAAAGGAGGTTGGAGTGAGGTGGGGGTTGGTCTCTTCTTCCTAGTAACAAGTTACAGGACAAGAGGAAAGGGCCTCAAGTTGCACCAAGGGAGGATTGGGTTGGACATTAGAAGAAACTTCTTTGCTGAAAGGGTTCTCCAGGACTGGACCAGGCTTCCTCAGGGAGGTGGTTGAATTCCCGTCCCTGCAGGTGTTTAAAAGCCGCAGAGATGTGGTGCTGAGGGACGTGGTTTAGCACCAGACTTGGTAGAGGTAGAGAATGGTTGGACCCAATGATCTTAAAGGTCTTTCCCAACCAAACCAATTCTCTGATTCTAAGCCAATTTTTGTTGTAAAATCCTCTGTTGTGCGCTGGGAGGTTGCTGCTGTTCCCAAAAGGCTCAGGGATGGAAGAGGTCCCTGTGAGTCCCTTCCCAGGTCAGACACTGTTTAAAATCAGCTTACAAACACAGGCCTCTCATGGCATGGAACTGATGGTCTGGAGAAGGTGTTCTGGTGCTCACAAAGTGATATTTGTTCTTGTCTCCTGCTGCAGGATTTTGCCATCAGCATCATCAAGAGCACTCATGAGCACTGGAAAGCTTTAATAGCGAAGAAGACTGACGGAGGGGAGATCAACTGGTGGGTTCATGGTGGTGGTGGAGGTTGTGCACAGTCCTTTCCCCAAAACAAATCATCCTGAAGCCCTCTTTCCTCAATGCTGCCATGCTTGCTGGCAGCTGCTGGCTGTATCCTCCCATCTTTCCCCTTCACTGAATCGTAGAATTGTTAGGGTTGGAAGGGACCTCAAGGATCATCCAGTTCCAACCCCCCTGCCATGGGCAGGGACACCTCACACTACAGCAGGTTGCTCAGAGCCACATCCAGCCTAGCCTTAAAAACTTCCAGGGATGAGGCTTCCACCACCTCCCTGGGCAACCTTGTTCCAGTGTCTCACCACCCTCATGGGGAAGAACTTCTTCCTAATGTCTAATCTGAATCTCCCCTCCTCTAGCTTGCATCCATTCCCCCTAGTCCTATCACTACCCAGCACCCTAAAGAGTCCCTCGCTTTGGCAACTAGATCCATGATTCTTAGCATTCCATGATTTGATGCTCTTGGGGGAGAGGTTTGTCCTTCACCTTCTCACAAGCAACCCTTCTCTTCTAGCACAAACCTGACGGTGTCTGACAGCCCTTTCTGCTGCAGTCAAGAGTGTGCAAAAGCTACTGTGGATGCAGTAAGTACAAACTGGAGAGTCCAAACCCCAACCTTTAGTCTATCCTAACCCCCAGGATGATTTGTGTGGTACCAAAAACTGCCCTCACTGTGTGAACAGCTCGTTGTGTGCTCAGAATGTTTGGGATGACTGAACACAGCTCCTGTTCCTGGTTAGATAGGATGGATATGGAGCCAGCCAAGTGTTCCTCAGGAGGCTTCTCCTTGCCCTAAGTCATCTAGGAGATGGCATCCAAAACAGAGTTTATATGAAGAGCTAAACTTCTGAACTTTAGCTTGGCTGTCAGCTGTTCAGGGTTTTAACTGTTTGGCCTTCCAAGAGCTTCACAGGTCACTCTTGGAGATGAGATGTTCTTAATTCCTGAGAGCCTTGCAGCCAAGGATCGTGCATCCCTTGCAATGAGAAGCTCCAAGTTCCCAGTGTAGTGCTGCTATCTACTCTCAGGACTCAATTGTGTCTCCCTAGGCTTGTAAAGTACCAGTGTCTTGGTTTTAAAAGTGCTTGAATCCTCTGGTGGTATCCAAATTGCTTTAAGTTTTTCAAAGCACAGCCCTCAAGGAGGATGTATGACCAGCTGAGGATCCTTCTCTGTCTTTGGTTGTTAAACATCAAGTGAAAAGCTCCTCAGAAGAGTTTTCAGGAGTCCTTTGTTCTTCTATTGCACCATCAGACTGCAAATTTAAATAAAGCAGGCTGCCTGCAGCTCGATAGAGGCTGGAGTGGTAACTGCTTGTGGTGAGAAGCAGGTGGCACTGCAGCCTGTCCTTGGAGCAGAGCAGCTCTGGCACATAGGACATTTGTGGAATGAGGATGACAGGACTCCTGCTGCAGGTGGAGTAGTTTATTCCCTCACAGCTGACTTTACATTGGCTGCCACAGACCAATTTACTTACGCTGCTTAGATCTTAAACTCTGCCCAGTAAAGACTGGTGCAGCTCTAAATGAGGCCCAATGAGCTTCAGGCGTGAGGTCAGCCTTCATCAGCAGCTGCTCCCTCCTAATGCACTTCTCGTTTCAGGCACCACCCTGTAAAGCTGCCAACCCCATCCCACCTGAAGGTAAGGCTCAGAACCCATGTTTACATTCCAGTATTGACTGGAGGCTTCCTCACAGGAATTCCCAGTAGGAAAACAGGGGTCTTACCTGATGACTGGGTGTGGCTCTGTCACTAGGAGACAAATTGGACCTTGTTGGATCTAAGTTGTGTCAGTATTACAGTTGGGTTCCTGAAGAACTTCTGTTGTAGTCATACTTCCTTGAGGCAGGCAAATGAATGTGTCCTTGTCCGTGGCATGGTGGTTGGAACTAGATGGTCTTGAAGCTCTGGAGCCCTCAATATATGAAGGACATGGACCTGGTGGAGAGGGTCCATGAAATGAAAATGATCAAAAGCTTGGAGCACCTCTGCTAAGAGGACAGGCTGAGGGAGCTAGGGGTGTTCAGCCTGGAGAAGAGGAGGCTCTGGGAAGACCTAATAGCCTTCCAGTACCTGAAGGGGGCTACAGGAAGGATGGGGAGAGACTGCTGACAAAGGCCTGCAGGGACAGGACAAGGGACAATGGCCTCAAACTAGAGAAGAGCAGATTTAGATTGGATATCAGGAAGAAGTTCTTTCCTATGAGGGTGGTGGAACACTGGAACAGGTTGCCCAGGGAGGTAGTTGAAGCCCCTTGCCTGGAGATACTCAAGGTGAGGCTTGACAGGGCTCTGTGTGGCCTGATCTAGTGGAGGATGTCCCTGCTGACTGCAGAGGGGGTTGGACTAGATGACCTCCAGTGGTCCCTTCCAGCCTGGACCATTCTATGATGCTATAGTGGTAGGTAGGAGACCTAAGGTGCCACAATTTACTCTACAAGAGATCAGATTTGTAGCAGGCTCTGAAAGAGCTGCACTGCAGAGGACTGAAGGGCAGTAATAGCAGGAGAGCAAGTTTAGTTCCTCCAAAAGAGGGATTCCATCAGTATCCTCACAGGCAGAAGTCAGTCACCTGTTCAGTGCTTCATTTGCTGCTGACCCACCAGTAGGAGATCTGTCACTAAACAAGTGTCCACTGAGAGCTGGTAATGAGCCCCTAGACACCTCACTGGGCTGTTGTCCTTCCCCATGAGGTGGCAACAACCACACAAAGTCTGGACATTTCTGTGACAGGGACAAGACCCAAGCGTAAGGTAGTGATGGTGGTGAGAACCCAGAGCGGTGTGTCAGAGAGGAGATAGGCTGTCGCTGCCAATCTTCTCATGGCTGATAAACCTGTAAAGAAGTTCATGTCTTCTGTGTGGGCATGGAAGTTGGGAGGTAAAATGACTTCACCTCCCTGAGTCAGCTGAGCCAGAGAGCTGAGCTGGCTCTGGCCTGTTGTCCTCACCTGAGCTGAGTCACATGTGGTGACTTCTTCAGGAAGACAAACACCTAGACAGAGCCCCACAGGAACCTGTTGGGTTGTTGACGGGGTGGGAGGAAGCCCCTGCAGTGGAGGTGATGCACAGGAGACCCTGTGACTGCTTGGTAAGTGGGTAGCTAACAGAGGACTAAGCCTCTGTGGGGCTTTGTTCTGCCTCACACAGTTGACAAGTGGTTCTACTACCAGAAGAACTAAGGCCTGCGGATGGGTGGTGGGGAGACAGCTGCGTCCTACCCACCAAGGAGTCACCAGAACATAGACCCGGAAGAATAGCTTCAGTGTCAACCAGAAGACCTTGCCTGCAACATTTGCCGATGTAGAATTCCTTGTATAGCAGTGATGTGTCTGCTGCATCAAGGTCTGGTGGAGCCTAGAGGACCTAATTTATCAAGTGGAAGCACCCTGCCGGTGCGTGGCCGTGCGGCGCACTTTGTAAGCACGACGGAAGGTCGCTCGCCTGGTACGTGGCTGGATGCTAGAAATAAAAACTACTGACACCAAAGGCTGTGGGGCTGCCTCTCCTCCCGCTCCCCACCAGGGGGTGGATGTGGACCCTCAGATGTGGGCTTCTCTGCTGTGGGGGTTTGGGGAAGGATTTGGTTTTCCTTAGGAAGTGTGGGGCAGATGAGTGGACAAGTGAGGTGAATTGAGATTTGGCCAAAGGACAGAGCTCAAGAGAAGCTCAGAGCTCAGATCAGTGGCACAATCCAGTGGGAGTCCCAGTGGTGTCCCCCAGAGGCCAGGACTGGGTCCAGTCTTGTTCAGAATCTTCAATGATTTGGATGAAGTTTTCCTTCAGCCAGTTTGCTGATGATACCAAACTGGGAGGAGTGGCTGACATCCTGTCAGGCTCTGCTGCAGTTCAACCCCATCTGGACAGGCTGGAGAGCTGGGCAGAGGGGCACCTTGTGAAGTTCTACAAGAGCACCTGGGGAGGAGTAGGCCCCTGCAGCAGTACAGGTGAGGAGTGACCTGCTGGAAAATAGCTCTGCAGAAGGACCTGGGAGTGCTGGTGGACAAGTTCCCCGTGAGGCAGCAGTGTGCTTTTGGGGCCAGGAAGACTAATTTTACCTTGGGGTACATTCAGAAGAGTGTGGCCAGTCAAGCCACATCTTGAGTACTGAGTCCAGTTCTGGGCTCCCCAGTTCAAGAGAGACAAGGAACTAGTGGAGGGAGTTCAGTGGAGGCTGCAAAGGTGCTGAGGCACCTGGAGCATCTCTGTGAGGAGGAAAGGCTGAGAACCCTGGGGCTGATTAGCCTGGAGAAGAGCAGCCTGAGAGGGCATCTGATCAATGCTCAGCAAGAGCTAGAGGGTGGGGGGCAAGAGGATGGGGCCAGACACTTTTCAGTGGTGCCCAGTGGCAGGACAAGGGCCAGTGGGCACAAACTGGAACCTAAGAGGTTCCATCTGAACAGGAGGAGAAAATTCTTTGTTGTGAGGGTGCTGGAGCCCTGGAGCAGGCTGCCAAGAGGAGGTTGTGTAGCTGTCTTCTCTGGAGAGATTCCAAACCCAGCTGGACATTGCAATGCGGGGTGAGCTGCGGGGGGTGCCTCTGCTTTAGCAGGGCAGGGGGACTGGATGCTCTCTAGAGGTCTCTTCAACCCCTAACCATGCAGGCATTCGAGGACCAGTCATGGGGTACTAACCCTCCCGGGGCTGGCCTCGAGCTCGGCACCTGCGTGAGCGAGGTGGCGCCGCTGGGGGGCGGTCTCGAACCCGCGGCGCGGCCGTGCGCCGGGTGACTTCAGACGCACGTCCGACGTGAGGAGCCAGCGCGGCGAACCCGCCGGGCCGGAAGTGGGCGGTGTGCGCGGGGCGACGTGTTTCCGGCGGGGAGCTGGCGGCTGCCGCGGAGGGGAGTCGGTGGCGCGGCGGCCCAGGAACATCTGGGGGTGAGCGGCGGCGAGGAGCGGCTGGACCCTGGAATGGGACTGAGCGGGGCGGCGGGGACCGGGCCGGGCCGGGCTGGGCGCGGGGCGGCGGCGGGGGGTGACACGCAGGCAGGGCGGGGGCGGGGTGGGGGCTAGGCCGTACCGCCCGCCCTTGAGGCCGCTGCCTGGGCCCCTCTCACCGCCACGGGCCCCTCGTTCTTCCCCGGAGCCGGAATTTGGGTGGAGGGAGCTGCGCTACTGACGGGGTGGTGGAGTATCGTGGTCCCGCGGTTGCCACCTCCCCTGTTGGCCACCGGGAAGCTCGCCCGAGGAGGGTTAGTCACGTCCCGGCGGAATGCCTCTGCTCCTGCCCGGCTGCGTTCCGTTTGCCGTCCGGGAGGAAGGGAGAGGAGGGGAGTGGGTGGCAGCATCATGCGGAGGTAGGGCGGTTGGGGGGTAGCCGGCTTCCCTCAAGCGCCGTCGCTTGTAACTCTGGTTTTGCCCCCCGCAGGCGATTAATCTTCAGCGATGTCGTTCATTTTTGAATGGCTCTACAACAGCTTCAGCAGCGTGCTGCAGTTCCTAGGTAATGCTGCTCCTCAACAGCTCAGGCCACAGCAGCTGCCCTTGGGTCACTTTGGCTTGTGCCAGTTGCCAGGATCTCTTAAAAGTCAGCAATTAAAGCCCATCTCTTTTGGAGCATACGAGGGCTCTGACCAGTATAAAGTCTGGTGAGAAAGCTGCAAACCAATAAAGGGATTTTGACACTGGGAGGAGGAACTCTGAGAATCACTTGCAGGCATTTGGCTCCTACTCAACCTTTCTCTTGGTGTTTAGAAGTGTGAGAGCAGCTGGGATGATGCCAGGGGCTTGTGTAGAACAGCAGACATGCTGCCCAGCCAGGGAAGGAATCCTGTCCTCATACTGCTCCCCACCTCCACCAGCAGCTGGCTGGCTTGCTTCTCCCCAAATTATCTCTTCCAGCACCAGGCTGCTCACTGTGGCGTTCCTGGGGCCCTGCTGGCAATCTGATTTGAGGGCTCTTTGTGAAGGTCTTGGCCAAACCACTGCCTTGTCAAGGGTGACCTGCAGAGCCAGGCTGGCTGCCTCACCATACCTCACACGAGCAGCCCTTGCCTAAGGTGTGGGTGACAGCAAAGCTCTTCCTGCCAGAGCTGTGGCTTCCAGTGGAGGCCCTCATTGAAGACAGGGTGCTCTCTGCCTGGAGAACCTCATGATGGGTAGAGAAGGACGAGGAAAAAGCCTGCTGGAAAGCATAGGGAACTTCCCTGTGCCTGGAAATAGGGAAAAAAGGCTTTATTTACAGAAAATGACAATGTTTCAGGCTTTGCATTTTTCTTCAACAACTTGTTGCTGTCCTTTATGAGTATATTCCATTTCCACATGTAAATACTCCTTAGGGGTGACAGTGTGAACCCATTGCACACTCTTCTGCTGGGGTGTATCTGAGGAAAGAATGCATCAGTCATAGCAGCTTAGAAACTGTCTGCTGTTGTAGACATCACTTTGTGTTGCCAGGGTAGAAACCAGTTCAGGCTGTACTGCTTTTTTCCCATGCAGTTCTCTATCTGTGCTGGAACTCCTGTAACCACCCAGGTGACAGCATGGCTCTGAATAAGGGGTTCCTGGTTCTCCTCTCTTGCCAAGATAACCCTGCTGGAGTTTTTCTTGCCTCTTTGTTTTCCTTTCTAGGTTTATACAAGAAGTCTGGAAAACTCGTGTTCCTGGGCTTGGATAATGCTGGCAAAACCACTCTGCTGCACATGCTCAAAGATGACAGGCTGGGCCAGCATGTCCCCACACTACACCCCAGTAAGTCTGCTGGTGACCAAGACCCACCTGCCTCGTGGTGGTAGGGTTTGTCCTCCTTCATTTCGGGGAACATTGTCCTTTGAAAAACTCCACCACGAGGCTGGTGGGGCTTGGTGATAGCTCCGTGTTGGGGTTTAAGAGTCTTAAAACTCTTGAATTTTGAAGAATTTTAAACATTTTTTTGAAAACCCCCCAGAGTCTTAAAACTACTCCTGAGAGGGCAGCTGTGAGTTGGTTGCCCAAGATGAGGTAGATTTGCATTTTTTCCTCAAATATAAAACAGAGAGGCCCAAAAGTGGTGTGGTTAATTAATATAATGTGCCTGTGTTGGGGAGGAAGTGGGTGCTGGAAGGTGTCCAGAGAAGGGCCACAAGGATAATCAGAGGGCTGGAGCACCTCTGCTATATGAAGACAGGCTGAGAGTGTTGGGGTTGTTCAGTTTGGGGAAGAAATGGCTTCAAGGAGAGCTTATTGTGGCCTTCCAGTATCTGAAGGGAGCCTACAGGAAAGCTGGGGAGGGACTTCTTAGGGAGTGACAGGACTGGGGGGAACGGATCCAAGCTAGAGGAGGGGAGATTTGGATTAGATATTAGGAAGAAGTTCTTCCCCATGAGGGTGGGGAGACACTGGAACAGGTTGTCTAAGGAAGAAGCCTTATCCCTGGAGGTTTTTTGCAGCCAGGCTGGATGTGGCTGTGAGCAAGCTGCTCTAGTGTGAGGTGTCCCTGCCCACAGCAGGGGGATTGGCACTGGATGGTCCTTGAGGTCCCCTCCAACCCTGACAATTCTGTGATTCTTATTGAAAGTGTGAGAAAAGCTGCAGATTGTGCTTGTGCTTGAGTGGGGAGGTGGGAGGAATTATTTTCTCTCTCTTATGGTTTGGTGAAACCATTTCAATGAGGGAATGATAGAGGGAAAAGTGCTGAATTCTTCAACTGTCTTGCATGAGGAGCATGTGTGACAGTAACATGAGCCCAGCAGAAGTTGTGACCATGGTGGCTTCCTCATTTCCCTGCCCCACAGCCTATGTTTCTGCTTTTACAGCATCAGAGGAGCTGACAATTGCTGGAATGACCTTCACAACTTTTGATCTGGGTGGACACGAACAAGGTAAAAGTGAAGTTGCAAAGCAGGAGGCAGCGACTCAGGTTCCTTTTTTGATTCCTTGCCATCTTCTCCAGCCACCTTAAGAAAGATCCACCATAAAGGGGTACTGAACAATGACAGCAATTAGCATCACCTATAATTATTTGTTGCCTCAGATTATTTATGGAGTGGTATGAGGAAATAACTTCCTGGCTCTGGCATCCCAGTGGTTTAACACTTGGGCTTTGTTTTGGCAGTTGAGAAACAAAAGTGCTGCCAGGTCATGTTCTGCCACCTGGAATATTTTTGGCGGTGGAAGTCTTGAGAGTTGCAGAACAAGGGCTGGGGTTTTAGGTTTAGGCTTTCTAGAAGTTGTAAGTAAAGGTTTTTTTCTGCCTTTTTGGTTTGATTTATTAATACACAAAAACATTGGAAGACTTTCTGCACTACCCAGCTTATGGCCTCAGCCAAACCCTTCCCTAGGCCTTGCACTGCCCTGAGGAGATCATAACCAAGAGGGTGGCTCCTTCTTTGGCTGTACTTTTCCTGTTGCTCCACATGTGTTTTCTTTGTGGCTTCTGGAGACCTGAAGAGGATCTGAGGGCTGGAACTCCTCTGCCATGAGGACAGACTGAGAGAGTTTGAGTTGTTCAGCCTGGAGAAGAGGCTCCAAGGAGAGCTTCTTGTGCCCTTTCAGTACTTAAAGGGGCCTCAAAGAAAGCTGGGGACAGACTTTTGAGCAGAGCCTGTTGTCACAGGGCAAGGGGTGGTGCTTTGAAACTAGAAGAGGGCTTAAGAATTAATGTTTATAAAGATATGCAGGGTGAGTGCCCAGAGGATGGAGCCAGGCTCTGCTGGGTGATGCCCAATGACAGCACAAGGGGCAATGGTGGAAGTTGAGGCATAGGAAGTTTCATGGAAACAGGAGAAAAAGGTTTTTCCCTGTGAGGGTGACAGAACACTGGAACAGGCTGCCCAGGGGGGTTGTGGAGTCTCCCTTTCTGGAGATATTCCAAACCTGCCTGGATGTGTTCCTGTGTGACCTGCTCTAGGTGTTCCTGCTCTGGCAGGGGGGTTGGACTGGATGAGCTTTCGAGGTCCCTTCCAAACCCTAACATTCTGTGATTCTGTGTGAGTTAGACTGGATAGAAGAAAGACTGAGGGTGGTGAGACCCTAGCCCAGGTTGCCCTCAGAGATGGTAGATGCCCCATCCCTGGAACCATTCCAGGTCAGGTTGTTTGAGGCTGTGAGCAACCTGCTGCAGTTGCAGACGTCCCTGCTGACTGCAGAGGGGTTGGAGCAGGTGACCTTTAGAGGTCCCTTCCAACCCAACCCAGACTGTGGTTCCATGTGTTCCAGCTCGCCGGGTCTGGAAGAACTACCTGCCTGCCATCAACGGCATCGTCTTCCTGGTGGACTGTGCAGATCACTCACGTCTTATGGAATCCAAAGTGGAGCTTAATGTAAATGGACTTTTTCTTCTCCCCCCCCCACTCCCTTTCTCAGCCCTTCACACCTCTGAGAGCCTTGTGCTTTGGATTTCCACTCCCAGTGCACCTTTTACAGTAGCAATGTGGTTGTCTGAAGTGTGTCCTTAGAGGGATTTGCATGGTGTGGATTTATCAATAGGAGGACACTCTCCCAGAGCTGGAGAAGTCATTGCTGTGCAGCCTTTGAAGGAGATTTTTAACAGCCCATGGTTTAGCTCAAGGGTTTCTTCTGAGAAGCCTCTCCAGAGAGACTCCATGGGTCAGCAATGTGCCCTTGTGACCAAGAAGGCCAATGGAATCCTGGGGTGCATTCAGAGGAGTGTGTCCAGCAGATCCAGGGAGGTTCTCCTCCCCCTCTACTCTGCCCTGATGAGACCTCACCTGGAATATTGCATCCAGTTTTGGGCTCCCCAGTTCAAGAGGGACAGGGATCTCCTTGAGAGAGTCCAATGGAGGGCTGCCAGGATGCTGAAGGGACTGGAGCACTGCCTTATGAGGAGAAGCTGAGAGCCCTGGGGCTGTTTAGTCTGGAGAAGAGAAGGCTGAGGGGGGATTAATAAATGGTTATAAATATCTGAGGGCTGGGGATCAACAGGGAGGGGACAGGCTGTTCGGTTGCACCCTAGGATAGGACAAGGACCAATGGATATAAATTACAGGTCAGGAGGAGGGACTTGAGTAGGAACTTCTTCACTGTGAGGCTCACAGAGCACTGGAACAGGGTCCCCAGAGAGGTTGTGGAGTCTCCTTCTCTGGAGACTTTCAAGCCCCATCTGGATGCGTTCCTGTGTGACCTGTGCTAGATTCTCTGGTCCTGCTCTGGCAGGGAGGGGGTGGACTTGATGGTCTTTGGAGGTCCCTTCCAACCCCTAACAGTGATCCTGTGATCTTCCATAGGAACCAAAAAACAGTCCTTGCGGGTCACGAGGATGAAACAAAAAAAAGTTTTATTGAAGTGCTGAATGTTCTGCCTCAGTTTAATTCTTCTCCCCCCTTGCCTGCAGGCACTAATGACAGATGAAACAATATCCAACGTGCCAATCCTTATCCTGGGGAACAAAATCGACAGACCAGAGGCCATCAGTGAGGAGAAACTGCGGGAGATCTTCGGGCTCTACGGACAGACCACAGGAAAGGTGGGGAGGTGCCCACATCTTGGCTTGTGTTTCTAGGGCTTGATTTGCAGAATGAGGCTTTGTCCAGAAACCAGTTACTGGCAGTTTGTCCACCGTGTTATTGACCACGGTGAATCTTGAATAGCCACAATAACGCCCTGGGGTGAGGTTTGAAACTGCCAGAATTGTGGAGAATGTGGAACCTCTCCTTGGGGAATTAGGTGTTGAGCTGATACTTGGCTTTGCTGGCTCCATTCCTCTCCATTTCCATCCAAATCATCTTTTCAGTGGTTAAAACCAGCACAGTGAAGAGAGAGTTGATCAGAAATGTGCTTGGATGATGGTAGTCAAACACCGTGAGGCCACTCTCGGCAGGCACTGGCAGTTGCTTCTTGTGTCATGCTGCTGAGCCTTGCAGGTACATTGGATTGTGCCTCCAAAATGGTTGGGGTCAGTGTTCCCAGGGATTGGTGTACCCAGCACCTGTTTTCCTGCTCGGCTGGCTCTGAATATGCCATGGGCGGGGGAATTCCTTGAACCATAGGAGCTTCCCTGGCTGCGGGGTTTCCCTGGGCAAGAAGAGTTTCCCTAGCTGAGGGGGGTTCCTCTGGGCAAGAAGAGTTTCCCTAGCTGAGGGGGGTTCCTTTGGGCAAGAGGGGTTTCCCTAGCTGAGAGGAGTTTCCTTGGATGAAGGGTTTCCTTGGATGAGAGGAGTTTCCTTGGATGAAGGGTTTCCTTGGGCAAGAGGAGTTTCCTGGCTGAGGGGTTTCCATGGCTGAAGTGTCACCCCCCTGTTTTGGGGTGCTGATAAGGGGGTGCCATTTGACATGACGAATGAGGTATGAACCCCACTCCACAATGAGATTCCAGAAATGCAGAGTAGAGAATGATAGAATCATAGAACTGTCCAGGCCAGAAGGGACCTCCAAAGGTCACCCAGTCTGACCTCCCTGCAGTCAGCAGGGACATCCCCAACTAGATCAGGCTGTCCAGGGCCTTGTTGAGTCTTACCTTGAGTATCTTCAGGGAAGGAGCCTCAACCACCTCCCCGGGCAACCTGTTCCAGTGTTCCATCACCCTCATAGTGAAGAACTTCTTCCTAATACCTAATCTAAATCTGCCCTTCTTTAGTTTGAAGCCATTGTCCCTTGTCCTGTCCCTGCAGGCCTTTGCAAACAGTCTCTCTCCATCCTTCCTGTAGCCCCCTTCAGGTACTGGCAGGCTGCTATCAGGTCTCCCCAGAGCCTCCTCTTCTCCAGGCTGAACACCCCCAGCTCCCTCAGCCTGTCCTTGTAGCAGAGCTGCTCCAACCCCCTGATCATCCTCGTGGCCCTCCTCTGGACCCTCTCCATCAGCTCCATGTCCTTCCTATATTAAGGGCTCCAGATCTGTACACAGTACTCCAGGTGAGGTCTCAGCAGAGCAGAGCAAAGTGGCAGAATCACCTCTCTGGCTCTGCTGGCAGTGCTGCTTTTGAATCTCAGAAGTCTTTTATTACAGTATTGCAGAATCCCAAGCATTAGAGAGTCTCAGAGTGTCCTTAACATTGAAAGTCCCAGAAGCTGTTAACAGCAGAAGTAGCTAACAGCAGAAGTCCCTCATAGAAGCCCTAACCCTGCAGTATTGCTCAGAGTAGCTATTTAAATTCTCTTTATCAATCTCTTAACCAATAAAACCCAGCCACATCTATAAGCTAGAATCATTCTTCTGTAAGAGGTGCCAGCATGTCAAGGAGGTGGCTTCTGCAGGATGTTGTTCTTGGCTCACATAGGAAAACAGGTTTGCAGCTTGTAGTTGGTTGGCTTAGATGCTCTACAGGTGTCCCAGCAGCTTGCCCCTGTTTGCAGAGCAGTGGCTGCAACACTGAAGGGCTGCTATGGGTTTCCTCACTATCAATACAGACTGGGGGAATGAGGTGTTAGAAAGCAGCCCTATGGAAAAGGATTTGGGGATGCTGATGGATGAAAAGCTGGACAGGAGCAGGCAGTGTGAGCTTGCAGCCCAGAAGGCAAATCACAGCCTGGGCTGCATCAAAAGCAGCACTGCCAGCAGAGCCAGAGAGGTGATTCTGCCACTTCGCTCTGCTCTGGGGAGACCTCACCTGTGTGCCGGTCTGGAGCCCTCAATACAGGAAAGGCATGGAGCTGATGGAGAGGGTCCAGAGGAGGACCACGAGGATGATCAGGGGGTTGGAGGAGCTCTGCTATGAGGACAGGCTGAGGGAGCTGGGGGTGTTCAGCCTGGAGAAGAGGAGGCTTCAGGAGACCTGACAGCAGCCTGCCAGTACCTGAAGGGGGCTACAGGAAGGCTGGAGAGAGACTGTTTACAAAGGCCTGCAGGGACAGGACAAGTGGCAATGGCTTCAAACTAGAGCAGATTTAGATCGGGTGTCAGGAAGAAGTTCTTTCCTATGAGAGTGGTGGAACACTGGAACAGGTTGCCCAAGGGGAGGTGGTTGAGGCCTCTTCCCTGGAGACATTCAAGCTGAGGCTCAACAAGGCCCTGGGCAACCTGATCTAGTTGGGGATGTCCCTGCTGACTGCAGGGAGGTCAGACTGGGTGACCTTTGGAGGTCCCTTCCAGCCTGGCCCATTCTACGATTCTGTGGGCGGTGGTGACCCTCCCCAGGGGTGTCAGGGCCACGACCTTGACTGTTTGGGTTCCCCCTAGGGAAACGTGCCGCTGAAGGACCTGAACGCGCGTCCCATGGAGGTGTTCATGTGCAGCGTGCTGAAGAGGCAAGGCTACGGCGAGGGCTTCCGCTGGCTATCGCAGTACATTGACTGACGCCCGGACCCGCACTAAAGGCTTTTACTCCTCCGGACTGATCCCGCAAAGCAGCTTCCTACGGACTTTTCTATTAGGACACGGAAGGTTTTCCGACCGCCTTGACCAAGAGACTCCTATTTTGTTTTGGGGTTTTTTTTGGGCTGCCCCCTTGGGCACAGTGGTGACACAACTCTTTTCCACGGGGGGCTGGGGTGGGGCAAGGGGGGACGGGGAGGGTGGGGAGAGACAGCCACCTCCGAGGTTGCGGAGTCCCCCGTCCCCTTCGGTTCGGTTCCAGTGGGGCTGGGGAATCAGACTCTGCCAGTCTCACCACTGTGGTCCATTAACTTCAAAAAAAGAGAGGAAAAAAAAAAAAAGGCAATTCTATTTTTTAAAGTCTTCACATAAACGGCGTCCCTCCTAAGTTTTTACTTTAACATCCATCCATCTTGTCGAGTCCAGAGTCCGGAGTTAGGGGTTCGTTGGTTTTGGTTGTTTGGGATTTTTTTTTTAAGGACATATTTAACTATATTTAGGTATTTCACAAATTACTGAACCCAGCTATTATCATCATATTTAGAGAGTCCTCCAGTAGCATTCGGGCTTCACCTGAACTGTGGCATGCTGACTGACGCAGTGCCCGGGGCACCGGCGGGACTGACGCGTGGCCATCCCAGCTTCTGCGGTGAGGGGTTAGGGGGGATGAGTTGGGAGAGGAAAGTGCCTGCTCTCTCAGCACTGGGATGTGGTGTCCCCAGCAGGATGGGCCTGGTCCCCTCCCTCCAGGGAGGGCATGGATTCCTCTTGCTTGTTAAAGACCCACGGAGCTGTTGTGGGTTGGCGTGGCATGGCGGTTTGTGTATCATGAGGCTGTTGGTTAGGCTGAACTCTGGTTTCTTTTATACTCAGATTCATCTTTTTTGGTGTTTGTTTTTTTTTGGTTTGGTTTGGTTTTTGTTTTTTTTTTTGTCTGAAGTTTCATTACTGTCTGGCACTCGTTTTCAGTTAAATAAAGACCTGACTTTCTCCTCCCAAGGAGTCCCCAGTCCTCACTCGGTGTAAGTATTGATGGCGACAATGTGGTAGGGCCTGTGGCTTCAGGACAGATCTGAGTATTAGGGCTCTTCACTGAGGTGGGCTCTTGGTGCAGCTGGCTTTGGACTAAGCCTTCCCCCCTCTCTCACTCGTGGCCAGTGGGTGGAGGGAGGGGGTTCTGCCTCTCTGCTCTGCTGCGCCCCCACCTGCAGTGCTGAGGCCCTCAGCACTGTTGGAGTGGGGCCAGAGGAGACCACAGCAATGATGGGAGGGCTGGAAGCTCTCTGCTGTGAGGACAGGCTGAGATGGCTGAGGTTGTTCAGCCTGGAGAAGGCTCCATGGAGCCCTTCTGGTGGCTTTTCTGCACTTAAAGGGAGCAATTGGAAAGCTGTGGACAGGCTTTTACCATGGCCTGTTTTAACACGACAAGGGTTGATCTTTGAAACTGAAAAGAGGGAGCAAAGGTCGCTGCTGACTGCAGAGGGGTTGGACTAGGTGACCTCTAACGATCCCTTCCAACCCAAACCAATCTCTGATTTTGCGCAGCGGGGACATTGTGCCAAGCTGCTCCCTCCACCGATGTATCCCTGTGGCCTCTGGCCGGGGGCATCCCCTGCGGAAGCGTGAAGGCAGCTGGGAGGGAAGCTGAGCCGGGCCGAAGTGCTCGCCGGCGGCGGGGCCCATCGCCCGCGGGAAGTTCAGCGCACCGGTCCCGCCACGTCGCTCTCCCCCCACTGCCCAGGGTGAGGGCGCCACCATCCCCATCGCAGCCAATGGGCTGTGCGCGACGCTGCGTCGCAGCCAATGAGATGAGTGAGACGCGCCCGCCGTAGCCAATGGGTGAGGGGGGGCGTGGACAGAGGCGGGCCCGGCGGCGCGCTGGGGGTCCCCGTCTGGCGCGGAGCTGCTGCGCTGCGCACCGCGGTGCGGCGTTGCCTTGCGCCGCGCATCGTGGTTGCCCCTGCGCTACGCTGCTCTAAACCGCGTCGGCCCCGCGCTGCCCCGCATGCAGCCCGCCCCGCAGCCATGGCAGAGGAGGAACAGGTCTGCTGCGTGGTCAGCGTCTCCGGCCCACCCGACGCCCCCGACCCGGCAGCCGGCCCCTGGAGCTGCAGCGGGGTGATCCTGAGCCGTGGCCTCGGGTTGGTGCTGTGCCAAGGGGCCGTCTTTGCTCCCTTTCTGCGGGATGGCTCCGCCGCCTGGGCCCGGCCCCGCGCCCTTCCGCCCGATGTACTCCAACCCGGCCTGCGCCTCCTGGTCCTGCAGCCGCCGGCCCTCGAAGCCCCGGCGGCATTGCGGGACCCTGCCGACCGCTTGCGGCAGTACGAAGCCCGCCTGCTGGCGCTGGTGCCCTGCGGAGCCTTTCAGCGGGCACTGGCGCGGGCCTTTAGCACAGCAGAGCCGTGGCACTTCGGCGGGGAGGAGGCAGGGGACGAGCGGGCTGCCCTGCACTGGTTCGCCTGGCTGCGGGTTCCCGGCCTCGATACCCCCGGTGGCGGCTGGACGGCGCGGGCGAACGCTAGCTGCCTGAGGAAGGGCGAGGGACTGCTGGCCTGCGGCTCGCCCTTCGGTGCCCTCTGCCCTGACCTCTTCCTTAACACGCTGAGCAGAGGGGTGGTGAGCAACCTGTCTGGGGAGGAGAACGCCCTCGTCCTCACGGACGCCCGCTGCCTGCCCGGCACCGAGGGTGGCGGCGCCTTCCTGCCCTCGCCCGCCGGGCCCCGTTTGGTGGCCATCATCGCTGCGTCCTTCTGCTGGAAGGGTGCTGAGTGGGTGGGGCTCACCCTGCTCTGCTCCCTCGCCGCCATCGTGCGCAGCAGTGCCGGTGTCCTGGGCGAAGCCGGCATCGTGGTGCCGCCGGTGCCGGGGCAGGTGGCTGCGGTGCAGGCAGGAAGCGGGCAGGACCCCCTGGGCTGGGTGGTGTTGGTGGAGTGTGGGGCGACTTGGGGGTCGGGGGTGCTGCTGGCCCCGGAGCTGCTCCTTACCTGTCGGCACGTGGTGGAGGCAGGGTCTCGGCTCCGTGTGACGCTGGCAGTCAGCCCTGGCCGGTGAGTGCGGCTGCCTGGCCCTCCTGCCCTGTCCCCTTACCCTGCATCACCTCGCAGTGACATCTCACAAGCTGCATCCTTAGGGCTGCCACTGTCCTCAAGGGCCACGTGGTGTTCGCCACCGAGGAGTCATCCCCCTTCGACGTGGCAGTGGTGGAGCTGGAGGAGAGTGTGCCAGGCTTCGTTCCCCCATACCTGGCAGACACCTTCCTCCCAGGTGAGTGGCTCCTGGGGGAACGTGGGGTGGCAGGGTTGGCAGGTCACCCCCTTACACCCACCTTCCCTTTCCCCCCCCAGGAGAAGAGGTGAACGTGGTGGGCTTTGGGGCGCTGGGGCGGGCGTGCGGCCCCTCCGTGACATCAGGGATCCTCTCGGCAGTGGTGGCTGTGGCCGGGTGCCCGGTCATGCTGCAGACCACCTGTGCTGTCCACGGGGGTTCCAGTGGTGGCCCCCTCGTCTCCTCCCGCAGTGGGCGCCTCCTGGGTAAGCCAGAGGGTCCCCCAGGGGTAGAGTGGGGTGGGGTGGGGCGGGGCCCTCGGGTGTCCCAGAGCCAGCCTCAGTGACGGAGGTAACGTTCCTCTCCTCACCAGGGATTGTGATCAGCAACACACGGGACACCAGCGTGGGAGCCACCTACCCCCACCTCAACTTCTGCATCCCAGTCAGTGTCCTGCAGCCCCCCGTGGAGTGCTACCGCCGCACTGCTGACCCTGCTGCCTTCGCCGTGCTCAACCAGGCAGGCCAGGGGGTGCGGGCAGCCTGGCGGCTCCAGAGGCAGCCAGGACCCCCCAGCAAGCTGTGACCCCCATCCTCGGGGGCCTTGTGCCCAGGACACAGCTGCCAAATCACCTTTTTTGGCCCTGGTCGGGTGAAGGGCAAGCACCTGTACCCCACAGGCACAGAGGTGGAGGGCATGGTACAGTACCCCTGCCGGTTGCTGCTGACCCCAGATGGGGGAGCGTTGAGGGGGGGGTGTTGGTTTATTTTGTTTACTTTCTTGAGCCATAAATGCTGTGAAGTGAGGTCCTGGTGTCCAATGGTGCCAAGTAGCTAGGGTGGCAAGAGAAGTGGTGGCCCTGTGTCCTCCCTGGGGCAAGAGGGTGTCTGATAGGCAGTTCTGGGGAGAACCTACAGGTGAGAAGCACCTGCACACTGCTTCTGGGGAGGGGGGGGGTGTCAGATCTGTTTTGGGCCTGGGGTCCTTATCAAGGGGTGGAGTGGGTGGTGGGGGAGGAATGCACTGGGTCACTGTAATATGGAGGGGATCACAGGTAGGTGTTACCCAGGCAGGGGTAGGGGTTGGAGGGTGCAGGGGAGGATGGGTCTGGGGTAAGGAGAGGGCAGGGTTGATCTAAAGGTCTTCAGTCAGGTTGCAAGGGGGTGGCAGTTGAGGGCTAGGCTGGGGTCAGGGTCTTGGGAAGGTCATATGGGGTGGGGGCAGCAGGGAACTGTGCTTGAGAAGAGCCTGGCTTGGGTGTGGGTTGGATTTTGGTAGGGGTGGGAGGAGGAGGGGGCTGTAGGGGATGGACTAGACCAGGGTTAAGGTTGGGGTCTTGTTTGGGGGGGGGAATGGGGGCAGGGAGGTCAGGTCTGTGTCCTGCTACGCTCAGAGTCCTTGGCAGAGGCAGGGGTATGTGAAAGGGCTTCTTTTGGGGCTGGGGTCCTGGAGGGTATCAAGGGGCTGCTCTAGTAAGGGCATATTTGGGGCTAGGACCTTTTCTGAGGTAGGGAGGGGGAATACAACAGCTACAGCCCCCAGGTCAGTTGGGAAGTGAGGGGAAGGGGCACAAACCACCACACCCCTGCCCTCCCTTAGGGGACCAGCAGCTGCCAGGACAGTGCCACCCGCTGCCAGCAGGCTGTGCAGGGCTGATGGGCACAGGGGAGGCGGGGGAGTGGGGGGGGGGGGCAGGAAGGAGCGTTTGACACAGCACAGGGTATTTATTTCACAGCTGCTACACAACGCCGGGGGCCGGGGCGGCCGCGCAAGCACAGCACAGAGATGGGAGGTGGGGAAGGAGGGATGCGGGGAGAGGGGAGGGGGGCGGCAGCTTATCTATGGGGGCGGGTGGGAGGGGTGTTGGAGTTTTAGTTTTGTTTTCCTTTTTTGTCTCTTTTTTTTCCCCACTTTTATTAGCGCCGTTTGCCCGTGTGAGGACCGGGCAGCAGCACACTAAGCCTACATGGCTCTACCCAAAGAAAAATGAAGCTCAAATTCGCACAAGCGCCCCCACCCACCCCAGGCGAGCACCCCCCAATGCCCTCTCCCCCTCCTCACGGGGGGCTGGGATGCACCCACCCCATGCCACACCGGCAGCAAGGGGAGGGTGGTGCTGGGCAGGGGCACCCCTGGCTGGGGTGGGGGTCGGGGGAGGGCTGCTGCCTGGCCGTGCCACCCGCCGGGCTCTCCTGCCGCTCTACCAGATGTAACCACCGTCGTCACCCTCACCCACTTCGCCCTCCTCTTCCTCGCCTTCCTCGCCCGCCTCCTCCGGCTCCTTCTCCTCCTCGTCCTCCCAGCCCACGCTGCTGCCGAAGTCACCCGAGAAGCCGGTCGCCTCCTCTGTGGGAGGGGGGTGAGGGGCGGAGGTTGGGGGCCGGCCGCCGAGGTCGCGGCCCCCTCCCCGCGCTGGGAGGGCGCTGCCCGTCCCCCGCTGCCCGTTCCTCACCGCAGTCGGGGCTGCCGTGGCTGCGGGTGCCGGTCAGCTCCACGCCCTGCTGGTCTACGCACCAGCACTCGCCCCCGCCCGGCTCGCACTGTGCCCGCCGGTAGTATCCATCCTCATCACAGCTGGGGATGAAGGTGCCTGTGGGGAAATGATGACACCCCCCAAAAAAGGAAAAAAAAAATCCATGAGACCCCCAAAAACTCCCCCCTCCTGCTCTCAGCATGGCTGGGGAGGACAGGGGGCCCCATGACCACCTCCCCCCCCAACCACTCACCTGGCTTTTTTTTGGTTGCTTCTTGGATCTGAATCTTCTCCAGTTCCCTGAGACAGGGCGGCTCTGCAGCAACACCATGCTCTTAGGGTGGGTGGACAGCCCCCTCCGTGGTGGCCATCCCCTACCCCCATGGCATTCACACCTCCCCCTGTCCCCTCCCCACACCCTGGATCATGCCTCTCCCCATGGTGTATTCCCCCCCCTCCAATCCATAGTTTGTAGCCCCCAGACCCTGCAGTGTGCATGCCCTATGGTGTGGGGCCCACCCCAGCCCATGGTGAGTATCCCCATGACAACCCCACCCCCCCCGCCAGGTCCCTTCCTGAACCCCACACCGTGCCCCCAGCATCCCCCAAGTCCCACAGCATCCATCCCTCCCAGTGGTGTGCACCACTCCCTTAACCCCATAGTGTTCTCCCATGGCAAATATTCCACCCCCGACCCTGACGCCACAGCATAGATTCCCTGTGACCTCTCGCCCATGATGTGCATCCCTCAACCCCATGGGGCACATCCCATGGCATGCACCACCACCCCAATGATCCCACAGCATACAGACCCTGTGACCCCTCATCATGCAGCACCCCCCAGGCCTATGGTTTGCTTCCCTGTGACCCCACACGCACAGAAAGTGTGCAGCTCCCCACCCCAATCCCCACACCACACATTCCCCGTGACCCCCTCAGTGTGCATCCCCCCAGTCTCATGGTGCACATCCCATGGCATGCAGCACTCCCCACTCTTTGCATCCCTCACCATATCCCGTGGCATAGAAGCTCCCATGGCAAACATTTCCCCCACTACCCCAGCCCCACAGCATGGGTGCCCTGTGCCTCCAGTGTGCATCCCACCCCCACCAGATCCCATGGCATCCAGCAGTTTGCACCTCCTCCAACCCCATATTGTGCATCCCATGGCATGCAGCCCTTCCAGCCCCATGGTGTGCAGATTCCTAACCCTAGGGTGTGCATCCCCTCAAGCCCATGGCATGCATCTCCCCAACCCCCTGGTGTGCATCCCCATGACCCATGGTGTACATCCCCCCAACCCAACAATGTGCACCCCTTCACACCCATGGTGTGCATTCCCATGATCCCCTGGCGTGCACCCCTGTGCCCCCATGGTGTGCAGATCCCTAACCCCATGGTGTGCAGCTCCCCATGATCCCCTGGCATGCATCCCTGTGCCCCCATGGTGTGCATGCCCCCAGCCCCACGATGTGCTCCACGTGATTCCCTGGCATGCATTCCCCATGGTTTATAGATCCCTAACCCCATGGTGTGCATCCCCATGATCCCCTGGCATGGATCCCTGTGCCCCAATGGTGTGCATGCCCCCAACCCCATGACATGCATGCCCCTAACCCCACGGCATGCAACCCCTCGACCTCATGCTGTGCCTCCCTGTAACCCCGAGGTTACTTCTCCGTGACCCCCTGGCAGGCGCCCCCCACAGGGTGCCTTGCCCTGCCGGGTGCACTCGTCCCCAGCCCCGCACTATCCCCTCCCCCACAGGTAGGTGCCCCCGGTGCAGGGCTGGGGCGTGGACGCACTTTCCCTCCAGAAGCAGAAGCACCACTCCGGGGCAGAGACACGGCCATCACGGGAGGTGTCACAGGAGTTGAAGAAGGCGCGGATGCAGACCTCGTACTTGTCCAGGTTGATGGCAGCCAGCTCGGCCGCCTCCAGGAACAGGTCCCCGCTCGTGTCCAGCCGGGAAAACATCCACCCCACCGCCTCCTTGCAGCTGGCCGCCACGCTCCGCTCCAGCGCTGCAGGGCGGGTTAGGACTCGTGGGTGCCCAGCTTCCCCCGCTGGGACAGCACCCTGCCTGTGCCCCGGACCCCACGTACCAGTGGTGGGGCCAGCTGGGAGGCCGCCGGAGCTGTTCTGCTTGGCGTTCTCCCGCAGGAGCTGGAACCAGTCGCGCAGGCGGTCGCCCAGGTCGGCCAGGTCCTGCCCGGTGCATGGCTCTGGGGGATCCAAGAAGGGTGCCGTCAGGGGTCAGGCAGAGCTGAGGGACACCCACCCCTTGGTGACCCTCTTCCCCCTCACCTTGCTTGGCGTCACCGGCAGGACTGTGTGGGGTAGGACAGGGGCACTGCCCCTCGCACCGCACTGTTAGCTGCTTGCTGGCCAGGCACGCCTGCTGCTCCAGCTTGCACTGTGGTAGGGTAGCAGCAGGACGTTGGCAAGGAGGGAGGGGGACACAGAACCATGTCCCCCATCCCCACAGCAAGGTGCCACCATCCTTACTGCCGAGCTGTAGGTGTGGCCATCGGAGCCGCAGACGGCAGCAAGTGGGGCAGCGTGGCAGGGCTTGCAGCTCCCATGGCCCTTGGTGCCCAGTGGCTTGATCCTGGGGGGCAGGGAGACAGCTCTGAAAGCCCAGCTCAGGGCGTGCCCCACCCTGTGCCATCAGCTCTGTCCAGCCCCACCACCCTCCTACCTGTGCTCCAGCTTCTTGCGGCTGATGCACATGGCGCGCTGGTAGCCCTGCGCCACACACACCTTGTGCCGGCTGCACTTCACCTTCTGGCAGGGGTCCTTAGTGGTGTCCAGGGCTGGGGGAGGGCAGAAAGGGGCCGGGGCAGGTGGGGGGGAGCCAGGCAGGGACCCCCCAGGGGACCCCTGGCAGCGCTGGCTGCCAGCCGGCCTGGCACAAAGCACCATTCAGACTGCAGCTGGGCCACTGCCTCAGCACCAGCTGCCGCTTCCCGGCACCGGCCCCAGCCGGAAGGAAAAAGCCCGGGGCAGGGGGGGTTGGGGGTGCGGGCAGAAAGTGTCCTCCCTCCATGCCAGCTGGCATTGAGCCCCGTGCCCTATCCCAGCTCCGTCCCAGTGGTACCTTCGTCCCCGGGCTGGTTGTCCTCCCAGCTCTTGATGTAGTCATCCTGCAAAGTGGGGAGAGACTGGATGAGCACAGCGGGCGGGAGAGGTGACGCCGGGCCAGGTGTGCCACCACCCAGCTCGGGGCCACCAAAAGAGAGGCAAAGCAGCCCTGGCAACCCCTCGACGCTCACCTCCACCTCCTGGAAGCGTGACAGTGAGAGGACCCAGCCGACACCGAGAAAAGAGAGAGAAAGGGAGAGCAAGAGTGTCCACCGTCAGCCCCAGGGCAGCCCAAAGCCCCCAAGCCCACCCCCACCTTCTGAGGTGCCCACAGCTCTAGTCCCCAGTCTCAGATGTCACAGGTGCCTACCACCAATGTGAGTCTAGACCCCTGATCCTGGAGAGCCTTTATGCAGGATAAACCTCCCCCCACCGTCTCTCGGCTGGCTGGAAAAGGCAGGGCAGAGAGGAGTGGAAGAGGCGTTGGGTGGAGAAGCCCCCGGAAGCCCAGTAAGGCTCCACCAGGATCCCCGTGGGGTGACAGTCCTGGTGCTGCTGCCCCAAGTTTTCCAACAGCGAGCTCAGGAGCATCAGGCTAAGATGGATGTCACCACCTGCGGAGACAGAGCTGCTCCCCCGGGGCCCGAAAGCATCCTGAGGGTGGGAGGGAGCAGCAGGCACCGGATCCCTGTCGGCAGGCAGCAGGATGCTCTGGGGTGGGTGCCGGGATCAGGCTGCTCCGGGGGAGTCGGGCAGGGGGTTTGGGTAGCGGCGGGGGGGCCGAGGCGCGGGATGCGGCTCCGGAGGGACTGGTGCCTGTCGCTCCGGCGGTGTTCACACCGCAATCGATACCCGCGTGCCCGTGCCGTGATTAGTAACATTGCGGCGCCCGGCGGCTCCCTGCGGCGCGGCTTTCGGCAGGGCCACCGGCCGCCTCCCCCCCGCCGCACGGCGGGTCCCGCTGTGTCCCACCCCCCATGTCCCCAAACCCCACAAATCCATGGGATTTGTTTATTAATCCGCACTACCCGCCGGCAGGGCCTCAGCACCCCCCCCCGCTCTGCCCCCCATCCCCGGGGCTGGCAGCCCTGGCACAGCTGGGTGGGCCCCACGCCTACTGCTAGCACCTAGGGATGGGGGTCCTGAACCCCCTGCCAAGGATGCCCAGCATGGGGGGGGGGGGGGGGGGGATTGGAGGGCACATCTGCACGTGCTCCCTGCTTGGCTCTCCGCAGCTGGCCCAGGTCCCAGGTGCCCAGACTGGCATTGGCCAGCCCGGGTATGCTGCTGGTGGGGGCGCCTCCAGGGAGGTGTATACCCCAGTCCTTAAACTCTCGCCCATTCTCTGCCCCCCTAAGTGGCTTTATTTGGGTGCCCCCCCGCCCTGCCCCGTGATGGGGCACATCTGGCGGCGTAGTCTTGCTGCCAAGGAGAACCTGAGCACGCATCGGAACAAAGACCAGAGGGGCTGGCTCGGGGTGGGGGGGAGGTGGCTCGGGGTGTGCCCCCTCCCTGCAGGTTCCCCAGGCCCACCCCGGCTTGGTGCTGCAGCGCTAGTCCCCCGCCCTGGGCGACAGGAGCTTGGGGTAACGGGGGTGCCCTATAAAATCGAGGGTGCCATTGAGGCCATTATTATGGGCTGCGTAAGAGCGAAGGCTTGGAGGATGATGAGCGTAGCGTGCCAGTCACCTGCCACCGCTCCGGCACCGTCCGCATTCTCGTCCTCCCTGCCCTGAGTCCTCCCTGAGTCCCCTCCACCCCCATGGTCCACCACCCCACCGGTCCCACAGGGCTTAGGGGAGTCCAGGATGGTGGCGGTGCCCCGACCTGCGCAGAGCTGTCACCGGGGGGCTGAGGCCACGGCACAGGCCCTGATGCGGTGCAGGGGATGGGGGTGCAGGGGACAGCACCCCCGGGTACACTGGGCTGGCTTCAGCGTCAGCCTGCTGGCCACAGTGGCCTTGGCATCAGCTACACCAGCTTTGGCGACAGGCGGGGTGGCATCCGGAATGGTGGCGTCGAGCATAGTGGCACGGGGCACGGCGGTGTCGGTCACGGCGGCCGTACCCCGGGGACCGGGACCGGCAGCCGCCCTGGGCGGGTGGCAGCGGGGTGCGGGCAGCACCGACCATTGCCGGCTTCCTGCCACGGGACCGCCAGCCGGGGGCCGGGACGGAGGGAGGGTCGCGCTGCGGCAGCCGCAGCGGCGGGGCGGGGAGGGGAGTTCCCGGTGCCCGCCGGCGCGTCCCATGCTCCCCCCACCCCAAGCCCGCCGCGGACTCACGTCTCGGAAGCGATTCCAGTGCTTGATCCTGCCGCCGTACTGGGAGATGGAGGAGAGCCATTGCTCGTCCTCCATAAAATTCCCGGGGCTCTCCCCCGCCGCGGCGGGCCCGGCGCCGGTGGCGGGGCTGGTGGCGGCGGCGGCGGCGGCGGGCAGGAACAGGGCCAGGACGGCCAGCAAGGCGCGGCGCCCGCCGCAGCCCCGCATGCTGCCGCAGCGCCGGGGGGAGCGGAGCGGGCCGGTGCGGAGCGGTGCGGTGCGCACGGGGAGGAGCCGGCGGCGAGTGCGGCCGCGGGGCGGCACCGGGCGGCACCGGCGGGAGGGCTCGGGGCGGGGCCTCCGCCGCGCCCGCCGCACCTGCGCGCCGGCACTGGGGCGGAAGAGCCGCCGGCGCCGCACCGCACGGCACGGCGCGGCACCGCACCGCACGGCAGCTGCCCCGGGTCACCCCCGTCCCCATCCCTCATCGTCGGTCCCTGCCCTGTCCGCATCCTTCATCCCCTCTCCCCATCCCGCAACCCTCATTCCGCAGCTCTGGTCCATTCCCTGTCTCTGTCCTGCATCCCCAGTCCAACCCCCTTCTCCATCCTGCATCCCTCACCCCACAGCTTTGGTCCCTGTCCTGTCTCCATCCTGTATCCCTGGTACATCCCCTGTCCCCATTCCCTGTCCCTCATCCCACAGCCCTGGTCTCTACTCCTTGTCCCACATCACTCACCCTGCATACCATAGTCCTGCCACACCCCCATCCTGCATCACTCATCCCACATCCCTGGTCCCTACCATGTCCCCACCCCATATTCTGCATCCTGCATTCCCTGCCCCAGCAACCCCCCAATCCTGCACCCTTCAAACTGCATCCCTGGTCCCCACCTGGTCCCTATCCTGCATCCTCTATCCCTGCCAAATCCCTGTCTTTTACAACAGCTCTACCATGTCCTCCTCATCTTGCATTCCCAGTCCCTACCACATTCCCATCCCACAGCCCCCACCCCCCTGCCACATCCCTATCCTGAATCCTTGGTTCTTTACCCTGTGTCCATCCTCCATCCCTGATCCCTGACGTGTTCCCATCCTGCAGGCTCCATCCCTGCCATGCCTCCACTTTACAGCCCTCACCCCACCAAACTCCTGTATCCCTGTCCCCTGTCTTCCAACCCTTCATCTCAGGACATCTCCACTGCTTAGGCTTGGTGATGTGACAACTCATCCTGGCTGCAGCTGTGAAGGAGTTTGCAGTCCAACCCTCCTGAAGTCAGCAGGGACATCTCTAACTGGAGCAGGTTGCTCACAGCCCCAACCTGACCTGGAATGGTCCCAGGGACCACCTCTCTGGGCAGCCTGGGCTAGGGTCTCACTACCTCTCTAGTCTCAACCTCCCTCTTTTAGTTTAAACCATCACTCCTTGTCCTGTCACAACAGGCCCTGATCAAAGTCTGTCTCCAGCTTTCTGACTGTCCCCTTTGAGCACTGGAAGGCCACAAGAGCCATGCGAGCAGCTCCCGGGGCGGTTCTTCAGGAGGCTGAGATTTGCCAAGTACCTCTTCATGTGGTAGAAAGATGACAGCAACCGGTGTGAAGTGCTCTCAGCACCTCCCTGCACTGGGCTGCCCTACTCACCCAGCAAACCCTCCTCCTCCTCTTCCACTTGGAGAGCACATAGACATGTGGCTGCGAGGAAAGGCAGACAGAAAGCCCAGTGGCTGGAACTGGGTGCAAGTGTGGGCTCCAGGGGAAAGGGCAACTGGGAAAAGCACCAGTGGATTTGATTTCCTGGCAGGCTTGAAAGCAGAGATGGTCTTGGAAATATGACTGGCAATGGATTGTTGGGGGGAAAAAAGGGAAGGCACCCTGAATCCTGCCCACCTCCCACCGCTGTGCACGCAGCCGACATGCAGCCACGCAGACAGCTCACTCTGGGAGGAGGGACCGGGATGAAAACCTCTGAAGAACGGCTGCTGGCAGAAGTGGGTGCTGCTGAGGCAGCCCCATCCCTAGCTAAGAGGCTCTGCACCTCGATGGCAGCACCATTCCACCTTCCTGAGAGCAGCCAGCATCACCTCCATTCCACGTTGCTGTTTCAAGCCAGCTGAGTGCCGTCCCCGTCCCCGTTTCAAAGCGTTGATCCCAGGGTGAGCTGAGAGCCCGCGTGGTGGCTCCTACCAAACGTGGAGATCTCCAAGATAAACCAGTTGTTTTCAGATCTCTGAAGGATTCACAATGGTATCAAAGAGTTCTGTGCTTCCTCTAATGGAGAAACCACCCACCAGGCACATGGGTTTTTTTGACACGCTCCAAAAGTGGTCACTGGAATGAGACCTCTTCCCACAACAAATATTTCCTTCTGAAGATGGCTGCGTGCTGGAGGGTTTAATTACAGGAACTATCAATGCAGCAGGAGATAAAGGCTTTGCTTTTGAAGGGAATTCATTTATTTGCAGATCTACATCACAGAGGAATGCTGCTGGAGATCCAAGCAGTGCCTGACCTCGCTATCGTTAAATCACCCTCTGGGAAGCTCTCGTGGATCTTTGCTTTTAAGAACTTCCTCCTCCTGAAATAAAGCCAAGCTTCAACACTGGTGATGCCCTCCCCCCCCCAAAAAAAAAGCCACCTGCACCAGTTCTTCTGGTTGTTTTCTTGGAAAACAAACAGGCAACAGGCAATTTGGTGACATTTTGGTTACCACCAGTGAAAGGAGGCAGAAGGGATGTGTAGGAAGAGCTGCAGGGGAATGCCACCACTCCTGGCTGCAATGTGCTGTCGAGGAGTCACAAAGCATCCCTGCTTGGGAGTTCCCAGGTTCCCATCCAAAAATCCTGTCCTGTAAACACATCTCACTGACAAGTTAAGTGCTTCTGCTTGCAGAATGGACCTGCTGTATCCTCAGGAGAAGGTCAGCTGCCCAGACGTCGCATAGTAGCCAGAGGCATCTGAGGAGAACCTCTGGGAAAGACGCACCGAGTCCAGCTGCACCTCTCCGAAGTAAAAGTTCTCAAAGAGCTGAAAAGAGAAGAGAGATCATTTTGAGTGGCACCTAGAAAAATGTAGCAGCTGCTCCACCAGTTGGCCCTGCAAAAAGCCTATCATAAAACTGCTCTTTATGTGATTTTTGCCCCTGGGAGACTGCACTTAGCCTTTAGAGTAAGCAGGGTCTGAAATCAGCACCTCACTTTATCTACAGCAGTAGCTGCTCAAACCATCCCTGCCTTGCTTTTTGACTGTGCCTCATTTGGGGGAGCACTGGAACAGGTTGCCCAGGGAAGTGGTTGAGGCCCCTTCCCTGGAGATATTCAAGGTGAGGCTCAATGAGGCCCTGGGCAGCCTGATCTAGCAGAGGATGTCTCTGCTGACTGCAGGGAGGTCCGACTGGATGACCTTTGGAAGTCACTTCCAGCCTGGACCATTCTATGATTCCATGATTCTATGAGTCCATGATTCTATGATTCTCTGATTCAGGGAGCTCGGGGAGGCTTTTCACCACCCTGGGGTGGCTCTTGAGGTGGCAAGGAGCAAGGTCTGAGGCCAGGTTGTTTCTCACTGATCCAGGCTACAGGATGTATGACTTAACAGTGGGGGCTCAGTCCTAATCCCAACAAGCAGGCTGGAGGCTCGAGGTTCTTCATCCCAGCACTGACCCTGCTTTGTTCAACAAACCTTTCTTTGTTCTGCAAAGACTTGAGTGCAAATTAATGACAGCAAGCCACCTCTGGGTCCCCCAGGGCCTGGCTCTGCTGATTAATCCAATCCATGAAGCAGACCCAAATAAAATGATGTCAGAATTTCTTCCAGAGAGGTTAGGCAGTAACGCTGGACATGTCCGAGAGCATAAAGTGCTCCTCACGTTCCATTAAGAGGCAGGAAATTGCTCCACCTGGAAGCATCAATTGTGCCTTAGGAAAAGCTTTTTGATGCTAATTTCGAAACTCTGCTTAATGAGAGCGCTGTGAGACACTGAGGGCCTGAGCGGTGACATCTCTCCACCACGGAGATCTCCAAAATGTCCACTCCATCTGTCTCCTATTGAATTCTCTATCTATCCCTGCAGGCACCGGCTCAAGACAGTCTTACACACCCCTTTCCCGCTGCCGATGGATGGATTAATGACAACACCTCCGCCTAGAGCCAATGGTGCAGCAGTTCCTCCATCCAAACCCCAAAGACCTACTTAGCATCTGAAAGGCTGCCCTTCACCTCCTCCAAAAGGCACTTGGCTCTGCCGGGCGCTGGTTTGGGCAGGGCTGCTCTTTTGTTGGTTCTCCCAAGGGTATTCTACTTTGCAAACAGCCCTTTCCCCCAGGTTTCTTTCAGGACAATTGCTGAACTCCCAAAGGTCAGGACTGGGTCCGACTTTGTTCATCATCTTCATCGCTGACCCGGATGAAGTGGAGTCCCTTCAGCCAGTTTGCTGATGATACCAAACCGGGAGGGGTGGCTGAAACACCACCAGGCTGTGCTGCCGTTCTGCAGCACCTGGCCAGGCTGGGGAATTCGGCAGAGGAGAACCTCCTGAAGTTCAACAAGGCCCAAGTGCCTGCACCTGGGGAGGAACAACCCCCAGCACCTGTACGGGTGAGGGGTGACCTGCTGGAAAGCAGCTCTGCAGAGAAGGGATCAGGGAATGCCGGTGGACAAGTTCACCATGAGCCAGCAACGTGCCCTCAGGGCCAAAGCAGCCAATGGTCTCCTTGGGTGCATTCAGAACAGTGTGGCCAGCAGGTCAAGGGAGGATCTCCTCCCACTCTATTCTGCCCTAGGAAGGCCACTTCTGGAGTACTGGGTCCAGTTCTGGGCTCCCCAGAGAGACAGGGAACTACTGGAGAGAGTCCAGCAGAGGCTGCAAGGATGCTGGAGCATCTCTGTGAGGAGGAAAGGCTGAGAGCCCTGGGGCTGTTGAGCCTGGAGAAGAGCAGCCTGAGAGGGCATCTGATCAATGCTGATCAGTACCTAAAGAGCGAGGGGCAAGAGGCTGGAGCCACACTCTTCAGTGGTGCCCAGTGACAGGACAAGGGGCAAGAGGAAACTGGAACCCAGGAGGTTCCATCAGAACAGGAGGAGAAACTTTTCTGTGAAGGTGCTGGAGCCCTGGAGCAGGCTGCCCAAAGAGGCTGTGGAGTCTCCTTCTGAGGAGAGATTCCAAACCCATCTGGCCATTGTGATCCTGGGCAAGCTGCTGTGGGTGACCTTGCTTTAGCAGGGGGTTGGATGCAGAGGTCCCTTCCACCCCCCAGGAATTTGAGATTCTCTGATTCAGGTTTCATTGTCACTCCTCCAACAAAGGAGAAATTCCTCAGGGAGTGCAATTCTCTCCCTATCTTCAGAGCAGAGCAAGTAGGGCTTCACCCAGCGAGTACCACCGAGTCATGCAGGCCACACACCAGCCACCAGGATGAATCCAGGCCCAGCTCCAGGCTGCCAGCTCACCCGGACAACTCTCCACTCAGGATTTGGCTGAGGCCAGCAATTCCTCATCAACAGATGACAGCCAGGACAGCATCTCGGAAGAGAAGGGTTATTTGTGTGTGCAGAGCCAGCTCTCAGCCACGGCTCTTTTGGTTTGAAAAGGCTGCAGCTGCACTTGGATGTGCTGCCAGCAGCCCACCTGCCAGGGACTACCTCCTCCTCTTCCCCTGACCTGACCACATGGCAGCAGGGGAGCTGACCCCCCCAAGCTGCTTCTGCCAAAAAGCATCTGGGGTAGCCCAAACGCCACCAAGACCTGCATTTCTCTGCACCAGAACATTTAAGTCACAGAGTGCCTGCCTTGGAGAGATGATAGGCAGCTCATCTGCACCTCCCTGCAGCTCACCCTGCCTTTGGGGTACCTTTAGTCCCTCAAGACCTCAGCACAAGGACTTCTTGTGCACTGGGCCTGAAATAATTAACTGCTAGAATCACAGAATCAAAGAATTGTCAGGGTTGGAAGGGACCTCAAGGATCATCCAGTTCCAATCTCCCTGCCATGGGCAGGGACACCTCACACTAGAGCAGGCTGCCCAGAGCCACGTCCAGGGATGAGGCTTCTACCAGCTCCCTGGGCAACCTGTTCCAATGTCAATCACTCAGTGCTAATCACTCAGCCTCATACTAAGCCACCACAGGAGTCAGGCAGGTCCCCATCCCAGCAAGGAGGCCCCTCCACAGCAGCCTGTGGGTGACTCCCTGCAGCCACTACACAGAGCTGTTGTAAGGGAGCATCTCAAAGCTGGAGAGGAGGAAAAGAGAGTGGAGAAATTACTAGGGCCATCCAAAGTCCATTTTATACAATTAAAGATTTATACAATTAAAGATTAATTACATTCCTGAAAGCCTGCATAGCTCATGTTAGAGGACTTAGGATAAAACGTCTCATTAATAAGAGATGGTAGTAAAAAGGGCTTGGTCTCCTCTCTTCTTTCTTCTGGCTGATCTGAGAAGGAAGGGAGATTTCCAGCTCTGCAGGGCTTGCTGCAGTGCCTGCCATCAGCATGGCCACTCACTCCAAGCCCTAATAACCCATCTGGGTCACTCATATCCACACTCCTGTCCTCCACAGAGCACTCTCCACCCAGGAAAAATGGAAATCCTCTCCATTTCTAACAGGGGAGTAGGAGGTACACCAGTAAGCAAGAGGATACTGGGATTTGAAAAGGATTTTTTCGAGGAGAAGGGAGATGAGATGAATTTATTTCTGTAGAATGAATCATAGAATCCCAGAATCAGAGAATCCCAGGTTGGAAGAGCCCTCAAGGATCATCTGGTCCAACTTTCTTTGGCAAAAGCATGGTCTGGAGGAAACATGGAGGAAAACAGAACACTGGAACGTACCAGTCCCATCAGAAGCCCTGGAAGTCAAACCCTTCCACAAAGCAGCCAAAGGAAAAGTCCTTCAAATGTTAAGGAACTGGCTGGATGGTTGCATCCAGAAGGTTAGTGCTCAATGGCTTGAAGCCCAGATGGAGAGCATTGACAGTGGTGTCCCTCAGGGGTCTGTACTGGGACCTGTGCTGTTTAATATTTGTATCAATGACACAGACAGTGGGATAGAGGCATCATCAGCAAGTGTGCAGTGGTGGCAGCACCAAGCTGAGTGGTGCTGTTGATACACCAGAGGGACAGGATGGCATCCAGAGGGACCTGGACAAGCTGGAGAGGTGGCCCAGGTGAACCTCATGAGGTTCAACAAGAACAAATGCAGAGTTCTGCACCTGGGCTGGAACAATCCTTACTATCAATACAGACTGGGGGAGGAGGTGACAGAAAGCAGCCCTGAGGAAATGGACTTAGGGGTGCTGATGGATGAGAAGCTGGACAGGAGCAGGCAGTGTGAGCTTGCAGCCCAGAAGGCAAATCACAGCCTGGGCTGCATCAAAAGCAGCACTGCCAGCAGAGCCAGAGAGGTGATTCTGCCACTTTGCTCTGCTCTGCTGAGACCTCACCTGGAGTACTGTGTGCAGGTCTGGAGCCCTCAATACAGGAAGGACATGGAGCTGATGGAGAGGGTCCAGAGGAGGGCCATGAGAATGACCAGGGAGTTGGAACACCTCTGCTACAAGGACAGGCTAAGGGAGCTGGGGGTGTTCAGCCTGGAGAAGAGGAGGCTCCAGGGATACCTAATAGCAGCCTGACAGCACCTGAAGGGGCTACAGGAAGGCTGGAGAGAGACTGTTTGCAAAGGCCTGCAGGGACAGGACAAGGGACAATGGCTTCAAACTAGAGAAGAGCAGATTTAGATTGGATGTTAGGAACAGGTTCTTCACATGAGGGTGGTGGAACACTGCAACAGGTTGCCCAGGGAGCTGTTTGGGGCCCCATCCCTGGAGATATTCAAGGTGAGGCTCGACAAGGCTGTGAGCAACCTGATCTAGTGGAGGATGTTCCTGCTGACTGGAGAAGGGGGTTGGACTTAGAAGACCTTCAGAGGTCCCTTCCAACTCAGCCTGTTCTTTGCTTTTGTGATTTCCCTACACACCACAACCTGCCTGCCACACAAAACACACTTCAAAGCAAAAATCAGTGCATGAGACCAACCCTGCCCACCAGCCCCTCTCACCTCACACAGCTTCAGGCACATTGGACCAGAAGGACCCAACAGACACTACCCAGGTCAAGGACCCTCCATGTGCGGGCTGCTAGAAGCCAAGCAAAAGCCTTGTACCAAAGCTCTTTGTATTCCCTTGGCTTTTTTAAGCCCTGCCACCTCTTGTGTGTTTCCCAGGGAGAATGCTGCTAGAACTATTGATTTCTGGTAATGTAGCTGTACTTTCTGAGAGTAAACATGCTACAAGATTTAGAGGACAACCACTGACTTTTTTTTTTTTTCCCCTTTTCCTGCTCTTGTTTCAAGCCAGCTTCTTGTCAATGCTTCTTTGCTCCCTCAGGCTTTCCATGACAGAAGCCACCCGACGCCAGGCGTGGAGATCACAGCTCAGCCACCGTACAGCTGAGATCTCCCTTGGGCAGTGGGCAAGGAGACCCCCTCACAAACATCCTCCTGCCAGACCCCCGCAACACTCAGGTCCCTGAGGACTCAGGAAGAGATTTCAGCAGGCCAAGCTTCTACTTTTGACTTTCACTTCTATTTGTCTTGGGGAGAAGCCAAGCAGAGCCAAGGAAGATATTTATATCTCCCCCCTCTCCCCAGCCACCACAGAAACGCTCTGGTTTTGGAGCAGGCCTGCAGCACAGCTGATGAAGTGATGAAGCTGCTTTTCAGCAGGTTTTTTTATTCTGGGCCAGGAAAAAAGGTAGCTGGAGGTTGTTCTGCTTCACACACAAATGCTGGTAACTCTAAGACCCACCCAGGTTGGGTTGGAAGGGACCTTAAAGATCAGCCATGAAGAAAGACTGAGGGACCTGGGGCTGATTTAGCCTTGAGAGGAGAAGGCTGAGAGAAGATCAGATCAATGTCTATCAATATCTGAGGGGTGGGTGTCAAGTGGAGGGGGCCAAACTCTTTTGGGTGGTGCACAGTAATAAGTCAAGGAACAATAGATACAAACTTGAACATAGAAGATTTCACCTCAGCATGAGGAGAAACTTCCTTTACAGTGAGGGTGATGGAGCCCTGGAACAGGCTGCCCAGAGAGGTTGTGGAGTCTCCTTCTGTGGAGACTTTTCAAGCCCCACCTGGATGCATTCCTGCATGGCCTGCCCTGGGTGATCCTGCTTTGGCAGGGGGCTTGGACTGGATGATCTCTAGAGGTCCCTTCCAACCCCTAACATTCTATGATTCTATGACTCTAATTCGAACCCCACTGCCACGGGCAGGGACATCTTCCACTAGACCAGGCTGCTCCAGACCTCATCCAACCTGGCCTTGAACACCTCCAGGGACAAGGCATCCACGACAACCTGTTCTGGTGTCCCACCACTCCTGCTCCTTCCCACGGGTGCCAAGGTCCTACCTTTGCCCACAATGTGTGCAGGGAGCATGAGGAGGCAGGGCTCAGAGATCAGGAGCAGTGAGGGGGAGGTGGCAGGAGGAGGAAGGCAATCAGTGGCCGCACAGTTACCGAAAGCTGTGTCATTTGCTTGAAGCGGGACGTGAGGCTGAGCCACAGCCCAGTCATTCTATAAATCCAAACATGCCAAAGGATTTACATCCTCACTGCCTACAGAATAAATAAAAAGGCTGGGGGGGGATTTGTGGTAGTGTTTTTGTTTGGTTTGGTTTTGGTTTTTTCCCTTTTTAAGTGTTATAAATGAAAGCGACCCTGACGGAGGTAAAGGTCAGCTTAGGAAGCCACGCTGTGCAAGAGACTAACTCCCACCAGGGGAATAGCACTTTCCAGACTAAGTGCCCTCTCTCTTCCCTGCTGCCTTCCCAAATTAAATTAGAACTGAATGAGGAAAGAGCATTGTTAACTTTTAACCCCAGAGCCAGCTACTCTAATCAAACCTGCCAGAGATGTGCCCTGCCTTTCAAACCACTGCCGCCAAAGGGGCAGGAGCTGCTCAGGGAAGACTCACACCTCCCGTGCCAAGTGGGTGCCTACAGAGCAGAGCAGCATCCTCCTGGGAATCACAGGTTCTTTTTGGTTGGAAGACACCTTTAAGATCACCAAGTACAATCAGGCAGCACTGCCAAGTCCACCACTAAACCATGTCCCTCAGCACCACATCTACACACAGCATTGAAATCCCTCCAGGGATGGGGACTCCACCGCTGCCCTGGGCAGGCTGGTCCAGGGCTTGACAACCTTTTAGGGAAGAACTTGTTCCTAATGTCCAAACTAAACCTGCCCTGGCACAACTTGAAGATGTTTCCTTTTGTCCCATCACTCATTACTGGGGAGAAGAGACCAACCCCCACCTCACTACAACATCCTTTCAGGGAGTCATAGGTCTCCCTCCTGTCTCCTCTTCTCCAAGCCAAACACCCCCAGTTCGCTCAGCTGCTCCTCACCAGACTTATTCTCCAGACCCTTCACCAACGTCGTTGTCCTTCTCTGGACATGCTCCAGCACTTCAACATCCTTCTTGTAGTGAGAGGTTCAGAACTGAGCACAGTATCACAGATTCACAGAATCCACCAGGTTGGAAGAGACCTCCAAGCTCATCCAGTCCAACATTGCGATGGCCTCATCAGCGCCCAGTCCAGGGGGACGATCCCTGCCCTAGCCCTGCTGACCACACTATTGCTGATACAAGCCAGGGAGCAGCATCCCAGCACCTGCAGAGGATATGGCAGGGACTGGAGCCTTCTCCAAAAGCCATGAATGGGATATGGATATGGAAACAAGGATAAGCCATATTTCATACATCAGCCTGCAAAGTGCTGTATGTTCATGTGTGTAACTGCTCCTCCTTCTCCCTCTCCTTTCTGAGGGGCTGGGCCCAACAACATGACAGTGCAGGCAGCCCTGTGGTAGCTTGCACAGTTTTTTCTCCAGGTGGCCAAGAAAGCCAAAGGCATCCTGGCTTGGATCAGAAAACCTGTGTCCACAGGAGCAGGGAGGGGATTGTCCCCTTGTACTCAGCTCTGGTGAGGCCACACCTTGAGTGTTGTGTCCAGTTTTGGGCATCTCAATACAAGAGAGATATGGAGGTGCTGGAACCAGTGCAGAGGAGGGCAAGGAAGCTGGGGAAGGGCCTGGAGAATAAATCTGATGAGGAATGACTGAGGGAGCTGGGGCTGGTTAATTTGGAGGCGGCTGAGGGAGACCTCATTGCTCTCTACAACTACCTGAAAGGAGGTTGTACAGAGGTTGGTGCTGGTCTCTTCTCACAGGTAATTAGTGATAGAGCAAGAGGGAATGGCCTCAAGCTATGACTGGGTAGGTTTAGACTGGACATTGGGAATGAGTTTTTCCCAGCAAGAGTGGTCAGGGACTGGAATGTGCTGCCCAGGAGGTGGTGGAGTCACCAGCCCTGGGTGTGTTTCAAGGTGGTTTGGATGTGGTGAAGAGGAGAAGGAGGAGGAAGAGGAGAAGGAGGAGGAAGAGGAGAAGGAGGAGGAAGAGGAGAAGGAGGAGGAAGAGGAGAAGGAGGAGGAAGAGGAGAAGGAGGAGGAAGAGGAGAAGGAGGAGGAAGAGGAGAAGGAGGAGGAAGAGGAGAAGGAGGAGGAAGAGGAGAAGGAGGAGGAGAGGAGGAGGAAGAGGAGAAGGAGGAGGAAGAGGAGAAGGAGGAGGAAGAGGAGAAGGAGGAGGAAGAGGAGAAGGAGGAGGAAGAGGAGAAGGAGGAGGAGAAGGAGAAGGAGGAGGAGAAGGAGAAGGAGAAGGAGAAGGAGAAGGAGAAGGAGAAGGAGAAGGAGAAGGAGAAGGAGAAGGAGAAGGAGAAGGAGAAGGAGAAGGAGAAGGAGAAGGAGAAGGAGAAGGAGAAGGAGAAGGAGAAGGAGAAGGAGAAGGAGAAGGAGAAGGAGGAAGGAGAAGGAGAAGGAGGAGGAGGAGGAGGAAGAGTAAGAGGAGGAGGGAAGGAGAAAGAAGGAGAAGGAGGAGAAGAGGGAGAAGGAGGAGAAGAGGGAGAAAAAGAGGGAGAAGGAAGAAGAGGAAGATGCAGTGTAGAAAGCAATGCAGAGGACAGTCCCTGGATGAAGCAGTTAAACATGTGTCTAAGGGATGCTGTGCTCCTGAGCGAGGGCATTTGTCAAGCAGCCATCCTCGGGGGGGAGCTCACTTCCCACAGCCAAGGACCCCCCTAGAATGAGACAGCACCTCTGTGTTCAGAGCTGGAGAGAAGAGCAATAAATCAGTGCTGCTGGCCCAGGCTAAGGCCCAGCAGCCCTGGCTGCGAAGAGCAGAAGTGCCAAAGCAAACTGCAGCTTTTAAATCACCCGTCACGGGCTCAGCAAGCATGGAGAAACATTAATGGATTTGCCTGGAGATGCTCTGGGCAGCAGGAGGACAGAATAAGTCCAGACAAGGGAAGGGAGTCAGAGGTGTTTAAAACTTCCTTCACGTAACTGTTGGCTTGTGCTCCACGCCGTCTTGGCCTGGATTTTGCTGCTACCATCAGGATTATTGATCAGTTTTTTAAAGCCTTACACCGTCTAGGGGAGCCAGCCAAAAAAAAAGGACCCATCCTGAATGCATAACCACTTCAAGCAGCACTCAGAAAGGCTGAGGGAACCACCAATGCCTCATGGTTAGAGAGCACCACCAAAGAGCAGCGTTATGGCAGGATGAAATGCACAGACACACACCCAGGGGCTGTGGGGAGCTTGCTTGGTGTCAGTTCCCACCACAGAGAGCAGTGCCTTAGGGTAGGGATCAACAGGACTCAACTGTCCCTGGCAAGCAAAGGCACAGCCTGGCAGCAGCCTGTGACCAATCAGCCTGAGAAGCCCAATGAAGACTCCTGTTTTCTGTATCTGGAATGAGCCTGGCAGTTAGTAACTTAGGAGTTCTGGAGATGAGCTTGCTGCCACTCCTGCTGTGCAGTCCATGCTGAGGATGGGCCACCAGCAATCCCCTCTCCTCTGTTTTGGTTGAAGGTGTTTATCCACCAGAAGAGCACAGGATCATAGGATGTTAGGGGTTGGAAGGGACCTCCAAAGATCATCAAGTCCAACCCCCTGCCAGAGCAGGACCACAGAATCCAGCACAGGTCACACAGGAACACATCCAGATGGGTCTGGAAAGTCTCCAGAGAAGGAGACTCCACAACTACACTGGGCAGCCTGTTCCAGTGCTCTGTGAGCCTCACAGTGAAGAAGTTCCTCCTCATGTTGAGGTGGAACCTCCTGTGCTGGAGTTTCTATCCATTGCCCCTTGTCCTATCACAGAGTGCAACTGAGCAGAGCCTGTCCTCTCCCTCTTGACACCCAGCCCTCAATTATTTATAAACATTTATTAAATCCCCTCTCAGTCTTCTCTTCTCCAGACTAAAAAGCCCCCAGATCTCTCAGCCTCTACCCACGGATCCCTTCCAGGAAGCACATGAATGGGATGAGCACCACTCTCCCTGCCTCCATGGGAGCACATGGGCAGGAAGGTCAATTCTAACTGTGACCTGTCCTGTGACAGGACAAGGGGCAAAGGATACAAATGGGAACCCAGGAAGCTCCACCTCAGCGTGAGAAAAAACTTCTTCACTGGGAGGGGTCAGGAGCACTAGAGCAGGCTGCCCAGAGAGGTGGTGGAGTCTCTTCCTCTGGAGACATTCAAGACTCATCTGGATGCATTCCTGTGTAACCTGCCCTGGGTGGTCCTGCTCTGGCAAGGGGGTTGGACTGGATGATCTCCAGAGGTCCCTTCCAGCCCGTACCATTTTGTGATTCTACAACAGGTGACCCAGTGCTGCGGCCATGCAAGACCACACCAGGAATCGGTGTGCAGCAGCAGCCAGCAGCGTGGAGAGAGCTGAGAGCAGGAGATTAAACTGAAGCTTCAGAGGAGCCTCAGGCTTTACAGCTTCATCTGCTCAGTGACAACAGTCACAGCTCACCCGGTGGCAGCTGCTACCTCTGGCGCGTCCTGACGGGGAGCAGCCCTGACTGAAGGAATGAACTGGGAGAGCCGGGAGGGACGGGAGGTTGTTCTCCGTGGGAAATCAGCATGCTATGGTGCTGTGATCCCCTGCAGGGAAGGGAAGAAGCAAACAAAATCCTTGGCACCTGCTGACAAGAAAAATTAAGCGGTGTTCCTGGAGAGATGCCTCAACACGGAGCGGTGAAACCTGTTTGTTTGCAGACTCTCTGCACCTTCCCCTGGATACTCACAGGATCACAGGGGTTGGAAGGGACCTCCAAAAATCAAGTCCAACCCCCCTTGCCAGAGCAGGACCACAGAATCCAGCACAGGTCACACAGGAACACATCCAGATGGGTCTGGAAAGGCTGCAGAGAAGGAGACTCCACAACCTCTCTGGGCAGCCTGTTCCAGTGCTCTGTGAGCCTCACAGTGAAGAAGTTCCTTCTCATGTTGAGGTGGAACCTCCTGTGCTGGAGTTCTATCCATTGCCCCTTGTCCTATCCCAGGGTGCAACTGAACAGAGCCTGGCCCCTCCCTCTTGCCACTCAGCCCTCAGATATTTGTAGACATTGATTAAATCCCCTCTCAGGCTTCTCTTCTCCAGACTGAACAGCCCCAGGGCTCTCAGCCTCTCCTCACAGGACAGTGCTTCAGTCCCTTCATCATCCTTGTAGCCCCCCGTTGGACTCTCTCCAGCAGATCCCTGTCCCTCTTGAACTAGGGAGCCCAAAACTGGACATAATACTCCAGGTGAGGTCTCACCAGGGCAGAGTAGAGGGGGAGGAGAACCTCTCTTGATCTGCTGGACTCCCTCGACCCTGGTGGGACTCGCAGCAGAGCACGACCCCAACAGCCCCAAACCCTACCTGCACTCCACAGGACAGGAGGCATCCAGACAGGACCAGATCATGCTCCAGTAAGCACCAGGCTCTTTTTCCATCTCAAAAAGGATGATACATTTGAATTAAGGCTTGTATAATGTGTCCACAGCTTGGGGTGGAAAATGCCATGGAAGAGCACAGAACAATTGCTCTTCCAAATCATCTGGCCAAGGCACAACTGTGGTACCCATGCCAGCTACAGCAGGGAAGGGACCAGCCCTACAGCAAGCTGCTCTGTTACAGAGCAGATACCAGCCATAAACAAAAGGGATGAAGAGGGGGAAAGTTACTGATGGCAGAAAACATGGATGGATCTGTAAAATAGGCTAAGAAAAGAAGTAGAAACATTGATGGAGTCTTCTTGGAGTCCAGTGAACTTCAGCAAACTCTCTCCATCAGACCTCTTCTGATTAACCTCCTTTGCTGCATGAACCACAGCCTTCAACCCTGCTTTTGGAACTCCACCTATCTGCTTACCTTACATCACTCCTGTGACTTCCCACAGAGACCTGCTGGAGCCTCTCAGGTCTGAGGAGCATCTCTGTTGTTCCTCAGCAGGCTGGATTGTGAATGCAGGTCAGCAATGGAAAACTGCTGGTAAGAGAGCAGCCAGCAGGCTGAGGGAGTATTGATTCTCCCCCTCTACTCCACTCTGCTGAGACCCCACCTGGAGTAATGTGTTCAGTTCCGGAGTCACTATTACTACAAGGATGTGGATGTGCTGGAACATGTCCAGAGAAGGGCCATGAGGATGAGCAGAGGGCTGGAGCTCCTCTCCTATGAGGACAGACTGAGAGAGTTGGGTTTGTTCAGTCTGGAGAAGAGAAGGCTCCAAGGAGACCTTCTTGTGAGCTTCCAGTATCTGAAGGGGGCTACAAGAAAGCTGGGGAGGGACTTTTGAGGGTGTCAGGGAGTGATAGGACTGGGGGGAATGGAGCAAAACTAGAAATAGGTAGATTCAGATTGGATGTGAGGAAGAAATTCTTCCCCATGATGATGGTGAGACACTGGAAGAGGTTGCCCATGGAGGTGGTGGAAGCCTCATCCCTGGAGGTTTTCGCTCAGGCTGGATGTGGCTGTGAGCAACCTGCTGTAGTGTGAGGTGTCCCTGCCCATGGCAGGGGGGTTGGGACTGGATGATCCTTGAGGTCCCTTCCAACCCTGACAATTCTATGATTCTATGATACTATGAAAAGAAGGACCTCCAGAGCCAGCCTGCCTGTGCCCCATTTCAGCAGTGCAGATTCCTGCTACGAACACCTCCCTGCTGACCACCCCAATGGCCTGCAGAGGGCTGTTACCTCCACAGAAGCTGCCCCAGCTCCCATGCTGCAGTATGTGTTGGCAGAGCTCCTTCTTCCTCATGCTGAGAAATGCATCAAAACCTTTTACATTTATGACCTAAACTCCCCCAAAACTACAACAGACAAACCCTAAACCAAATCCCCTGGTGGCTCCCAGAAGATGAGATACAACTGGGCAACATGTCAAGAGCTGTGGAGTTTGTTCAATTAATAGATTTTTTTCCCCTCTTTTTTTTTTTTTTTTTCCCTCTTCATTCTATTTTCAACATTCAAAATATGTTTTCTGGAACAGCTTGGTGCCAAAAAAGAAATATCTGATTCCTGTATTATTCACTCTGGACACCACTCTGCCAATGATTATCTGTCAGAGGTTTAATTGTGCTTGAAAGCTTGCCAGCAATAAAGCAGGAGAAGTGGAGGGAAAGCAGGTAGGCAGGCACTCATCCAGGGAGGAGGCTCTTTCCTGGCATTCCCCACCTCCTCTCCAAACCAGCCACTGCTTTTTAAAGGACCACTGGCCAGGCATCCAACACCCTCCCTCACTGCACAGGTGGTCCTCCTCATGCACCACAGTATTTGGTTTTACTAAAGGGATGATATCAAATACATTTGATCCTAAGTGGGACTTAAATGGAGCAGTGAACTCCACTGAGGACTTCTTCTCTTTCCTGTATCTTTCAGGTTGGTTGCACAAGCAGCTGAATATGAGCAAGCAGTGTGCCCAGGTGGCCAAGAAAGCCAATGGCATCCTGGCTTGGATCAGAAATGCTGTGTCCAGCAGGAGTAGGGAGGGGATTGTCCCCTTGTACTCATCTCTGGTGAGGCCACACCTCCAGTACTGTGTTCAGTTTTGGGCACCTCAATACAGGAGAGATCCTGAGGTGCTGGAACCAGTGCAGAGGAGGGCAAGGAAGCTGGGGAAAGGCCTGGAGAATAAATCTGATAAGGAATGACTGAAGGAGCTGGGGATGGTTAGCTTGAAAAAGAGCAGGCTGAGGGGAGACCTCATGGCTGTCTACAACTACCTGAAAGGAGGTGGTACAGAGGTTGATGCTGGTCTCTTCTCACAGTTGATAGAACAAGAGGGAATGGCCTCAGGCTGCAACTGGGTAGGTTTAGACTGGACATTAGGAAGAATTTTTCCACAGCAAGAGTGGTCAGGGATTGGAATGTGCTGCCCAGGGAGGTGGTGGAGTCACCAACCCTGGATGTGGATGGTTTGGATGTGGTGCCTGGGGATATGGTTTAGGGGTGACCCTTGCAGAGTAGTGTTCTGGGTTGGACTTGGTGATCCTGAGGCTCTTTTCCAACCTGCATGTTTCTGTGATTCTGTGATTTCTGTGATGTTGTGCATAGTCACTAGGCAAGGGTGAGGAAGGGCAGAGAGAGGGTGGCTGTCATCTGGGCTTTCACCCTGAGCACGTTGCCTGCACCAAGGCCTCCCAACATCGGCCACAGAGCTCACTGGGTGTATGTGGATCATCTGTTTTGTTCTGCAAGTGTGCAGCTGGCCCTGGAGTGTCTCTCCATCCCCAATATAGCATCAAGTCCTTCCACTCAGCATGAGGAACAGCTCTTCCCTTTTCCTTCGACCTCTGGCAGGTTTGAACTGGTGACAGCAGAGGCTCTTTCACCTCATCTCCCATAGGAAGAATAATGCATGCAGCCTTCAAGAGAGACATAAGCTGGCCAGAAAAGCCCCAGTGGCCTACCTTATGGAAGCACAGCTGATCTGTATCTGGAACATCTCTATGAGGAGGACAGGCTGAGTGCCCTGGGGCTGTTTAGCCTGGAGAACAGCAGCCTGAGAGGGGATCTGATCAATGCTGATCAATAGCTAAAGGATGGGGGGCAAGAGGATGGAGCTAGACTCTTTACAGTGGTGCCAAAAGACAGGACAATGGGCAGTGGGCAAAAACTGGATCCCAGGAGGTTCCATCTGAGCATCAGGAAAGAACTCTCTGCTGTGAGGGTGCTGGAGCCCTGGAGCAGGCTGCCCAGAGAGGTTGTGGAGTCTCCTTCTCTGGAGAGATCCTGCCTGGACACTGTGATCCTGGGCAAGCTGCTGTGGGTGCCCCTGCTTTAGCAGGGGGGTTGGAGTGGATGATCTCCAGAGATTCCTTGTAACCCTTAACCATGCTGGGATTCTGTGATAAACAAAACACAGCTCCTTTATCATTTGCATTCCTCTCACTACTTCTGAAGCCATTGATACCCACACACTTTGCCATGAATCACCAAGATCTGAAATTACAAATGAGCAGGCACCTTGGTTTAGCACAAGCTGAAGACAGGATGCAAGTCTGGGGTAACTCCTCTACAGCACAGGAAAAGCCCTTCCAATTAAATCACTGGTGCCATCCCTCAGAAAACAATATCATCATCATCATCATCATCTCTAGCTGGAAAAGTACCACCAGTGTAAGAGGAAGAGGCATGTAAGGGTTCAGAGAGAGAGGTCCCAGGTGGATACCTCAGGAGGGTTCTTCTCTATATTTGTGTTTTATGAAGCCACAGTAAATGCCAGGTAAATGCCAAGAAGCTTTTGGTACGTTCACAAATGCCATCTCCTGGGTACTTTGTATCCATTTCACACAGTAATCATAAAAGCAGCAAGCTGAGGAAAGGAACAAAAGAGATCATCATCATCTCCACCACCCTCTGCTTCCCCAAGGCAGGAGGGGCTCGCTGGTGGCAGATCCTGGATTACCTTCTCTGCTCACTCAAAGCAAGCAGGACCCTCATTTCCCCAGCTCCTCTGGAGCAGTGCTCCATTATCCTCCCCATTACAAGGATTTTCCTAACACCTAATCTCTTGCTGCAGTTTAAGCTCCTTGTTTATTACCCTGCATCAGAACATGGAGGGCAGAGCCTCCACTCCTGGCAAAAGCTTTTACATGCTTAAAGACTTTTTCCTTTGTGCTTGTCCTCCTCCTTTGCTTTAATAACCTCCAAACAACTCCTTCAGCCTCAGCTTGTGGACATTTTCTAACTCTCTGATTATCTTCTTGTTGCTCTCTGGCTTCTTTGCACCCATCCACAGTGCACCAAACTGGAAAAAATACTTCAGCTGGGGGTGGAGAGCCTAAGCATAACCCTCAGAGGTTTACTTTACATTTACAGAGACATTTGCCTCTTTATTTTACTTCCACAGACCACCTCTCAGCCAGCTTGTTCTCTGAAGCAATCCTCCAAAAGACAAACCCTGGTCCATGGGGCTGCTATCAGGGCAGTTCACAGGATGTTAAGGGGTTGGAAGGGATCTCAGGAGATCATCAAGTCCAATCCCCCTGCCAGAGCAGTTTCCAACCTGCACCAATCCCCATCAGTCCCTCATGGACCAGCCCTGGTTCACAGCTACCCATTTGTTTGTGCCTGGTTTCTCAAGTTCATTTGGAACTCTCTTCTCTCCCGCCTCTTCCCAGATGGCTTTCACCTGCAGACCTGAGAGGAGCATGTTTCATGCTGCCCATAACACCCTTCTGACCTGCATGGGTGGGCAAGGGTACAACCTTTCCAGCTGAGCTCTGTCAAGAGGGAAGCAGATGATCCTTCTCCAACTGCTGCCATGCAAAACCTCAGCTCTATGCAAAACCTCAGCTCTTTGCAAAACAGGAGCAAAGCCAGGGGCTGCCAGGGGGTGATGCAGCAGTGGGGAGGGTGACATTCAGCAATAGTCTAAATTAATCTGTCAGGCCTGCTTTCTTGCAAATACAACTAGTTGGGGCCAGGTGAAGGCCTTTGTTCAGATGAGATCCTCTCCCTCCAAGGGCTCTCCTCCTCCATGAGCCAATTCTAGCAGTGCTCCTGCCACTGCCAGGCTGCAAAACCTTAGCTCAGGGGTTTGGGTCCGTTCCCCCCCTGCCACAAATCCATGGAAATTCATGAGCTTCAGGGAATCAAACCCTAGTTGCTATGGTGAAAGGCAATCTGCAAACTAAGAAACAAATACAAGTGGGACATGTGGAGGTTACCAGATTTTCTTCTGCACATCTTTCAGACAGGAATGATAAAAACCCCACCCCACCCTCCAGCGTGTTCCAGGCTCTGCTAACTTCCCAGAGCCTGCTAAGTCTCAAACAGGAGGGATTTACAGTACCACTTGGTTAAGGAAATTAATAATCAGGCACTCACTGCATTTCTCCACAGAAGCCTCATCCCTGTGGCTCCCAGCACTGTCAGAGCAAAAAAGGCAGCAACAGTTTTTGAGAGCTTCAGCTTGAGACACATCTGGGAATACTATGACATGGAGCTCCCTTCATCCATGTGACCCTACTCACTGTGCTCACCAAACCAAGAGGAGGAGCCCAGCTACAGAGCCAGCAAATTAATTAGGCCAGACCCAGGAAATTATCCTGCAGAAGGGTCATGGCACCTTGGGGATGAACTGCCTGTTTTTGCTAATCAATGTGCTGGGCTGGGGAGGGGGCAAAGGGGGGTCTGCACTTCATGTGCTGGGTCTCTGTCTTCTATTAAGGCACTGCTGTAATTCAGCCCCTGCCAGCTCCACTGAGAAAGATTGTCCTCTTAACATCAAAGAGGTGATGAGGTTGTGGTGGGTCAGTGGCAGAACAGCCATCTCAGGGACATGAGGAGGTGGGATGCTCACTGGGTGGGAGGCAGAGGTATTCAACAGCATGGCCTCCAAAGGCAGAGGCAGCCCAGCACCTCCAAAATGTCAGCAATGTGCACTTACAGTCCAGAAGGCCAAGGGCATCCTGGGCTGCACCAAAAGCAGCATGACCAGCAGGTTCAGAGAGGTGATTCTGCCATTCTGCTGAGACCTCACCTGGAGTACTGCATCCAGCAGTACAAAGGAAGGACATGAACCTGATGCAGTGGGTCCAGAGGAGGGCCACAAAAATGATCAAGGAGCTTGAACACCTCTGCTGTGAGGACAGGCTGAGGAGCTGGGGTTGTGCAGCCTGGAGAAGAGAAGGCTCCAGGGAGACCTAATAGCAGCCTGCCAGTACCTGAAGGGGGTCTACAAGAGGGCTGCAGAGGGACTGTTTCCCAAGGCCTGCAGTGATAGGATGAGAGGCAATGGTTTGAAATGAGAGAAGAGCAGATTTAGATCGGATGTTAGGAACAAGTTCTGCACCATGAGGGTGCTGGAATGCTGGAACAGGTTGCCAAGGGAGGTAGTTGAGACCCCAGCCCTGGAGATATTTGAGGTCAGGCTCAACAAAGCCCTGAGCAACCTGATCTAGTGGAGGATGCATCTACTTACTGCAGGGGGGTTGGACTACATGACCTTCAGAGGTCCCTTCCAACCCAAACCATTCTATGCTTCTATGAAAATGGTTTAGCTGCTGGGCTGGAGGAGAGACTACAGTGGTACAAGCAGCCCTGCCTGGAAGGGGCAAGAGGATCCAGAAACTTTATTATCCTCTCATCAAATCCTTCCTCTTCCAGCACTTGCACTTCCTGCTAAAATTATTCAGAGGTGCTGAGCACCTCTGCAAAAACCCAGAGGCTGCTCCCCTTAATGGCAGGATCACCAAACAGATCTCTGTCACACACAGAGGGAAATTAGCACAAACCTGCTGCTCTTCCTGCACTGCCCTCTCCTCAGGGCTGCTGCATCTCAATCTCCCTCCAGACCTCCACCACTGCCTCACTGCTCTGCTTCACAGCCCAGACACTCCAACAAAGACATTTTTCCTCCGTTGTCTAGTCTGATTTTTTCAAATGCCACTTCAGATTCCTGCTTCACTGAATGCAAATAATCTGAAGATGCCTTTTTTTTTTCTTTTTTTTTTTCCTTTTCCTTCCTGCAGAATTCCATTCCTAGGGAAGCCTTTTCACAGCAGCCTCGATTTAATCTCCTCCTTTTTTTTATTTTCTCCTCCCCCCTAACCCCACCCCAAGATCATACAAACGCTGATCTCCAATCTCATCTGCTCAGCTGTCACATCTTGCCATCCCACTGCTGCTCTAATTGCACACTGCTGAGCCCCCTCGATGGATTTCAGCATCCCTCAATGATGGCAAGACCAGAACCGAAGGCAAAAATCCTCTCCTCCGCTAAGCAGTGCTTCCAGCCTTTTCCTTTCTGCTTTGGATTCTTCTGCAGAAGCCAGGCAAGGAGAGCACTGCCTGAGTTCTGACACAGGGCTGCTGCACCACAAGCTCTTCTTTGGTCTGTTCTCACCCCAGTGGATTTTTGTGGGGCATTTTTAACTGTAAACTTCCCAAGCAGCCACCTCCTGTTTAGGTCCTTGTTCCAGTTGCCAGTCCTGCTTTGGATATCACAGAACCACAGAATCATCAACCAGGTTGGAAGAGACCTCCAAGATCACCAAGTCCAACCAAACTAATCAACCAGACCATGGCACTAAGTGCCTCATCCAGACTCTTTTTAAACACCTCTAGGGCTGCTAAACCCACCCCCACCCTGGGCAGCACATTCCAATAAGCAATCTCTCTTTCTGGGAAGAACTTCTTTCTAAGATCAAGCCTAAACTTCCCCCTGGGCAGCTTGAGACTGTGTCCTCTTGTTCTGTTTCTGGTTGACTGGGAGAAGAGACCAACCCCCACCTGGCTACAACCTTGGCTGAGGGTAACAAGATGTTCTTATCCTTTCCTGAACACCAGGCAGTCTTGGTCTTATCTAATGCTGCTTCTTTGGCCTTTTGATTTCAACTCAGCTGAAAAAATGAACCTGGAAAAGACTCTGTCCCCTGAAATTCACTAACTGAAGTTGCACAGAAAAGTCCTGGCTACCAACAGCTGCAGAGCATGAGAAGCATTCCTCATACATTCATAGAAAGGCTTCAGTTGAAAGGGATCTTAAAGATAATCTAGTTCCAAGCCCCCTGCCACAGGAAGGGACACCTTCCACCAGCCCAGGTTGCTCAAGGCCTCATCCAACCTGGCTTTGAACACCTCCAGTGAGGGAGCATCCACAACCCTGGGCAACCTGTTCCAGTGTCTCACCACCCTCACTGTAAGGAATTTCTTCCTAATCTCCAGTCTAAATCTCTCCTCCTCAAGCTTCAATCCATTGCCCTTCATCCTAGCACTACAAGCCCTTGTAAAAAGTCCCTCCCCAGCTTGCTTGTAGGCTCCCTTCAGGTCCTGGAAGGCCACTATAAAGTCTCTGGAGCCTTCCCTTCCCCAGCATGAACAGTCCCAACTCTCTCAGCCTGTCCTCGTAGGGGAGGTATTCCTGCCCCCTGATCATCTTTGCAGCCTTCCTCTGGACCAGCTCCTGCAGGTCCATGTCTCTGTTGTGTTGGAGGGGCCAGAGCTGGACACAGCACTCCAAGTGAGGTCTCACCAGAGCAGAGTAGAGGGGCAGAATCACCTTCCCTTGACCTTCTGGCTGTGCTCTTTTGATGCAGCCTAGAATACCATTGGCCTTCTGGGCTGCAAGTGTGCATTGGGGTTGTTCAGCCTGGAGAAGAGGAGGCTCTGGGGAGACCTCATAGCATCCAGTACCTGAAGGGGGCCTACAAGAAGGATGGAGAGAGACTGTTCACAAAGGTCTGGGATGGCAGGACAAGGGGCAGTGGCTTCAAACTAGAGCAGATTTCAATCAGATGTTAGGAACAGGTTCTTTACCATGAGGTTAGTGGAACACTGGAACAGGTTGCCCAGGGAGGTGGTTGGGCCCCATCCCTGGAGATATTCAAAGTGAGGCTCAATAGGGCTCTGGGCAACCTGATCTAGTGGAGGATGTCCCTGCTGACTGCAGAGGGGGTGGACTGGATGACCTTTGGAGGTCATTTCCAACCCAGACCATTCTATGATTTTATGATTTTTGGCTCATATCCAGCTTCTCATCCAGCAGCACCCCCAAGTTCTTTTCTGCAGGGCTGCTCTCAATCTCATCATCCCCCAGCTTAGGAGGAGGACCTAGGTGCAGGACTTTGCACCTGGACTTGTTGAACCTCATGAGATTCTCTTCAGCCCACCTCTCCAGCTTGTCCAGGTCCCTCTGTCAACTGAAGCACTGCACTGTCCTCACACAGATGTTTGCTATGATCAGCTCTCTGCTAGCCTCAGTCTGTCAGTCAGCAAATGCACCTTCCCCCTGCTCCATGTGAAAGCAGACATGGTCCCTTCAAAAGAGAAGGAGCCTCACTGAATTACACCTTGTCCAATCTAGGAGCCCTTCCCAAGCAGTCCTGCAGCCCAGCCTTTCTGCTCCTGCTGCTGCACCGGGGCAGGGCAGCATGTGTCACGCAGCCTGGACTGATCCAGGTCCCAGCCTTCCATCCCAGCTTAAAGTCTCCCCTAATGCCCTAAGACATAAGATGTACAGCTTCCCACTGGCATCCCTCAGTAGCTGCTCCCTCAGTCTTTAATCTTGTAAGCTGTTAATGCACAGGATCTCTGCTAAGCAGCAGGGTTTGTCTTTTTCTGCACTCAAAATTTGCTTTTCCCTTCTCTGAACATGGCAGAGGCCACTCCTCAAGTCAAAAACGATTCTGCTTTTAACCCAGCCAAGGCCCAGGTGGGTCTCCTCCAGCTGCAAACCTTCCTGTCCTTCAAAAGCATCAGAGAGGAACTTTTGGCAGGCGGTCCCTTCGCTTTCCTCTGTGTTTTTGTTTATTCCCCACAGCCTTAGTTTTTAAGGGGAGATAAATAAAAGCCTGGAGGCAGCCAAGCCTCATCTCCGGAGATGCAGGCAGCTGCCTCAGCCGCCTCTGTGCCAGCGCCGTGCCGCTTGGCCAGCTGCGATGCAGGGCATGGAGCCACCACCCGGGACACAGGAGGAGGCAAGGCAGAGGGGCTGCCAAAATAAGCATCTCCCCAAGGGCCAGCTGCCTGCCCAGCCTGACCCTGAACTCACCAGGGAAGGAGTTACTGCTGTCTTTCAGCTCTGCTCTCCAGCCATGGAAGCATTAAGGTTGGAAAAGACTTCTAAGATCATTGAGTTCAACCTTCGACCCAGCACCTCCATGACCATGTCCTGAGGTGCCACATCTGGGCCCCTCAATTCAAGAGAGATGTTGAGGTACTGGAACATGTCCAGAGAAGGGTGATGAAGCTGGTGTGGGGCCTGGAGCACAGCCCTGTGAGGAGAGGCTGAGGGAGCTGGGGATGTTTAGCCTGGAGGAGAGGAGGCTCAGGGGAGACCTCATTGCTGTCTATGACTACCTGAAGGGAGGTTGTAGCCAGGTGGGGGTTGGTTTCTTGTCCCAGACAACCAGCAACAGAATGAGAGGACGCAGTCTCAAGCTCAAGAAAAGACTAGATGTGGCACTTAGTGCCATGGTCTAGCTGATTGGATAGGGCTGGGTGATAGGTTGGACTTGATGATCTTGGAGGTCTCTTCCAAGCTGGTTGATTCTATGATCTACTTGTGTTTTGAATACCTCCAGGGATGGTGACTCCACCACTCCCCTGGGCAGCTTGTTCCAACGCCTGACCACTCTTGCAGGACAGAAATTTTTCCTCATATCCCATCTAATACCCTCCTTGGTGCAGCCTGAGGCCATTTCCTCTTGTCCTTGGCAGGGGAGGTGGACTGGATGATCTCTTGAAGTCCCTTCCAGCCCCTAACATTCTGTGATTCTGTGATTCCTGTCGATAGTTACTTGGGAGAAGAGGCCAACACCAGCCTCACTCCAACCTCCTTTCAGGTAGCTTTAGAAAGCAAACATCCAAAAGATGAGACACTTTGCTCCTCACTGGAGTGAGATTTCAGTGCATGACTTGGATGTTCAAAGGAGTCCATCAGCCAGGACAAGAGCTACAAGCATGGTTAAGGGACTGGAGCAAGTTTTTAACAAGGAGAGGCTGAGACCTGGAGCTGTTTAGTCTGGAGAAGAGAAAGCTGAGAGGGGACCTTATCAATGTCTACAAGTATTTGAAGGGTGGCTGTCAGGATGGAGCCAGTCTCTTTTCAGTGATACCCAGTGACAGGATGAGGGCAATGGACAAACTCAATCACAGGAAAATCCACCTCAACATGAGAAAAAGCTTTTTTTACTGTGAGGGTGACAGAGCCCTGGAGCAGGCTGTCCAGAGAGGTCATGGAGTCTCCTTTAGCTCTAGAGATCTTCAAAACCCACCTGGATGATGCATTCCTGTGTGACCTGCCCTAAGCGCTCCTGCTTTGCAGCGGGGCTGGACTCAGTGATTCTCTGCTGCAGGCTGCTTGTTTGTATCAGACCGCAGGGAGGTCATTTCACCTTCTGGCTTGTCCCTCCATGTGTCACTTCCTCACAAGACCACACTGGCCTTGGCAGTGTAAGTCTTACAGATGAGACTTTGGCAGTGGGGTTGGGTTTGATCTGTAGAGGTCACTTGCAGCCCCTAACATCCTGTGGTCCTGTGATCTCTGGAGGTCCTTGCCAACCCCTAGCTTTCTGTGATTCTGTGACATGAAGTGGTCCATAAAGCCTGCCTGGGTCTAGACAAGCTCACAGTGCTTTTGTGGGAGACACAAACCGCTCAGCTGTGGGGTCATGAGCTCCCTTGGGCTCCAAGCACCAGCTAGGCCAGGAAGCCTTTCTCATGAATGTTCTCCAAGCCAGAAGTAACTTAAACCTCCCGAAGACAACTCATCCTACAGGATCTATTTTCTGAGGCGTGTGGGAAGGCAACCATGCCTGCACAGCCATTTATTAGTACAAACAGGAGTGGCTGTTTAACTGTGTGGAAGAGGGAGAACAAAGGATTATTAAATAAAATGGCGATTAGCTGGGCTGAGAGCAAAATACCAGCTGGAGCCTGGGCTGAGGCGGGCAGGCCGTCAGCAAAGCGTGCTGCCAGCGCAGCTGCACGCGGCACGCACCGGCTCCCACCATGGGGAGCTGCAGATTGGAGCAGCGGAGCCACAGCCATCTCCTCCTGCTCCTCATGAGGGCTCAGCTCCTGGCCCCTGCTAGGCAAAGCCTGGCAGAATCACAGAATCAACCAGGTTGGAAAAGACCTCAGAGATCATCGAGTCCAACCCATCACCTAACACCTCCTGACAACTAAACCATGGCTCCAAGTGCCACATCCAAACTTTTTTTGAACACCTCTAGGGATGGTGACTCCACCACCTCCCTGGGCAGCACACTCCACCAGCCAAGTGCTCTTTCTGGGAAGAACTTTCTCCTCACCTCAAGCCTAAACTTCCCCTGGCACAGCTTGAGACTGTGTCCTCTTGTTCTGGGACTGGTTGCCTGGGAGAAGAGACCAACCCCCACCTGGCTACAACCTCCCTTCAGGTAGTTGTAGACAGCAATGAGGTCTCCCCTGAGCCTCCTCTTCTCCAGGCTAAACACCCCCAGCTCCCTCAGCCTCTCCTCACAGGGTTGTGCTCCAGACCTCTCCCCAGCCTCATTGCCCTTCTCTGGACACATTCAAGTCTCTCAATGTCCTTCTTAAATTGAGGACCTGGACACGGGACTCAAGGTGTGGCCTAACCAGTGCTGAGCACAGGGCAGAATGACTTCCCTGCTCCTGCTGGCCACACTATTCCTGATGCAGGCCAGGATGCCATTGGCCTTCTTGGCCACCTGGGCACACTGCTGGCTCATGTTCAGCTGCTGTCAACCAGCACCCCCAGGTCCCTTTCTGCCTGGCTGCTCTCCAGCCACTCCCACCCCAGCCTGTATTGCAGCATGAGGTTGTTGTGGCCAAAGTGCAGAACCTGGCACAACGTTGCTGGGCATAGCTGCACGATGGAAACAGAAATTATGAGACTCAAGATATTTGTAGACATGTCAGTGATGCCCAATGACAGCACAAGGAGCAATAGGTGGAAGTTGAGGCATAGGAAGTTCCACGGAAACATGAGGGAAAAGTTTTTCCCTGTGAGGGTGACAGAACACTGGAACAGGCTGCCCAGGGGGGAGATATTCAAAACCTGCCTGGATGTGTTCCTGTGTGACCTGGTATAGGTGACCCTGCTCTGGCAGGGGGATTGGATTGGATGATCTCCTAACTCCTAACATTTTTGGTTGGAAAAGACCTTTGAGATGAAGCCCATGTTGCCCAGGGAGGTGGCTGGGACCCCATCCCTGGAGATATTCAAAGTGAGGTTCAACAAGGCTCTGGGCAACCTGATCTAACAGTGAGGATGCCCCTGCTGACTGCAGAGGGGGTTGGACTAGATGACCTTCAGAGGTCCCTTCCAACCCAGACCATTCTATGATTCTAAGACTGGGGAAGTGACTCCCAAATGTTAAACATGATTTAGAGATATCAGGAACAAGTTCTGCACCATGAGGTTAGTGGAACACTGGAACAGGTTGCCCAGGGAGGTAGTTGAGACCCCATCCCTAGAGATACTCAAGGTGAGGCTTAACAGGGCTCTGGACAGCCTGATCTAGTTGAGGACATCCCTGCTTACTCCAGAGGGAGTTGGACTAGATAACCTTTGGAGGTCCCTTCCAACCCAGACCATTCTGTGATTTTAGGATTGTTGGCTCGTGTGCAGCTTCCTCCAAGCACCCCCAAGTCCAGAACCATAGCCATCCCTTCCTGCTCTGATGGCTCAGGTCCTGGCCTCTGCCAGCCAAAGCCTTTGCCCTGGCAGTGCTGGGTGTAGCTGCACAATGGAAACAAAATGAATGAGACTCAATTTTCCCAACTTGATGCCCTCCTAGCAGTGGCTGTGCCTTGTTGGCTTTCCAGGTGGGAACACTGCCACCCAACACAGCTATAGGATCGTAGAATCACAGAACTGTTTTGGTTGCAAAAGACCTTTGAGAGGAAGCCCAAACACTCTCTAAGCCTGGTGCTACACCATGTCCCTCAGCACCACATCTCTGTGGCTTTTAAACACCTCCAAAGATGTGGATTCAACCACTTCCCTGGGCAGCCTGTTCCAAGGTCCAAGAACCCTTTCAGGGAAGAAGTTTCTTCTAATGTCCAACCTAAACCTCTGCTGGAGCAGCCTGAGGCCATCTCCTCTCATCCTATTGCTTGGTACTTGGAAGAAGAGACCAACATCCCCCTGGCTCCAACCTCCTTTCAGGGAGTTATGGAGAGCCAGAAGGTCTCCCCTGAACACCCCTCTTCTCCAGGCTGAACAGCCCCAGTTCCCTCAGCCACTCCTCACCAGACCTGGTCTCCAGACCCTTCCCCAGCTTCACTGCCCTTCTCTGGCCACACTCCAGCACCTCAACATCCCAAAACCCAACACAAGACATAAGGTGTGGCCTCCTGAGCTCTGAGTTTGGGGGAAAAATCCCTGCCTTGGTGCTGCTTGACACAAAATTCCTGACACAGGATGGGGTGCTGTTGACATCCCAGAGCCCCACCACTTGGAAACACGTCAAGGGGACAGCCCCCAGAAGCCAGCTGCCTAAGTGCAGCCACATTCATTAGGAGCACATCGCTTAGATCCTGTCGCAGAAGTTAATGCAGCCACTCTGCCAGAGGGCAGCCTCCCCGAGCAGCAGATAAATAATGTATCTCAGAAGGGGGCTGGGAGGGAAGTGCTGCATCCTTGCAAGGTCGTGCTAGAATGCATCAGTGGCTGGCTGAGGCTGGGCTCCTCTGGTAAGAAGCCTGGAGCTATTTATGACTCATGTAATTAATTAATGCCAATGGGCGTTCGTTCTGCTGCAGGCACGTGGGAGACCAAAGGGAAATAGGAAGGGAGCAGGTAAGGAGATGTAGTGGAGGTGGGGGGGAGGAGGATGACATTTCTTGCAGCAAGACATGCTTTGAAGTAATTACCAACAGTCCCAACAGCCAGCAGCTCTGTTGGCTACATCAGTACAGAATCACAGAACCACAGGGGCTGGAAGGGACCTCCAGAGATCATCAAATCCAACACCCCTGCCAGAGCAGGGTCAACTAGGGCAGGTCACACAGGAATGCATCCAGATGGGTCTTGAAAGTCTTCAAAGAAGGAGACTCCACAACATCTCTGGGCTGTCTGCTCCAGGGCTACATCCCCCTCACAGTAAAGAAGTTTCTCCTCATGTTGAGGTGGAACTTCCTGGGTTCCAGTTAGTGCTCATTGCCCCTCAACCTATCACAGGACACCACTGAAAAGAGCCTGGCCCCTTCTTCACACCCACCCTTCAGATGTTTACAAACATTAACAAGGGGGATTTAATAAATGTTTGTAAATATCTGAGGGCTGGGTGTCAAGAAGGAGGGGACAGGCTCTTCTCCATTGCACCCTGTGATAGGACAAGGGGTAATGGATATAAACTACAGCACAGGAGGTTCCACCTCGACATGAGGAACTTCTTCACTGTGAGGGTCAAAGAGCACTGGAACAGGGTCCCCTGAGAGGTTGTGGGGTCTCCTTCTCTGGAGACTTTCCAGACCCATCTGGATGTGTTCCTGTGTGACCTGTGCTAGATTCCACGGTCCTCCTCTGGCAGGGATGTTGGACTCGATCATCTCCGGAGGTCCCTTCCAACCCCTAACATCCTATGGTCCTGTGGAGATCTCCTCTCAGCCTGCTCTTGAAAACACACCACCTCGTCTTGCATAGAGCAGCAAGAAGAGGGAGCAGCCACCCGAGGCGCTTTGAAGCACCACCAGACCCACAGCCCCTGACCCAGCAGCGCGGTCCAGTCACCGTGTGGCCAGTAGAGGGAGCACTGCTAATGCCTTCCCAATCCAACGCGGGTTTGGATGGGGAGCATCAAGGCAGAGGGAATGTTTAATTTCACGTCTCTCAAGTCCCAGGACAAGCTCAACAGATTGAAAAGACAGGAGCGAAGGGCGAGGCGCAGCGTGGGTGTACGCCCTGACAGCTGAGGCGCTGCGGGCGCTCAGGGCTCCCACCGCACCTTCCCCGTTCCGCAGCCAGCTCTCGGGCACCGGGGAGCTAACCGAGGCTCTCCGATGACATTAAGGAGGGGACCGGCCTGTGGCTTCCCTGCTCCAGTTTGCAATGCTGCAGTCTCACACCGACCGCTCAACATGTGGCGACGCTGAGTCATGACACTGCGCTTGCACAGACCGTTTGAGGACAATGAGAGCTTAACCTAATTTTGTCCCTTTGTTTGTCCTCTGCGCAGAGAGGAGATCAATCAGTTCCACTCCCTGCCTTCACATCCCCCTGCATCCAGCGCCTCACCCAGCGCACGGCAAAACTGTAAACACAAACAGAGCTCAATCCTTCCCCTCCTCTGCTGCCCTAAAGTCCTTCTGGGCTGTCCCAGCTCCCACCCAGCCTGCGTCCTCTCTTGCATATTTTTTTTTTTTGTTGTTGCCAGAATATCTTCTGGCGGTTCCCAAACGTATTCAGGCACCATTGTCCCATCTCCCTCTTATCAGAGAGCTGCCTGCAACAAATCCCCTCACACAATGAGGATTGCAGATTTGCTAACAAGGCAGGGTTGTTTTCCATTTTTGCTTCTCTGTGCTTGTCTTTTCTCCCTGGATACTTGCAGGGGCCAAGTGCCACAGCATCAGTCTGACACTGCCATCTGGACAAGCAGCAGAGGCTGCCTGCAAGTCTCAACCCTGGAAGGCTGCAGGATGCTTCCCTTTAAGCCTTACCTACCTCTACAGCCCTGGGAATCTTTCTTTCTACTTTTTGAGCACTGCCAAAGCCCCTCAGAGCCTGGCTGGTGGGACTATCTGCTCTTTTTTAATGGAGCAAAACTACACAAATCAATAACAGAGTTTAAAAAACAAACAAACAAAAAAAGTTAAGTGAAAAGGCAGTTGGTTGGAATTTCACAAATATATGTAGAGTGAGTAGAACAAGAGCAACAAAATGCTGCTTTCTGGTGGGCTGAGAATCCGCACAAGCCTGAGTCTCCAGGGTAAAAACAGAAGCGAAGTAAACGACAACACCAACACCCACTTAGCATTTGTGCTACATGTTCCTGCTCCCAGCCTCAGCAGCTTTAGGAACGCTCCTGTTCCATGCTGTAATTCTCCCAATTATGAGAGATCTGCATTGTTTATCTTCTAAACAGCTCTCCTCCCCACCACCTCGCCACCCCTACCCCAAGAGATCTCATAAGCCTGAGACAAAAGCAGTCTTGCAGAGGTGTTTCAAGCTCTTCTGGCTCTCCAATAGGCAGAGCTGGCTGGGTTGCCCTAACTGTTTCATACTGACCTTGAGAATATTTTGGCCGTTGAATGACTCCCGTTCCTTCAAAGACGATTTCCCAGGCATTGAGTTGTTTCGTTCTTCAGCTGTCAAGAGAAAAGCCACCACCAGAATGAGCTTCAGATGGGAGAACTGTGTGTGCTGTAATTCAACCCCCCCACACTCTCTCCCTCCCCAAAGTCAGCTGCCAGCTAATAAACCATCTTTGCCCAGCTCTTGGTGCAAGAAAAATCACTTCCAACTTTGATTTTAAAGAGAACGGCGCTGAACGCGCAGGAGTTGGTGCCACTGCTGGGACCACCTGCGTCACCTGGAGGAAAGACCTACACCATAGCTACTGCTAGGGACATTCTGTACAGCTGATGGCTCACTGCCACCACATCTTGAATCATCAAATCCTGGGTTCAGTTTTGGGCCCCACAGTACAAGAAGGTCTGGAGGCCCTCAATACAGGAAGGACATGGACCTGATGGAGTGGGTCCCAGAGGAGAGCCATGAAAATGATCAGGGGGTTGCAGCAGCTCTGCTATGAGGATAGGCTGAGGGAGCTCAGGGTGCTCAGCCTGGAGAAGAGAAGGCTCCAGGGACACCTAATAGCAGCCTTCCAGTACCTGAAGGGAGCTACAAGAAGGATGGAAAGAGACTGTTTACAAAGGCCTGCAGCGATAGGAGGAGGGGCAATGGCTTCAAACTAGAGAAGAGCAGAGAAGAGCAGATTTAGATTGATGTTAGGAACAGGTTCTTTACTATGAGGGTGGTGGAACACTGCAACAGGTTGCCCAGGGAGGTGGTTGAGGCCCCATCCCTGGAGGTGATGGAGGTGGAGGATATTCAAGGTGAGGCTCGACAAGGCTCTGGGCGACGTGATCTAGTTGAGGATGTCCCTGCTGACTGTAGAAAATGACTTTTGGAGGTCCCTTCCAAACCAAACCATTCTATGATTTTGTGATTCTATGACATTTAGCTGTTGGAATGTGTCCAAAGAAGGGCAAGAGAGCTGGTGAAGGGTCTGGAGAACAGATCTGGTGAGGAGCAGCCAAGGGATCTGGGGTTGTTTAGCCTGGAAAAAAGGAAGCTGAGAGGAGACCTCGTTGCTCTCTACAACTACCCGAAAGCAGGCTGGAGCCAGGTGGGGGACAGTCTCTTCCCCCCAGTAGCAAGTGACAGGAAAAGAGGAAATGGCTTCAAGCTGTGCCAGGGGAGGTTTAGGGTGGACATTAGGAACAATTTCTTTGCTGCAAGAGTGGTCAGGGACAGGCTGCCCAGGGAGGTGGTGGAGTCACCATCCCTGGAGGTGCTCGAGTAACATGTAGCCATGGCACTGTGAGACGTGGTTTAATGGCCATGGTGGTGTTGGGTTGATGGTTGGACTTGGTGATCGTAGAGGTCTTTTCTAACCTTAATGATTCTATGATCTGCTTCTGCTTGACTGATTTGAATCCCACGTCCTGCCAGGGTGGGAGTCAGCAGTGTGAGCGCTTGCACAGCCTGGAAGAGCACCAAATAGCAGACGGAGCAGAGGAGCCCGGTGCCGGGAGTGATCCAGACAGCACCTATCCCATATCCCAACCTCTGCTGCCTGCTCAGGGAAGCACAGGCATGTGGTGTGTCTGCTTCTGCAGGGTGGGCAGGCAGCCACACACAGACATTAAGAATAGCAGCCCAGGCCTGCAGCCAAATGCCTACATCTCAGATCCGTTTCCCTGGAGCATGCCTGGATTTTTACATAATCCTCTTCTTTCCACAGGACCTCTGCCTCATTCAGTGAACATATTCAATATTCCTTTTTCATCCCCAGCATGGACTATGAAGTTTCACTCACACCTAGCAAGCTATTCAAATCCTGTCCTGAATACAAAGTGATTTCTATGGCTACCTGGGTAATGCTCTCACCATTGTGTCTGCATGGCTCACATGCCTCATGGGGCTGGTCAGAATAGAGACTCATCACGCCAGGGGCAGCTGCCTCTGTGCCTCCCCAAACAGAGACACAGCAGCACTTTGGCCTCAATTTTGTAACAGAATTGTAGAATTGTTGTGGTAGGAAGAGGCCTTTAAGATCATCCAGTCCAACCACGAACCCAGCACTGCCAGCTCACCACTAAACCATCTACAAGGTTCTGAAATCCCTCCAGGGATGGGGACTCCAACCTAAACCTCCCCTGGTGCAACTTGAGGCTCCTTTCCCTTGTCCTATCACTTGATACTACGGAGAAGAGACTGATCCCCACATCACTCCAAACTCCTTTCAGGTAGTTGTAGAGAACCAGGTCTCCCCTCAGCCTTATTTTTTCCAAACTAAACAATCCCAGGTCCCTCAGCCACTCCTCACAAGACTTGTGTTCTAGAACCTTCACCAGCTTCACTGCCCTTCTCTGGACATGCTCCAGCACGTCAATGTTCTTCTTGTAGTGAGGAGCTCAAAACTGAACCCAGGATTCAGGTCCTGGCCTCACCAGTGCTAAGTACAGGGCAACAATCACTGCCCTACTCCTGCTGGCCACGCCATTGCTGATCCAGGCCAGGGTGCTGTTGGCCTTCTGGGCTACCTGGGCACACTGCTGGCTCATGTTCAGCCAGCTGTTGACCAACACCCCCAGGTCCTTTTCCACCAGGCAGCTTTCCAGCCACTTTCCCCTGAGCCTGAAGCACTGCAGGTGGTCATTTTCACCAATCTTCACGGCTGAGGTCCATCTTTTCATGGTTTCTACTACCTTAGCATGATTATCTGACTTGAGCAGCAGTCATCCCCAAAGCTTGCTGCTGGGTGCACAGAAAACCACAGCATAAACTATCTGCTGTCACCACTGTCTGCACAGAGACTTGGAGAGACCACAACCAGCAACCACAGAATCACAGAAACATTCAGGTTGGAAAAGAGCCTCAGGATCACCAAATCCAACCGAGAACCCTACTCTACGAGACAAGGCTCACCCCTAAACCACAGCCCCAAGCACCACATCCAAACCACCTTGAAACACATCCAGGCTTGGGGACTCCACCACCTCCCTGGGCAGCACATTCCAATGCCTGACCCATCTTGCTGGGAAAAAAATTGTTCCTAATGTCCAGTCTAAATCTACCCAGTCACAGCTTGAGGCCATTCCCTCTTGTTCTGTCACCTGTGAGAAGAGACCAGCACCAACCTTTCTATGAGGTCCTTTCAGGTAGTTGTAGAGAGCAATGAAATCTCCCCTCAGCCTCCTCTGTTTCATACTGTAGAGCTTCCCTACCCTGGTGGAGATCAACACTCCCACCCAACTTGGTGTCACCTGCAAACTTACTGCTGACACACTCTATGTCTTCATCAAGGTCATCAATAAAGATGTTAAACAGAAGTGGTCCCAACACTGAGCCCTGAGGAACACTCCACACAACCTATCAGCACTGAGCAGAGGTCACCAGGCTGGAGTCAGCTGTGAGAAGCTTTAGTGCAGGGCTGCTCAGGCTTGCAAACTACAACGTGCCAGAGCCCTTGCGTGTGTGCACATGGAGAACCACAAAGAATAACAGAATCAACCAGGTTGGAAGAGACCTCCAAGATCATCAAATCCAACCAATCACCAAACCCTAACTGATGGACCAGACCATGGCACTAAGTGCCTCATCCAGGCTCTTAAACACCTCCAGGGATGCTGGCCCCACCTCCTCTCTGAGCAATCTCTCTTTCTGGGAAGAACTTCTTTCTAAGATCAAGCCTGAACTTCCCCCTGCACAACTTGAGACTGTGTCCTCTTGTTCTGTTGCTGGTTGCCTGGGAGAAGAGACCAACTCCCAGGCTCTAATGTCCTGCTCCTGCCTCAGTGCAAGGCTGCTTAATAAAGACATGCAATAAGAACAACGCAGAGATCTTCTGGCAGAGACAGCAGGCACTGTGCACTCAGTAAGAGCTCAGCCTCATGACTGTCTGAATCTGCTCTCATAGAACTGCAGAATGCTCTGGGTTGGAAGGAACCCCTAAAGGTTACCCCCCCCATCCCCTGCAGTAAGCAGGGACATCCCCAAATAGATCAGGTTGCTCAGAGCCCCATCAAGTATGACCTTCAATCTCTCAAGGGCTTTCTTCACCTCCCTGGGCAACCTGTTCCAGTACTTCACCACCTTCATAGCAAAGAACTTCTTCCTAATGTCCAGTCTAAATCTGTCCTTCTCTAGTTTAAATCCACTGCCCCTTATCTGACTGCTACATGCCCTCGTGAAATAATTTAACAAGGAAGGGCTGGAATCCTGTTCCTAAACCAAGGGGCAATCTTGTCCAAAGAGAACCAAGTTTTCATCTTGTTTCAAGGGCAGCACAGCACATTGAGCTGTGAATGAGTTTCAGTTCAACATTGTAGGCTCCCATCAGGTAATCCCTGGAGCTTTCTATTCTCAGGGCTATTCAGCATGGAGAAGAGAAGGCTCTAGGGAGACCTTAGAGCAGCCTTTCAGGACCTAAAGGGAGCCTACAAGAAAGCTGGGGAGGAACTTTTTACAAGGGCTTGTAGTGATAGGATGAGGGGGAATGGCTTTGAGTTGGAAGAGGGCAAATTCAGACTGGATATTAGGGAAAAAAATCTTTATAGTGAGGGTGGTGAAACACAGGAACAAGTTGCCCTGGATGCTCCCTTCCTGGAGGTATTTCAGACCGGGTTGGATGAGGCCTTCAGTATCTGGTCTAATGGAAGGTGTTCCTGCCCACGGCAGGGGGGTTGGAACTGGATGGTCTCTAAGGTCCCTTCCAACCCAAACCATTCTGTGATTCTGTGATTTGGTTTCATGTTGGACGCCACGTGGCACCTGAACACATTTCTCTCCGGCCCAGATCACAACTAGGCAAGAATGTTTCTGAAGCTATGAAAAAGAACCTCAGAAAAGATCCAAACAGTGCTCAAAGCACATCTCCAGCTCTGCTGACTGCTTTGTCTTTTTCTTCTGGGCTTTATTTAGTGACAGACACACTCCCCCTCCCAGCCTTGCAAGGCCAATGTAAAAGCCACAAAAGCATTTCCTGATCAGCAGGACTACTTGGAATGCATTCATCAGTAAGGCTGAGGGATACACACCATTTGGATCCTTCCTGAAGAGAGTGTTCATGACTGTAGCATGCAGTTTCACCCTGTCCCACTCTTTAAGCATCAGGCCAGAGGCTATGAATCTTTCCACCAGCTGGTCAGCGATCAACTGCAACCTGGGAAGGCAAAAAAAAGGAAAGAAGAGAGCAGTGCAAACCAAGGAGAAACCTCTGCAGCGTCAGCATTTTCAGCCAGGGAGGGCAGCATGTGTGAAATGAAGTCTCTGCACACACACACAGAGGGAAAGGGAGCTGGTGATGGAAAGCAAACAGAGCCATCAGGATTCGCCTCTAAGGCGGAAAAGTTCTGCCTGCTTCGCAAAGCTTCCTCGGTGATCACTTCCTGCTGCAAATGCTCCATGGAGAGGGGCAAATATAGCACTGCAGAGAGCTTGTTCACACTGACAGATGTTATTGAGGCTCACAGGATTCATCTTTCCACTGCCAGCAAGCACAATGTGACTCTCCTTACAAATGCTGAAACCTGCTCTGCTCAGGGACTGCGCTGGGCTGGAGCTCAGACCCTCTCTGTCCCGAACAAGCAACCCAGTCGCTGGGCTTAGTTACTGGGAGAGCCCAGAACGTGGTGGTAGAGGACATAAACCCAGACAGCACATCCTGGGGAATGCTCCAGCTCTGCAGCTCCTGAGAAGCAGGCTCAAAGGAGTTACTGCCACCTTCCTGTCTGGCCTCAGTCAGGGATGAAAGCAGCCATGACTGCCAGGGTCTGTGGGCAGACCTGTCCTAGGATCAGCAGGAGGAGGAGGAAGCAGGTGATCAGAGCAATGCACTGACATCCCCTGTGTCTAAAGAGCTGAAGCAACTTCCAGGCTGCTGCTCTCCCCTACAACATTTCTGCAGTGCCCCAGCCTTACCAAGGCTGTGCTAGAACCAGAGATTCCCACCCCAAAAACATGGCAAGAGAGTCTACACAGAAGAATTTGGGGCTCCTCTCACTGCATCCAAGGGATCAGACAGCTTTCTGCTCCACCAGGTCCCACCTCTTTGGCTTCTCAGCTGCAGCTGGAGAGGCAGAGCATGCATGTCCCCTCTGAGGCTGGCCCCCCAGACACCAGCTCCTACCCCACTGCCACTTCTGTGCTGCCCCTCAAGGGCTGCTGGCCCTGCTGTGAGGGGTTCAGGCCTCTCAAAGCACCAATCCTCACAGATTTCTACCCCTTCCTGGCCATACCTCAGCGACTGTTAACATTGGCAATGACAAAGATTAAACGCAGATCATTAAGGACAACGCTAAAACAAATTAAGGGAGAAGAGCTGCAGTGAAAATGGTGCTTTATTACCTTATAAAGTTAATCAAGGAACTAAAACAAATTAGAAGGAATTATAATCGAAATGATTTGCCACGTGGGAGGCATCAGAGCATGATCCCTCTCTCAGGCTGAGCCACTCGGTGTGCAGCAGGGCTTGCCAACCCCCAGCTCTGTCTGCAGTTATGCAAGCTAGGTCAGGGTAAATCAAATCTCCTGCATTACAGCTTTAAGCTGATCAAGATCAGCCAAAGATCAGGAAGGAACTCCACCCCTCAGCCATGCCAGGAACTACAGAGAGCGAGCAAGAGGTCTTGCATGAGACAGGAAGGCACACACCTCACTCCACCACCAGCTGCAGCAGTCTGATCCAGCACAGCAACCCACGTGGCTCCGGCTCTCAGCCTTGCAGCTGAGAAACTCTGCTTTCTACCTGCCTTCCCCATCTCCCCAAGCAAAGCACAGCAGGTTTTAGCAGGCAAGAGGTGCATGGAGCTGCTCAGCATCAGCCCATCCAGCAGATCAGAAAACAGAGCACAGTTTTCTGGAGGGATCACCATCTGTTCCCTCTTTATAATCACCTGGAATCGCCAAGGAAGCAAAAGCTTTCACTGCTCTCCAGCAACACAAACCCACCTTCTTTCCCCTCTGCAAAGCTCAATGGTTTCTGGATGCTTGCTAACAGTTAAGGAGCTATAATAGAGGAGAAGTGAGCCCATGCCAACCTCATGAGGTTCAACAAGACCAAGTGCAAGGTCGTGCAGCTGGGTCGGGGCACTGATATAGGCTGGGCAGGGACTGGCTTGAAAGCAGCCCTGAAGAAAAGGACTTGGGGGTGCTGATGGATGAGAAGCTCAACAAGAGCCGGCAGTGAGCACTTGCAGCGCAGAAAGCCAACCAGAGCCTGGGCTGCAGCAAGAGAAGTGTGGCCAGCAGGGTGAGGGAGGTGATTCTGCCCCTCTACACTGCTCTGGTGAGACCCCACCTGGAGTACTGTGTCCAGTTCTAGGAGCCCCTAGTACAGGAAGGATCTGGAGGTGCTGGAAGGTGTCCAGAGAAGGGCCACGAGGGTGACCAGAGGGCTGGAGATCCTCTACTATGGAGACAGACTGAGAGAGTTGGGGCTGTTCAGTCCTGGAGAAGAGAAGGCTCTGAGGAGACCTTCTTGTGGCCTTCCAGTATCTAAAGAGGGCTACAAGAAGGCTGGGGAGGGACGTTTTAGGGTGTCAGGGAGTGATAGGCTGGGGGGAATGGATGCAAGCTAGAGGAGGGGAGATTTAGATTAGATGCTAGGAAGAAATTCTTCCCCATGAGGGTGGTGAGACACTGGAAGAGGTTGCCCAGGGAGGTGGTGGAAGCCTCATCCCTGGAGGTTTTTGCAGCCAGGCTGGATGTGGCTGTGAGCAACCTGCTGTAGTGTGAGGTGTCCCTGCCCGTGGCAGGGGGGTTGGAACTGGATGATCCTTGAGGTCCCTTCCAACCCTGACAATTCTGTGATTCTGTGAAGTGCCAGATGAATTCATTTGCAGGTGAGGGCAGGACCAGCCTAGGCCAAGAATAAAAGCTTGCAATCATTTGGCCCTCTCTGAGCACACCACTAAGCAAAAAAGGTGTTGAGAAAGAGCAGTCTGGCAACCTCCAGGTGCCATGAAAAGCACCAGATCTGGGTTTGGTCACAACCTCAACTGGCAGAGGAGATATCAGCCCTTTCTCAGGGGGGTGAGTGGGAGTTGTTTTTTCTAGGCAAGGTGGATTTGAAGACCTCCTTTCTCTCTCCTGCCAAAACCAGCTCTGCCACCCCTAAAGCACATCAGCACTATGGCTAAGCAGGCTCTCAGCAGAAGGGATAGAGCTGGCATCTGAAGCAGCTTGCAATGCTAGTACCAACAATTCAAGCTGTCTCCAGGCACAGGCAGACATCCCTGGCTTGCTTTAGGCCCTGCTTATGCTCTGCAGAATTCCTCCCCCAGCTTCTCAGGTCTCAGACTTATTTTCAGGTGCCAGCAAACTCTCAAGCACTTCACCTCAGAGATGATCAGAGCTCAGTGACTCAAGAGAAGAGAGGTCCACACCTCCGCTCTCAGAGGTGACACTTTGGGGGTGCTTTCCAGAACAAATCCAGTTCAGGGCATGTGGGTCATCCAGTGTCTGCCTGTCTCACCTTCCTGAGCATTCCTGCCTTGTTTCTCCCTGCACTTCTCTTCTGTCTCCTGGCTGATCTCTGGCTTGGCCTGGTTCTCCACTCACCCTGTTTGTTCTGCCTTACCTCTTTCAGACTTCAAAGTGGAAGAGCCAAGAAGAGGAAAATATTTCAATTCCTACTGCCTCCCAGCAACTCTTACATTTCCATTTCCCCACCCATTTCCTTATCCCACTTCCGATCTCTCGCTTCAACAGAGCCTCCAAAGTGTGGTTCCAAGCAGGAGCTTCCCCCTTGGCTCCCCAGCCCTTGGGGGAAGGAGATGCCAGAGCACGTCCTCTCCTCCCTGAGCCAGTCCCTGCTTGCAGCCTCCCTCCCCCAGCTGCACAGCTCCATGCTCCCCTGCTAGCTCCTGCTGTCCTCTAGGAACAGACACAAAAGGGCAGCCCTGCCAGGAAAAGCTGAGACTAAGGCTCAGGGAGGGAAGGCTCAAGCTGCTTTTGGCTACTCCCCTACCACTTCTGCACCCATCTCACAACCAGCAGCACACAGTACAACAGCTCTCACGTTCCCCCAGTCTTCCCAGTAAGGCACTATGAGAAAGGATGGCGCTCACTGGTGACTTGTCCAAAGCAGGATGGAAGGAGGTTGTCCAGAGGCTGTTTGTAGAGCTCAAGCCCCCAGCCAGAGTGCAGAACAGCACAAACACACAAACACAGGCACTGACACCAGCCAGGCTTGGAGAACTCACACCAGCAGCTCAGAAGACAGACATCTATTTCACACCCAGCCTGCTCCAGGCTGCTGACAGACACAAACCCCAACTCTATAACCAAGTCATGCTTTTCTAAGGACCTTCTGGTCTTAACTGGGTTTTAAGAATAATTACGTGCTGCAGAATATGCCAGGCTGTCCAGATTAATCTGGGCTGCAGGTTGGGAACTAGACAGCAGAGGCCAAGCTGTTCTGCCTTCTCAGTCATCTCAGGAGCATCTCCTTGGCCATCTTATCACCTCGTCAGCCACGACACCATTATTCAATCTGACAAACTGCTACAGAGACAAATGACATCTTTCAGCTGCACCACCAGTGACTGATTTAAAGAGCAAACACATCACTGCCTTAACCGGTTTAGGAAGCAGGAATGACTTCATCTTCCCCTGACTGCTGGCCCAAGGACTGCTGAGCAGTACCCACCAGCTTCAGAGGGCTTCTTGGGCACACTGATGTGGCACATCAAGGAGGAATGAAAGAAAGGAGCATGAGCAATGAAGCTGGGGAGGGGTCTGGAGCACAAGACCTATGAGACAAGGCTGAGGGAGCTGGGGTTGGTTAGCCTGGAGAAGAGAAGGCTCAGGGGAGACCTTATTGCTGCCTACAACTACCTGAAGGGTAGCCAGGTGGGGGTTGGTCTCTTCTGCCAGGCAACCAGCACCAGAACAAGAGGACACAGTCTCAAGTTGTGCAGGGGGAAGTAGGCTTGATCTTAGAAAGAAGTTCTTCCCAGAAAGAGAGATTGCCCATGGGAATGGGCTGCCCAGGGAGGGGGAAGGGTCAATGTCCCTGGAGGTGTTTAAGAGCAGCCTGGATGAGGCACTTAGTGCCATGGTCTGGTTGATTAGTTAGGGTTGGGTGATAGGTTGGACTTGATGATCTTGGAGGTGTCTTCCAACCTGGTTGATTCTGTGATTCTATGATATGGGGAACTCACCTGTCTGAGCCATCCTTCATGCGGACTTTGGCATACAGGACATCAATCATGGCAGGGTCATCGTTCATGTACTCCACTCCTGCTACCTCCACAGTCAGGGGCTTGCCTCCAGCAATTTGGCTAAAATGCAAAACAGGGAATCATACATCAGTGTGGGTTGGGAGGGACCTTTAAAGGGCATCTTGTCCAACCCCCCTGCAGTCAGCAGGGACTTCTGCAACCAGAGAAGGTTGCTCTGAGCCCCAGACAAGCTGAGGAGTGCCACAGAACATCACACCTGCTTTTGACAGGCATGATACCCCCAATGCACCAGAGTATTTGGTTTTACTAAAGGAATGATATACAATACTTTTTTTTTTTTTTGCTATAGTTAAACTCAAATTTGATCTTCAGTGGGACTTAAATGGAGCAGTGATCTTTAAGGCCCCTTCCAACCCTGATAATTCTGTGATTGCTGAGTCCAACCACTCTCTAAGTCTGGTGCTAAACCATGTCCCTCAGCACCACATCTCTGTGGCTTTTAAACACTTTCAGGGATGGAGATTCAATCACCTCCCTGGGCAGCCTGTGGCAGCGTTTTGAGAATTCTTTCAGAGAAGATGTTTCTCCTAACGTTCAGTCTAAACCTCCCCTGGTGCAACTTGAGGCCATGTTCTCTTGCCCTCTCTCTCGTTATTCCAGTGCTTGAGAACCCTTTCAGTGAAGAATTTTCTTCTAATATCCAATCTAAACCTCCCCCGGTGCAACTTGAGGCCATTTCTCTTGCCCTATTTTTTCTTACTTGGGAGAACAGACTGACCCCCACCTGACTCCAACTTCCTTTCAGGGGGTTGTAGAGGCCAGAAGGTCTCCCCTCAGCCTCCTTTTCTCCAGGCTGAACAAGCCCAGGTCCCTCAGCCGCTCCTCACCAGACCTGTTCTCCAGACCTAAAGGTTACATCCAGGTGTTGGTTTCCCTTCCACTAAAGGAAACGGACAGTAAAGGTTTTCTCCACCTCAGTTCAACCAGCTTTGGAGGCAGCTGGCACCTACCAAACACTGCTGGCAGAGCCTTCAAGTCCTGGAAACACACTTGCAGTGAACAGCTGAACAAGTGGAACCATTACTTTAAAGGCAGAGGTAGGGATTTGGGCTGTGCATCAATTCCCACAGATATCAGCTGGTGCAGCGTGGCTAATTTGTCATGCACCAAGGCAACAAATAAATAAATAAGGCTGGAGGATCCCTGTGCAACAGGCTTTGCAGAAATAAATAAACCAATCCCTCAGGCCATCTCCAATTTCTAAGCTGAGCAGACATAAGCTAATTACAGTGTCATTCACCCACAGTGATGGTGAAAGCCCTAACATCTGCAGCTCGGTGTTAACAGGCAGCCAGAAAGCCCTGCTCCTGGAGCAGCACTGAAGGTTTCAGAGTGATTACTTGCACAGCCCCTGCTGGCTTCCCTGCACACAGCTCCCCACGTCAAGAAATGCATGTCAAGGACACCTCAGCAGCTGCTGTGAGGTGGGAGGGAAGCAGCATGCCAGAGCCCACTGCAGGCAACGCAATGCCTGAAGGTAACAGGAGCTCATCCCTCCCTCTGCAGCGGGCAAGGGACAGAGGCAAACATTGCCCACCCAAAACCAACAGGGAGGCAGGTGAGGAAAAGAAACGAGCAGAGCAGGTTTGCAGGAAGCGCTGAGGGCTGGAGCTGAGCTGCAAGATGCTGCTAGACTCTTGGGGACCGCTCACTGATTCCTGCTGCTGCCACTTGAAAGGTTTCAGCCTTTTTCTAGCACTGAGACAGACTGCTGAGCTGCTTTTCTCTCTGCTGTCCCTCGTCAAAGACTGCTTGCTGCTTTCCCTCCACACAAGTCCTTGGTGATGACATCCCCTCTTTTCCCCTCACTTACTCCACAAAGTCCTCTTTGCATTGCTGCAGGAGGTCACAGGCTTTCTGGATCTCTCGTTCGTTCAGCAGTACCAGCGTCCCGAGGGTCAGGTGAAGCTTCACAGGGTTCTGGAACAGGCTGCTGCTGACCCCAGGATCCTGCAAACAAGTCAATCGGTCACCTGTGGGTGCCTTATCTCACAAACACACACAACCCTCCCTCCATCAGAGGGCTAAATGCAACAGAGGACAGGTACCAAGCCACTGATATCAAAGCTGGTCAATAGAGCCAAGTCCAGCTGGAGAGCTGTAACTAGTGGAGACCCCCAGGGACCAGTGCTAGGTCCAGTCCTGTTCAACATCTTCATCAATGACATTGATGAGGGGACAGACAGACACAGTCTGCTCAGCAAGTTTGCTGATGATTCCAAACTGGGAGGCTTGGCTGAGACACCTGAAGGCTGTGAGGCCATTCAGTGAGACTTGGACAGACTGAGAGCTGGGCAGAGAGGAACCAAATGAGGTTCAACAAGGAGAAGTGCAGAGTCCTGCATCTGGGGAGGGAAAATAAACTGCACCAGCACAGCTTGGGAGGTGACCTGCTGGGGAGCAGCCTCATGGATACAGACCTGGGAGTGCTGGTGGATAACAAGTTCTGCATGGAAAGCAATGTGCCCTGGTGGCCAAGAAGGCCAATGGGAGCCTGGGGTGCATTCAGAGGAGTGTGTCCAGCAGATCCAGGGAGGTTCTCCTCCCCCTCTACTCTGCCCTGGTGAGGCCCCACCTGGAATATTGCATCCAGTTTTGGGCTCCCCAGTTCAAGAGGGATAGGGATCTACTCAAGAGAATCCAAAGGAGGGCTACCAGGATGATTAAGGGACTGAAGCACTGTCCTGTGAGGAGAGGCTGAGAGACCTGGGGCTGTTTAGTCTGGAGAAGACAGAGAAGAGGTCTAATAAATGTCTATAAGTATCTGAGGGCTGGGGGTCAAGAAGGAGGGGACAGCCTCTGCTCAGTTGCACCCTGTGACAGGACAAGGGGCAATGAATATCAACATGAGGAGGAACTTCTGCGCTGTGAGGCTCACAGAGCACTGGAACAGGCTGCCCAGAGAGATTGTGGAGTCTTCATCTCTGCAGACTTTCCAGACCCATCTGGATGTGTTCCTGTGTGACCTGCACTAGATTCTATGGTCCTGCTCTGGCAGGGGGGTTGGACTCGATGATCTCCAGGGGTCCCTTCCAACCCCTAACATCCTGTGATCCTGTGAAGGCTTTTATCTCTGCATCACTGGTGGGGTTGGTGGTGACTCCAAGTTGAAAGCAGGAACAAGGTTTCCCAGGCTGTGAGTAAGCATGGTGCAGCCCCACCACCACCACACACACATTCCCCACCTATCTGTTCATCCAAGCTACTGAGCAGCAGCCTGGAAGCTCATTAAGACAGGCTCTAGCTCAGGACCCAGGAACAGCAGCTCTCCCTTGCACAGGATTTGGAGAGGAGACTTCCAGAGCTGTCAAAGTGACAGCTGCCATCAGCAGTGAACTCAGCACCAGGCAGCAGAGATTTAAAACTTGACTTAAGTCCATTTTTTTTTTTTTTTTGCTCAATAAAGCTGGAACCAGCTGTAGTGACAAGCTCTAAATGGTCTCTAAATCCTGTCTAAATACAGGCTGCACCTCACAACACAAGCACAGCTAATACCAGCCCTGATAATTACATTTCTCTTCTTCCCATGTGCCCTATAGTTTGCCAAGATGAATTAAGTTTAAATTCCCTTTATAAGAAGGCCAACGTGATGTTGCTGGGGAAGAACCGTTCCCAGGTGGAGCAGTGGTTACATTCAGCTTTAAAGACAAGTAAAAAAAAGGCTCTTTTGTTCTAGGCCATTTATAAAAATACCTTGAGGATGGTTAACACACCCATAATAAAACAATTATTTCCATTTAGTGGCCATTTCCCATCAGGGCATTAAATAACCTCCACTTTTAACTGCAGAAGAAGCCAACGCCGCCAAAGCCTTTCTCAGGCTGCAAACTGAGAACAACAGCTTTGAAGTTCAGAGCTGTGCTTCAGAGTTTGAAACCAACCCTGTCAGATGTCTAAATGCTGCAGGACCCCAGCCTGTCAGAGTTGAATGCCCCACATCCCAGCATTTTTCATCCATACTCTTCTCTACAGCAGTGATTATGGGCTGGACTGAAGACGAGCAAGTCAGCAACACAGAGGTTGAAGGTTTCCTGCAGCAGCTTCAGGCTGGCAAAGCACTGTGGTCCTCAGAAGAAAGAGAGCAGGTACATACCTTCCACTGCTGCTAATTACTTTATTGCTGACTGAATCAGAAAATGGTTTGGGTTGGAAGGGACCTCCAAAGGTTATCTAGTCCAACACCTCTGCAGTCAGCAGGGACATCCTCCTCTAGATCAGGTTGCTCACAGCCTTGTCGAGCCTCACCTTGAGTAGCTCCAGCACCATCATGGTAATGAACTTGTTCCTAGCATCCAATCTAAATCTTCTCTTCTCTAATTTCATACCACTGCCCCTCATCATGTCACTGCAGGCCTTTGTAAACGGTCCCTCTGCAGCCTTCTTGTAGCCCCCCTCAGGTACTGGAAGGCTGCTACTAGTTCTCCCTGAAGCCTTCTCTTCTCCAGCTGAGCAACCCCAGCTCCCTCAGCCTGTCCTCGCAGGAGAGGTGCTCTAGGCTCCTGATCATTCTCATGGCCCTCCTTTGGATCTGATCCATCAGGTCCCCAAGTTGTACCATGCTGGTAGTGGCAAAGCAGGCTGCAAACCTCAGCAGCATGCAGCAGCCTGAAACAAGCAGAGACTAAGTGCATCAGGCACATCAAGCAGGAGCAGCGCAAAGAGGGATGGCTCCAGCTCACCTCTCCCCACCTTCCCCTCTCTGTGGTGATAATCTTGTGGCTTTGTTTCATTCACCCTGCTGTTAGCATGCATGACAGGACATGCCTTCTCTCTGTCAGCCTTTTTCCTCCCAACACTATCTGTAGCCAGAGAATACTTGGCCCACCACAAAACAACAGCTTGGGTAACAGGAACTGGGAGAAAGTTCGACTTGTCCTTGCCGCGGACAACCAGCTGATGTTACTCCCACAGATGATGTACAGTGAGGAGACAGTAGTTCACAGGTCAGAAAGCAAAACCCTCCCCTTGTTTTCTGCCTCAGTACAACTCGTACTGTAAGCACCAACCTGCCCCAAAAGCAGCATTTTCCCCTGAGCTTCCCAGCACCTGAGCATGTGCTGACAGCTGACAAAGTGATGGCACACCCCCTCCGCCAGCCACGCTGCCGCTCCTGGGGAGATTAGCAGGGAAGAGCAGCACACAGTGAGCAGGCCAAGACCTAGATAATCCTCCTAGTTTGCTACCTACTAATTCAGACAGCTCCTAAAAAGCCTTGCTTATACCTCTATGCTTCAACAGGCCAGCAGACCCCACTTCTCCCAGGCATAAAGCAGATGCTCTATCAGAGGTAAGGCAATGCTTCGGTGGGCATCTTAGCAGCCCATCGCGGCTGGATGCTGCTTGTTGAGATGCCAAAAAGCCTTGAACCTACTTGTTCTAATCCAAGATTATGATATGAGATCAGTCACCCCTGAGTCACCTCATGAGAAGTCACCCTGTCCAGTGCCATCAGTCATCTGCCACCTGACCAGCAGGGCCACACGACACCAATGCACAGCCAAGGGAAAAATCACATCCTCCTCCAGGGAGCAAGAGCCCAAGAGACATGATCATAGAATCACAGAATTGTTGGGTTCAGACTTTCTCACCCAGAGATCATCACCTCAAAGATCATCTTGTTCTGACTCCCTTGCCATGGGCATGGACACCTTCCACTAGCCCAGGCTGCTCAAGGCCTCATCCAACCTGGCCTTAACACCTTCAGGGAGGAGGCATCCACAACCTCCCTGGGCAACCTGTTCCAGTGTCCTGCCAACACTGTGATTTTGGGGCTTTATGGCTGCCTTCCAAATCCCTAAGCAATCCTCTCAAGGTAAGCTATAACCATAAAGGCAGGAATGAAGAGTGAGATTCACCATCAGAGCTGGGCATTCAGCATAAGAGATGCTCTTCAAGGGCCCTTCAGCAACAAGCTCCTCTTCCACTGGTTTCCTCCCTCATGCAGTGGGAAATGGGCACTCCTCAGAGCAGCACACATCACAGGGGTTTGTGGCAAGCAGGGGCTTCCAGCCCTAAGGAAAGCAGAGCACCAGATGAGGGGATAGGTGAGGTGTCACAACAGGGAATCCTAGGACTCCACAGGGGAACTCTGGGAGCAGCACATTTGCAGGAATGCACTGGGAGATACAAACACATAAAACCAGACCCTGTCATCTCTCTGAAGATTCAACCTTGGCTTCTTAAGGCTGTCCTGAGAGGCAGAAAGAATATCCCCTTTACACACCATCCACATGTGACCACTGCCCATCTCAGTTTGTGTCTCTCCCTGACATGGTCAAAAAAAATCCAACTCATTTCCACTCAGCCTTGAAAAAAAAATTTTTTTTTTCTTCCCTCCTGCTACTTCAACTTCTACCTTTGCTCTTCTCCTTTAGAAGGAGCAAAGAAAAGAGTCTTCACCTCTCTTTGCATAGCCCAAGCACATTGTTCCTTCAAATCTAAGGCCGTGCAGTAGGGCAACCAGAGACCACAAAATACTTCAGGCCTTCTACATGATCAGTCTCCTCAGATCTTCCTTGCTGGCTGCATCTTCTCTATTAATAGCTTCACAGAGTGGTTTGGGTTGAAAGAGACCTCCAAAGCTCATCTAGTCCAACACCACTGCAGTGAGCTGGGACATCCTCTGCTAGATCAGGCTGCTCAGAGTCTTCTTGAGCCTGACCTTGAGTACCTCCAGGGATGGGGCCTCAACTACAACCCTGGGCAACCTGTTGCAGTGTTCCACCACCCTCATGGTGCAGAACTTCTTCCTAACATCCAATCTAAATCTCCTCTTCTCTAATTTCAAGCCATTCAACCTATCACTGCAGGTCTTTGTAAACAGTCCCTCTGCAGCCTTCTTGTAGCCCCCTTCAGGTACTGGAAGGCTGCTATTAGGTCTCCCTGGAGCCTTCTCTTCTCCAGCTGAACAACTCCACCCTGTCCTCATAGCAGAGCTGCCTGCTGTTTGCTCTTTAGCTTTATGGTTTGGGTTTTTTTTTCTTACTAACAGGATACTGTGTCCCAGCAATATGCCCTCTCCCACCCTGATCCACAGACAAAGGAGCAAGGCAGAAAAGCAGCAGCTCCTCAGAAGTGACTGAAGAGCTGCAGGCTGGGAGAACCCCTCCCACTTTCTGTCCCTTCCATTCTGAGACAGAATGCCTTATTAGCAATGTCTGATATTTACAGGTCACCACATATTCCAGCAATCACATTTCTTTTCCCTGCTACATCTTCAGCCTGTTAAGTGTTTGCACAGCTCTGAGAGCCCCAACTGTGTTTTTTTCATGGCAGTGTTCCTGCAAAGTCTCTTCCACCTGCACACTCCTCAGACAGATGCTTTCAGTCCTCCTCACTCTGACACATGACAGTGAGAGGAGACTTGCAAGGTCATCCAGACCCTCCCACTGCACCACATCAGTAATGAGCCTGTCCAGGTGAGTCACCTCCCCATATTTATCTTAAATTAGCCTCAAAATAGCCTCCCCCTCAGCCCTGCTTCACTGTCTGGCAGCCCTGACCATACCCCAGCATGAACGACACCTGAAGCGTTCCACATTTCACCACAAGGTTCACCTTAGAGAAGGTCTTAAAGACACAGACAGAAAAGAAAAAAAAGATAAAGTTAAAAAGCATTCACCACACATAACTCTCTGCTATAAAATATAAATGAATGGTTGTCATGGTAACTGCTTCAGAGAGAAACAGAGTCCCTCACAAATGCTCAATGGCCAGAAGAAATCCTCTCTCACACACAGACACCCAGTCCTTTCACTTCCTCACTGTTATTATCAAGCAAAACTTGGCTTTTCACCTAATTCTGCCACATTTTGCACCAGCAAATCCCACCAGGAAGAGAAGCCTGGCTGCTCCTGGCACTGAAACCTGCTCAGGTTTCTCCTGGCATCCTGAGAATCCCCCTGGCTTTGGACAAACCTGTGAGATCCCTTATTGCTCCATGAGGCACAGTTTGCCCTGACTGTTTTTCATCACTGATGAGCTTTCCAGCAGACCCTGCTGCGAGATGAAGTGGGATCAGAGTGGCATTAGTGGCTGGGGGAGTGACTGAGAGACACACGGAGCTGCACTGGGCTCCTGCAGCTGACAGGCTGAGATGTGCCCAGACATCCTTTGCTTCAGCCCTGAAGAAAAGGCCTTAGGGGTGCTGGGGGATGAGAAGCTCAACATGAGCCAGCAGTGAGCACTTGCAGCCCACAAAGCCAACCAGAGCCTGGGCTGCAGCAAGAGAAGTGTGGCCAGCAGGGCCAGGGAGGTGATTCTCCCCCTATGCTACACTCTGGTGAGACCCCACCTGGAGTACAGTGTCCAGTTCTGGAGCCCCTATTACAAGAAGGATCTGGAGGTGCTGGAAGGTGTCCAGAGAAGGGCCATGAGGATGAGCAGAGGGCTGGAGCTGCTCTGCTATGGAGACAGACTGAGAGTTGGGGCTGTTCAGTCTGGAGAAGAGAAGGCTCCCAGGAGACCTTCTTGTGGCCTTCCAGTATCTGAAGGGGGTTACAAGAAATCTGGTCAGGGACTTTTGAGGGTGTCAGGGAGTGATAGGACTGGGGGGAATGGAGCAACACTAGAAGTGGGGAGGTTCAGATTAGATGTTAGGAAGAAGTTCTTCACCACGAGGGTGGTGAGACACTGAAGAGGTTGCCCAGGGAGGTGGTGGAAGCCTCATCCCTGGAAGTGTTTAAGGCCAGGCTGGATGTGGCTCTGAGCAACCTGCTGTGGTGTGAGGTGTCCCTGCCCATGGCAGGGGAGTTGGAACTAAATGATCCTTGGGGTCCCTTCCAACCCTAACAATTCTATGATTCTATGATCCTTCTGCTAGTAACAGGAGAAGGAAGGTAAGAAAAATAAAGCACCAGAAATGCAGAGAAGGATAGGGTCATTTAGGCTGGAAAAGACCTTTAAGATCATTGAGTCCAATCATCAACCCAGCACTACCAGGCCACCAGCAAACCATGTCCCTTAGAACCAGGTTTTCAGCCCCTCTAGGGATGATGAGTCAACCATCTCCCCAAACAGATTGTTACAGGGCTTGAGAATCCTCCCTTTCAGGGCAGAAATTATTCCTAATATCCAACCTAAACTTCCCCTGGTGCACCTTGAAGCGCTTTCCTCTCACTCTGACACTTGCTACTTGGGAGACCAACCCCTACCTCACTACAACTCCCTTTCAGAGAGTTGTAGAGGGCCAGAAGGTCTTGCCTCAGCCTCTTTTTCTCCAGGCCAAACACCCCCAGTTCCCTCAGCTGCTCCTCACCAGCCCTGTTCTCCAGACCCTTCACCAGCTCTGTTGCTGTTCTCTGGACCTGCTTCAGCACCTCAATGTCCTTCTTGTAGTGAGGGGCCCAAAACTGAACCTACTATCCAAGGTGCAGTCAAAGGTCATATTCCTAGGTCATATGGAGAACAGGAGGTTGAGGGAAGACCTCATTGCTGTCTACACCTCCCTGAAAGGAGGTTGGTGTGAGGTGGGGGTCAGTCTCTTCTCCCTAGTATCAGGGGATAGAACGAGGGGAAATGGCCTGAAATTGTGCCAGGGATGGTTTAGGTTGGGGATTAGGAAAATTTTATTTCCTGCAAGAGTGGCCAGGGATTAGGACAGGCTGCCCAGGGAGGTGGTGGAGTCACCATCCTTGGAGGTGTTCAAGGAATGTGTGGACATGACACCGTGGGCCATAGTTTAATGGCCATGGTGGTGTTGGGTTGATGGTTAGACTCAATGATCTTGTAGCTCTTTTCCAACCCAAACAATTCCATGATTCTCTGTTCCTAGGCTATACATCTGCAACCCCCCAGATACCTGCTACTGACCGAATTCCACATTTCAAACTAAGAATGGAAGCTCTAGAGCTGAGGTAAGCAGCAGCAAGAACACTTCAGGTCCTCTCGAGAGGCATGAGGCACCAAGCAGCTCAAACATGATCCTGCAGCTTCCAGGCCAGGGCACCCTGCATCCACACATCATGGACAGCAGGACCTGCAGCCTTCTGCTTGCACCCATATTCACAGAATCACAGAATCACAGAATGGTCTGGGTTGGAAGGGACCTCCAGAGATCACCCGGTCCAACCCCCTCTGCAGTCATCAGGAGCATCCTCAACTAGATCAGGTTGCCCCTAGCCTTGTTGAGCCTTACTTTGAATATCTCCAGGATATTGATGTGTCCTGCTGTAGGGCAGCTTCAGCTGCCACCATTTTGGGGGTTTCCTGAAAGCACCTTGATGACTGGGCAGCAGCAAAAGGCACATCTTAAGTGCCACACTCTCTCAGAGACATTGCTGGTTATCAGGAGGATCCACACCTGGGTGTTTGTTCTGAGCACAGCTCAAACCTGAGGTTACTGCAAGCCAGAAATAGCTTTTAGGCTGAAATGTGTCCCCACCTGCACACCCATGCTGCAGGATCCCTGAGCATGAAGCAGAGCCTTACAGGACTTAGTGCTGCCCAGACACAGAACAAAAACTGCAGGAGAGACAAAGGCAGGCAAGAGGAGGAAATAGTAATGTGAAGAGCCTGGTCAGCACTGGGTCTCAGCACTCCTCTGACTGAGCTCAAGTTTCTGCAGCTTTCTAGGACAAGGAGCATGTGAAGGGTTGCAGAAGTCTCCAGGCAGCTCCTTCTGAATGTGACTGACAACACTGGGGAAGGCACCAAAATAAAGCTATGAACATCCCACTCAGGGATGCAGACTGATACTCAAGAGTGAGCAAGAGACAAACAATGTGACAGAGACAGATCAGGAGGGGTCTGAAGAGCAAGCAAGATCACCAGCTGAGGCCAGTGGAGGGCTGCAGAGATGCCACCAAACCAGCAGGCAGGAAAGATGAGTGCTCTGCAAGGGGAACAGTTAGTCCTGCATGATGCCAGTGTGTGGAAGGATTAAGGACACTGGATGAGAACACAAATGACAGCACTAGCTGCAGAGGTGAATAAAAGAGGCCACATCTTAGAGATGTGACACTGAAAAGCTTTGCCTGACACCAAGGCAGCCTGGAAGCCAGATGTACAGCATGACACTGAGGTTCCTGCCCTGTGCAGGCAAGGTCTGGGTTTGCTGTCCACAGGGAGGGACAAGATAGATCCACAGGACCTGCTGGAAGACAGGTAGAGGGAGGAGGAGGATCAAGCAGAGTCCAGGATGCCAAGGACTCAAGCAGAGCAGGGCCAGATCTTAAGGGAGATCAAGTGAAAGGTCTGTAACAGCCATAAGCCCAGGTGGAAGGGGATAAAGGGCATGAGAAACAGCAGACCAAAAGCAGTGGTCAGTCCAGGGCCAGCAGGATGAACAGCCACTGACAGAGCTCTGTGCTGAGGTCAGCAGCCCCTTGAGGAGCTATTTCTCTCCCTGTGACTTTGGTGTGTCCCCACACAAGGACTGGAACAGGAAACCAACAGAGGGAGCCAGGCTACCACTGATGCCAGCCTGAGGTCCAGCACTCTGTCCAACCAAGCTTTCTCAGGCTGTTTCCATCTCCCTGCCTTCAAGGCTTCCCTTTAATAAAGGCAGAGGCTGCTGGCTAATGGGGATAAGTGACAGAGCCAGTGACGTCCTCCTAGCCTGAGGAGAGGGTACTGCACTGATTGCTGATCCCTGGCCCTGTTGGCCACTCTCAGTTGTATTTAACACCTTTAACACCAGGTGGAAACCTGAGTGATAAAAGGCTCCTTAGATGGGCAGAGAAGAGGGATTCCAATTAGAACTGCCAGGAAAGACAAGACTGCAAAGCCAGCTCCCTTCTGCTCTTGGAGATGAGACAACTGACATGCAAGTGACCAGGAGAACTCCAGCAAGAACTCAGTGTCTTCACAGATAGCAAATAATTCACACCCACAGCGTGAAGACACAGGGAAGGAAACTACTTCAGCTCTGCTCTTGGCAGGAGTCTATTTTCCCCCTCAAAAGGCACAAGCATAAGTGATGGACATGAAGGTAAGAGTGTCAGCCTACAAAGCCCTGCTGTGTGTGTGCAATCTGACCTGCAGCAGCCACAAAAAAGGAACTCTTCTCTCTTGCCTAGGGATGTCCTGCCAGCAGACTGAGGGGATGTGGTAAGTTAACAACACCGTTCCCTCTCCTCAGCCTGGCCCTGTGCATTGCCACACCGCTTCTGGCAAAGCAGAAGCACTCCAAACTAAAGCAGGCAATACACAGCTTCCTCTTCAGGCTGCTCCTCACTTCCCTCTCACTTCCCTGTGCCTGCTCCCTGCTGCTCTCAAGGCAAGATCTGAAGGCAGGTAGAAGGCAGTGTCAGCACAAAGTCTCATGAGGAAGGAGGGATGAGATTCGATCTGCAGGCTGGTATGTGCTGCCAAGTCATCCCTCACTTAGCTGCAGTAATGACATCCCATCTTCCTTCCCTGTCAGCAACCAAAAGGAAAGTGACATAGAAGCAGCAGCAAACTTATGAAGTCCTATCTGGCTTCACTGCTGGGTAGAAATCATCTAAAACATAGCAAAAGCATTGCATTATTTAGTGGCTTTCCTATTAAAACCAAAAAATCCCCATCTCTCTTTTGAATCTTAGATTTCTTCCTACCTAGGAAAGCCTCTAAGGAGAAAAACAAAAATGCTTTACTAACAACTTCTAAGCCATTCCACTTTACAGAAGATTTCACAACAGAACTCCACAAATTGACAATGGATCCACCAACTTCAAGAAAAGGGCTGTTAAAAATGCACTCCTAGGGAAGAGAGTTAAATCACAGAATCATAGAACTGTCAGGGTTGGAAGGGACCTCAAGGATCATCCAGTTCCAACCCCCCTGCCACGGGCAGGGACACCTCACACTACAGCAGGTTGCTCACAGCCACATTCAGCCTGGCTGCAAACACCTCCAGGGATGAGGCTTCCACCACCTCCGTAGGCAACCTGTGCCAGTGTCTCACCACCCTCATGGGGAAGAACTTCTTCCTAACATTTGATCTAAATCTCCCCTCCTCTAGCTTGCACCCATTCCCCCCAGTCCTATCACTCCCTGACACCCTCAAAAGTCCCTCCCCAGTTTTCCTGTAGCCCACTTCAGATACTGGAAGGCCACAAGAAGGTCTCCTCAGAGCCTTCTCTTCTCCAGACTGAACAGCCCCAACTCTTTCAGTCTGTCCTCATAGGAGAGGTGCTCCAGCCCTCTGATCATCCTCATGGCCCTTCTCTGGACACCTTCCAGCACCTCCAGATCCTTCTTGTAATAGGGGTTCCAGAAATGGACACAGTTCTGGACACCTCTTTCAAGGTCCCTTTCAGTACCTAACATTCTGTGAGTCTGCTCACCAGGTAGGGTCTGGTGAGCAGTGAACACCAAAAAGCTACCTCGAAGTCCTTCAGAGATGAACACCAAAAAGCTACCTCGAAGTCCTTCAAGGTGAACACCACGAAAATCACAGAATCAACCAGGTTGGAGAAGACCTCAGAGATCATCAAGTCCAAGCTACTACCTAATACCTAACACCTCCTGACAACTAAACCATGGCTCCAAGTGACACAGCCAAGCTTTTTTTGGGATGGTGACTCCACCACCCCCCTGGGCAGCACATTCCAGTGGCCAGTTACTCTTTCTGGGAAGAACTTTCTCCTCACCTCAAGCCTAAACTTCCCCCTGCACAGCTTGAGACTGTGTCCTCTTGTTCTGCTGCTGGTTGCCTGGGAGAAGAGACCAACCCCCACCTGGCTACAGCTTCCTTTCAGGTAGTTGTAGACAGCAATAAGGTCTCCCAAAAAGCTACCTCAAAGCCCTTGACAGTGAACACCAAAAAGCTACCTCAACGGCACTCCACTGAAGGGTTTTGATTCTCCTGTGGATCCTTACCTGCGAGCATTTCCCCAGCACCTCCTCCTTGAACTGCAGGAACCTCTCCTGGATGTGGGGCTGGTTGAGAGCAAAGGACAGGAAGTGTGTGAAGGGCTGTTTCTTACGGAAGCTGTCCAGGAGGACATCAATCCTTGTCCGGGCGGAGACCACACCGCTGCGCTGCTGCCCTGTGATCACTGCAAGGCAAACAGAGCAATGCCTCCCTGCTCTGCATGGAGCTCCAGAGAGACTGCTGACACCCAGGGCTCATCCTCAGTGAACAGGCCTTGTCTCTGTTACATCTGCTGGCTTAATAGACCAGGTGGTGATTTGACATCCTGTGCACTTTAAATACTGGAGGGGACTGTGAGGGTGAGAACGTTTCACCCGGGAGATGGCAGGAGGGAATTGGCAAAACCTGCCCAGCAGCTCCTCTCGACTGTCAGCCCTGGGCTCTCTGAAGAAATGTTGGGCATTAAACCCCCCAACCATCCACAGAGAAACAGAGTCATAGAGAATGGTTGGGGTTGAAAGGGACCTCAAAGATCATAGAATTGTCAGGGCTGGAAAGGACCTCAAGGATCATCCAGTCCCAGTTCCAATCCTCCTGCCATGGACAGGGACACCTCACACTACAGCAGGTTGCTCACAGCCACATCCAGCCTGGCTGCAAAAACCTCCAGGGATGAGGCTTCCACCACCTCCCTAGGCACCTGTGCCAGTGTCTCACCACCCTCATGGGGAAGAATTTCTTCCTAACATCCAATCTGACTCTACCCATATCTAGTTTTGCTCCCTGGCACCCTCAAAAGTCCCTCCCCAGCTTTCTTGTAGCCCCCTTCAGATACTGGAAGGCCAGAAGAAGGTCTCCTGGGAGCCTTCTCCTCTCCAGACTGAACAATCCCAACTCTCTCAGTCTGTCTCTATAGGAGAGGAGCTCCAGCCCTCTGCTCATCCTCATGGTCCATCTAGTTCCAACCCCACTGCCACAGGCAGGGATACCTCCTGCTAGATCAGATTGCTTCCATCCAATCTGGCATTGAACATTTCCAAGGTTGGAGCCCCGACAACTTCTCTGGGCAACCTATTTCAGTGCCTCACCATCCTCATGGGGAAGAATTTCCTACTAATGTCTAATCACGATCCAGCTTCTTCCAGTTTGAAGCCATTCTCTCTCGTCCTGTCACTCCATGCCTTTGTCACTCCAAAGGCCCTCTCCAGCTCTCCTGTAGCCCACTTCAAATACTGGAAGACTGCTCTAAGGTCTTCCTGAAGCCTTCTCTTCTCCAGGCTGAACAACCCTAACTCTCCCAGCCTGTCTGCACAGGAGGGGTACTCCAGCCCCCTGATCATCTTTGTGGCTCTCCCTAACAGTTCCATGTCCTTCTTGTGTTGGAGACTGCAGAGCTGGACATAGCACTGAAGGTGGGGTCTCAGGAGAATGGAGCAAAGAGGGAGAACCCCCTCTGGCAGCGAGTCTCCTGCCAGACTCCCTGCTTGACAGAAAATGCTTGACATGGCTGCACTTTCCTCTGTAGAGACAGGATGATGCCATCCAAAGTATCCCTCTGCTCTCAAGAATGTCAGCTCTGGGTGCCTAAAAAACAATAACCAGGAGTCCACCATCTCAGCAGCCCTTCAGAGCATTATTTCAAGTCTTCAGAAAGGCAGTCACAGTAAAAAAAAAGAAAATAAAGGCTATCAAAGATCAAGATGGCCTACATCATTTGTGCATGCACTTCAAGGCACCAAACAGAGAACACTTCAGCTTGAAAGGAAAGAACTGCTAGGAGCAAGCTTCCTATTGTTACATGTTTTCAGCATCTCTCAATCTTCCTAACAGTCCTTCACACTTCTCAGGGAGAAGTCAAGATCCACTTCTTGAGAAGTGCTGCCACGTTCTTGTGCAGCACCACGGCTTGATCCCCCTCAGCACTTAGATTGGTGAGGAATAACTTCACACCATGCTAATTATCACCCTGGCCTGTGCAAGGAGCCCTCCAGATATCTGGTAAGACCTCAGCTGGAGTACCGCATCCAGCTCTGCAGCCCTCAACACAGGAAGGACATGGAGCTGATGGAGTGGGTCCAGACAAGGGCCATGAAAATGATGAAAGGGTTGGAACACCTCTGCTATGAGGGCAGGCTGAGGGAGCTGAGGTTGTTCAGCCTGGAGATGAGAAGGCTCTGGGGAGACCTAATAGCAACCTGCCAGTACCTGAAGGGGGCTATAAGAAGATTGCAGAGGGACTTTACAAAGGCCTGCAGTGGTAGGACAAGGGGCAGTGGTTAGAAATTAGAGAAGAGAAAATTTAGATGGGATGTTAGGAACAAGCTCTGCACCTTGAGAGTGAGGGAACAAAGCCACAGGTTACCCAGGGAGGTAGTTGAGGCCCTATCCCTAGAGGTATTCAAGGTGAGGCTTGACAGGGCTCTGAGCAACCTGATTTAGTGGAGCATGTTCCTGCTCTGACTGCAGGGGGGCTGGACTAGGTGACCTTTGGAGGTCCCTTCCAACACAAACCATTCCATGATTCTATGATCCACTGAGGCAGAAACCTTCCTGGGCTTAGCCCTCCAGAGCAATGCCTCCTCTCTTTGTAAGTCACTAGAAGTGATGAGAAGGAACACACAGTACAAGGAAGCCTGCTTGCACTCTCAGGATCAAGTGACAACACCAGAAAGGCAGCAACATCATCAAAATGCTTCTCCAAGCAGATGCTGAAGCTGATTTCAGCATAAATATTCATCAAGGTTACTTTTTTTCTGGATGTGTATTACAGTTTCTTATTAATGGAAATGGTATTCTTTTCAAAACCAGAAGAAAACAACTCAAAATCCAACACATTCAATCCCAAAGTTCTCAAGACATTCATCTAGGCCCAGAACTGACTTCAGAGAGACTATTCATAAACTCCAAATAGATTTTTTTCATAGAATCATAGAACTGTCAGGGCTGGGAAGGGACCTCAAGGCTCATCCAGTTCCAACCTTCCTGCCATGGGCAGGGACACCTCACACTGCAGCAGGTTGCTCACAGCCACATGCAGCCTGGCTGCAAAAACCTCCAGGGATGAGGCTTTCACCACCTCCATGGGGCAACCTCTTCCAGTGTCTCACCACCCTCATGGGGAAGAATTTCTTCCTAACATCCAATCTGAATCTCCCCATTTCTAGTTTTGCTCCATGGCCCCCAGTCCTATCACTCCCTGACACCCTCCAAAGTCCCTCCCCAGCTTTCTTGGAGCCCCCTGCAGATACTGGAAGGCCACAAGAAGGTCTCCTTGGAGCCTTCTCTTCTCCAGACTGAACAACCCCAACTCTCTCAGTCTGTCTCCATGGCAGAGCAGCTCCAGCCCTCTGCTCATCCTTGTGGCCCTTCTCTGGACACCTTCCAGCACCTCCAGATCCTTCTTGTACTAGGAACTCCAGAACTGGACACAGTACTCCAGGTGTGGTCTCAGCAGAGTGGAGCAGAGGGGGAGAATCACCTCCCTCACTCTGCTGGCCACACTTCTCTTGCTGCAGCCCAGGCTCTGGTTGGCTTTGTGGGCTGCAAGTGCTCACTGCTGGCTCATGGTGAGCTTCTCCTCCACCAGCACCCCAAGTCCTTTTCTTCAGGGCTGCTCTCAAGCCAGTCCCTGCCCAGCCTATGCCAGTGCTTAGGATTCCCCTGAGCCAAAAAACCCTTACCCTGCTTTATAAGGATTTATAGACAAAAAGCTAAACTCAGGAGAACAGTCAAATGACTTTTCCCAGGGCCATAAAGAGAGTCAGTGCCATGTCAGAGGCAGGAATGAAAAGAAGACACCTCCTGTACCCTCTTCCCAATCAAACTGTGTCTGTGCAAGAGATGGTAAGACAGCTTCCTTTTTGTGCATCTTCTAACTCACCAATTGCTCCTTCTACTCCAGGCTTGGGAATGCTGATGGAAGTTCTAGTCTCTGTTTCCAGTCTCTTCTTGGTTTCCCCTTTTTTCCCAATGATGTACCTGGAGGAATAGAAGTATGAGACAGTCACTTACACAGTGTCACTGGATCACTCTCCATTAAGTGTGTCCAGCCAGCAGATTAACCACACCACAGACAAACCAGAGTATGAGGTGGCCCTGGGCAGCTGTGTTACACAGAATCAAAGAAGGGCAAAGCTTGGAAGGGACCTCTGGAGATCATCCAGTCCAACCCCCCTGAATCTGCCAAGGCAGATTCACCTAAAGAGGGTCACACAGGAACATGTCCAGGTAGGATTTGAAAATCTCCAGAGATGGAGACTTCACCACCTCTCTGGGCAGCCTCTTCCAGTGCCCTATTACGCTTAAATCCAAGAAGTGTCTCCTCATGTTTAGATGGAATTTCCTATGTTCAAGTTTGTGCCCACTGCCCCTTGTCCTGTCCCTGGGCACCACTGACAAAAGACTGCTCCCATCCTCCTCACACCCACCCTTGAAGCATTTAATAGCATTGATGAGATCCCCCTCAGTCTGCTCTTTTCCAGGCTAAAAAGCCCCAGTTCTCTCAGTCTTTCCTCATCAGAGAGATGTTCCACACCCCTCACCATCTTTATAGCCCTTTGCTGTCCCCTCTCCAGCAAGTCCCTGTCCTTCTTGAGCCAGGGAGCCCAGAACTGGACACAATATTCCAGCTGTGGCCTCACCAGGGCAGAGTAGAGGGCAAGAAGAACACCCCTGAGCTCCTTGCCACACTCTTTGTGATGCACCCCAGGATATCTTTGGCCTTCTTGGCCACAAGGTCCTCCCAGACTGGGTTTCTCTGTGCTATAGGGATGCACACAATCAGCTCCATGGGCTGGACACTCATCCCAAGCACAGAGGCTACCCCACAGGACTCCACATCTGACCATCCCAGGACCATGGGATGATGTTGAGCTGTGGCTCACACCTAGCTTAAGCTAAAAGAAGTCATTTGGTTCATGGCAGCTGTGCCCAGCACACCCTGCCACAGCTTTTACATCAGCTGCAGGAGAACTAAGGGCTTTTTTTCCCCCTTGCTTTTTTTTGCTTTGCTCAAGGTAGTCATTTGCCAGTGTCCAAATACACAACAGAGCACTTTTCCTCCTCTGCATCTCAGCAAAGCTATTCAACCAATAAAGCTGTCAAAAAATAACTAGAAAAAGCTTTGAACACCACAGGCTTCCAAATAAACACCAGATTTGAGTCAACAGTCAATTCCAGTCGTGTGTGCTTTCTCTCAAAGCTTTCACCAACTCCCCCTGCCAGGCTGCTCGCCCCAGTTCTTTCTCCCACCCTCCCTGATGTTTTTATGTTCAAGGGAAGAGATGCTCAAAACCTCTCCTGCCAGCAAGAAAGCACCACCTGCTGTCCCTGACACAGGGAAGGCTAGGAGTCAAGTGAGGCGCAACAGTGAGGCTGTGAGAATTTTCCCTTCCCCAATGTTAAACTCCACATCCACAAAACACAGTAAGTTTCAGAGATCTCACCTTTGCCCTGACCTCAAAACAAATACTCTGTGCTCCAAACAAACATTCTGAGCTCAGCCACCACTTCTTCCTCAGCCAGCAGCAAGTCACAGCATCACAGAATTGTCAGGGTTGAAAGGGATCATCCAGTTCCAACCCCCCTGCCATGGGCAGGGACACCTCACACTACAGCAGGCTGCAAAAACCTCCAGCCTGGCTGCAAAAACCTCCAGGGATGAGGCTTCCACCACCTCCCTGGACAACCTGTGCCAGTGTCTCACCACCCTCATGAGGAAGAACTTCTTCCTAACATCTAATCTAAATCTCCCCTCCTCTAGCTTGGATCCATTCCCCCCAGTCCTAGCACTCCCTGACACCCTAGAAAGTCCCTCCCCAGCTTTCTTGTATACTTTCTTCAGATACTGGAAGGCCACAAGAAGGTCTCCTTGCAGCCTTCTCTTCTGCAAACTGAACAACCCCAACTCTTTCAGCCTGGCCTCACAGGAGAGGTGCTGCAGCCCTCTGATCATCCTCAAATAAACCAGAGACACAGACTCACTTGTATAAGGGGCTGGGAACCTCCACTCTGCACTGGAAGCCTTTCTCAGTCTCTTCCACCACAAAGGCATCACAGGGTTCATCTGAGCAGTCACCTGGGCCTACTAGAAGGAAAAAAACAAACAAACAAACAAACAGACCTTGTACAACCTCTGTAAAGTTTGGCAGAGCTTTATGTAGGACACATCTCACAGTCACCTTCTCCCAAGGTTAAAGAGAGGAAGGAAGAGACTCATCTCCATTGTGGCTAACTGCTTTTTATTTCACCTGACTACCAGCTCTGGGAAACATAATGACTGCTTCTAAATCCATCGAGCTGGGAGGCAGAGGAAAGCTGTAGTTACAGCCCAGGTTTGCTCTCAGTTGGAAGCTGTGCAACTACCCAGTGGGAATGGTCTCTTCTCCTGGCAGGGTGGAAGCCACCAGCCCATTCAGAAACCTGAGCAGGAAATTAATGTCACAGAAGAATATAAATAAAAGGTGAGGATGGGTTCAGAAAAAAAAAAAAAAAAACAAAAAAACAACCAACCAACCAAAACAAAACAAAACAAAAAAAACCAGAGAAATTCTTCTACCTTCAGGACGGAGGAAGAGAATCAAATTTCCTCCATGTGCCATTCAGCTGGGGCTGTTTGGACCAAACATGACTTCTAGAAAGAGGTCAGGATTTTTGCCTCCTCTCCAACACATCCAGGGATCACAGAATCAGAGAATGTTAGGGGTTGGAAGGGACCTCCAGAGATCATCCAGTCCAACTCCCCTGCCAGAGCAGGATCACCCAGGGCAGGTCACACAGGAATGCATCCAGGTGGGCTTGGAAAGTCTCCAGAGAAGGAGACTCCACAACCTCTCTGGGCTGCCTCTTCCAGTCCTCCAGCAGCCTCACAGGAAAGAAGTTTCACCTCATGTTGAGGTCAAACTTTCTGTGTTCCAGCTTGCATCCATTGTTCCTTGTCCTATCACTGGGCACCACCAAAGAGAGCCTGGCACCTTCATCCTGACACCCACCCCTCAGATATTGACAAACATGGATCAGATCCCCTTTCAGGCTTCTCTTCTCCAGACTAAACAGCCCCAGGGCTCTCAGTCTTTCTTCACAGGAGATGGTCAGGTTTCCCAGTCACACTCATAGCTCTCTGTTGGACTCTCTCCAGCAGGTCTCTGTCTCTCCTGAACTGGGAGCCCTAAACTAGACACAATATTCCAGGTGTGGTCTCAGCAGGGCAGAGTAGAGGGGGAGAAGAACCTCCTTAGCCCTGCTGGCCACACTTTCTTTGATGCACCCCAGAATGCCATCAGCCCTCTTGGCCACAAGAGCACATTGCTGTCCCATGCAGAACTTGCTGTCCACCAGGACTCCAAGGTTGTTTTCCACAGAGCTTCTTTCCAGCAGGACATCCCCTAGTCTGTACTAGTGCCTGGTTTTGCTCCTCCCCAGATGCAGGACTCTACACTTGTCCCTTTCAAACTTCATGAGGTTCCACTTCACCCAGCTCTCCAGCCTGGCCAGATCTCCTTGGATGGCAGCACAGCCTGATGGGGTCTCAGCCACCCCTGCAGTTTCATATCATCAGTGAACTTGCTGAGGGTGCACTCACTCAGTCCTCATCAAGGTCATTGATGAAGATACTGAACAAAACTGGACCCAGTGCTGATCCCTGGGGAACACCACTGGCCATAGGCCTCCAGCTGGACTCTGTGCCAATGATCACAACTCTCTGAACTCTGTTGTTGATCCAGTTTCCAATCCACCACATGGTCCAACCACCTAACCCACTTCTCTTGAGTTTAGCTAGGAGGATGTTATGGGAGATGTTATCAAAAGCCTTGCTGAAGCTAGTGATGAATTTGGATGGCAAGCAGCTTTGTTCAATCCACTGAAAAGCAAGGTAGGGGGAGATACAGGAGACAACAGTGACAACCCTTTCCATTTGAGAAGAAACAGCTGAACTTTTCTGTGCTCAGGACAACTCATAAAGAACTACAACAAACATGCAGCCAGAAAAAGAAAGGAAAATATATCAGAACAGGAAGAATTTTGCAACACCTTCCAAAAGCTACATTGCAAGAAGCCAGTTCTTCAAGGGACAAACACTGCAAGGACAGAGGATCTTCAGTGAGCAGCTTCCACTCCTGCAAATAATCGAGCTGCTGAAAAGGAAAGCACTTTAGGTTGGACATTAGAAGAAACTTCTTCCCTGAGAGGATTCTGAAACCCTGGAACAGGCTCCCCAAGGAGGTGTTTGAATCCCCATCCCTGGGGGTGTTTCAAAGAGGCAGAGATGTGGTGCTGAGGGACATGGGTTAGCAGCAGACTGGGTAGAGTTAGGGAACAGTTGGACTTGATGATCTTGAAGGTCTTTTCCAGGCAAAATGATTCTGTGATTCAGTAACCTGGGGAGAGCAGATCCATGGAGTTATTTATTTTTTTCCCTCTCTTTACTGGAGATCTTTCACAGCCAGCAAAGAAAGCTGGCAGCCAGCAGCACAGTCACCCAAACCCACATGAGGTCACCAGGATTACATCCCCTCTTCGCTCAGCAGAATCATCGGGGACCAGCACAAAGCATTTTTCTCATCCCTGAACACCTCACTCTACCGCACAGGCAGGTCCCTGAGTGCACAAAGACATCAGAGAAGACACCCAGAGCTCCCTAGGCACCCAGTGTTAATGCTTTCACCCTGCCAGCACCACAGTCACCACTCTTCACCTGCACAGAAGTCCTCCTCCTCTTGCTGGTAGGTCTGCTCTTGAATGGCATTTTTCCTGTACACCCTCTCCCCGATCCTTATCAGGGTGGGCCGCAGGACGTCCATCCTGCTCCTCCTGAGGCAAAAAACAGAGACAACTTTGCCAGCTGATGCCAAGGAAAGGTAAAGGTTGCTGTTTCCTGATGGATAATTTGTAAGAGGCACCAGGGGAGCTCAGAGGGGCTCAGCAGTAAAGAGGGAAGTCTGTACCTCCAGAAGAGCACTGACTCCTTCTATGCACGCATGTGAGAGACTTCAGAGCTTTTCAAACTTTACCTCACTGATCTCACTCTAGGGCAATGAAGCTGTGTGGGGATTAGAGAGCAGGTCTTATGAGGGAGCTGGGATTGTTTAGCCTGAAGAAGAGGAGGCTGAGAAAAAACCTTCTTGCTCTCCACAGCTACCTGAAAGGAGGTTGGAGTGAGGCCAGTGGTGGCCTCCTCTCCCAAGTAACTAATGACAGGACAAGAGGAAATGGCCTCAAGCTGCACCAGAAGAGGTTTAGTTTGGATATCACGAAGAATTTCTTGACCAAAAAAGTGGTCAGGCATTGGAACAGGCTGCCCAGGGAGGTGGTGGAGTCACCACCCCTGGAGGTGTTTAAAGACCAAGTAGATGTGGCACTTTGGGACATGGTCTAGTGGTCATGGAAGTGCTGGATAGAAGGTTGGACCTGATGATCCTGGAGGTCTTTCCCAACCTTAATGATTCTATGATTCTTTTCTATGATTCTATGAACTTACAAGTATGCTCTTTGTCAGCTCAAAAAGTAGAATCAAGGGAAAAATGAGAAAGTTAAGCAATCTAAGATACCCAACAGGGTACATCAGGGTTTTTGCCCCTTCAAGGAGGTCAGCAACTGATCTCTGCTCTCCCTAAAACTCACAGGTTTTAGCTAACACTCACTGTGGCCTCCATCAACATCCAGCTTCAGCACCATTTAGGTTTCTCAGTGGTTTTACCTCACTGTTGTTCCATAGCTGCAGCCCAAGGAGACCCCAGCCTCTTGCAAGAATTCCCCTTCAACACTGACCTCTTCCAAAATACTCCTCCACCAGTTTCTCAAAAGCCTAAAGAACTTTTCAAACACAGTTCCCTGGATCTGCTCAGGAGGTGGCTGGGGAAGGGAAACCAAGGGCTCAGTGCTGGCTGCTGTAAGGAGTTATACCTCCTGCCCTCCACCCCACAGCACTGTGGTATAGATTCACAGATTCTCAGATTACATTGGATTGAAAGGGACCCTCAAAGGTCATCTTGTCCAACCCCCTGTAGTCAGCAGGGAAATCTCCAACTAGATCAGGATGCCCAGCACCACATCAAGTCTGACCTTGAATGTCTCCAGGGACAGGGCATCAACCACATCTCTCAGCAGCCTGTTCCAGTATTTCACCACTCTCATTGTGAAGAACTTCCTCCTGATGTCCAACCTAAATCTGCCCTGCTCCAGCCTTCTCTTCTCCAGGCTGAACAGTCACAGCTCTCCCAGCCTGGCTTCATAGGAGAGGTTCTCCAGCCCTCTGATCATCTTGGTGGCCCTCCCCTGGACCCACCACAGCAGATCCATGTGTCTCTGGTGTTGGAGGCCCAGAGCTGGACACAGTACTCCAGGTAAGGTCTCATCAGAGCAGAGTAGATTGGCAGAATCACCTCTCTCAATCTGAGAGGTGTACACATAAAACTCTTGCACTATCCTGCATGATTCCAGACACCAGGTATGAGATCAGAAACATGGGGCACTGAGATAAACTTCTTATGGTGGAGAACATTCAATGGTGCACTGGTAGTCATCTGTCAGAGACTTCAAAACTCCAATATCTGAAATCACTGCATTCACTGAAATTGTTAACATGGAATATCTTGGTTTTCCTTGGGTTGACAACAGAAACTTCTGTTCTTCAGATGACAAAGCCTCCACTAAAAAAAAAAAAAAAAAATCCCCCTTTGACAAAAGGTTGACCTGCCTGCTACAGCAGAACCTGACAAGAAAAAAGGACAATCTTGCCTTTGAAAACGCACTTATCCTAAACTGGATTTATTACTTTGAGTGATGTGAGGGTCAGGAGGTTAAAGCCCCACCTTCTGAAATGACTCACAACCATGTGAACCTACATTTAAGTAAAAAGACTTTCCTGCAATTCAAGGGAAGAATTGCAGATGAGAAGCATGCAGAGAAGAAGATAGAACAAGCCATGAGAAGCTACGTTGTTGCTGACAGGTTATTTTGTTTCTGCTCAGACTTGATTTTTCTTTTTTAAGTTGCAGAGCTGGTGGCAACTTAATACAGGAATTTTAAAGAAAACTCACTGTCAATGTCTGATGGGGGTCTTGGCTCCACACGCATGCAGGAAGAGTGATGCTGCCATGGTGGGAGAGGGGAGACACAAAGCAGCTGAAGGTGCAACCAGAGTGCAGGATTAGTGATGTATGAATTCAGGAGGTTCAGTGAGGCCAAGTGCAAGGTCCTGTACCTGGGTCAGGGCAAACCCTGCTATCAGCATAGGCTGGGGGATGAAGGGCTGGAGAGCAGCCCTGTGGATGAAGGGCTTGGGGATGCTGGTGGGGGAAAGCTGGAGATGAGCTGGCACTGTGTGCTCCCAGCCCAGAGCCAGCCTGTCCTGGGCTGATCCCCAGCAGTGTGGGCAGCAGGGGGAGGAAGAGGATTTTGCCCCTCTGCTGAGACCCCACCTGCAGTGGTAAGTCAAGCTCTAGAGTCCTCAGCATAGGAAAGACATAGAAATGATTCAAGGGCTGGAAGCCCTCTGCTGTGAGGCCAGGCTGAGGGAGTTGAGGTTGCTCAGCCTGAAGAAGGCTCTGGAGAGCCTTTCTGGTGGCCTTTCAATACTTAAAGGGGCTGATCAGAAAGCTAGGAACAGACTTAGCAGGGCCTGTTGTGACAGGACAAGGGGTGATGGTTTTCAACTAAAAGAGGGAGATTTAGACCAGAGAGAAGAAATGTTTTACACTGAGGGAGGTGAGACCCCCGGCCCAAGGTGCCCAGAGAGGCGGTGCCTCATCCCTGGAACCATTCCAAGTCGGGTTGACTGGGGTTGTGAGCAACCTCCAGATGTCCCTGCTGAGCGCAGGGGGGTTGGACTAGGTAACCTTTAAAGGCCCCTTCCAGCCCGAAGCACTCTGTGACTGGGCCCGGCTCCGGGGCAGGCAGCCCGCAGCGCCCAGGCTGGGCGGCGTTCCCGCCCGCACAGCCCCCGCGGCCAGCTGACGCCGCAGCCGTTGCCAAGGGTTACGGCCCCGCCCCCCCCCCCCCCCCCCCCCCCACCCTCTCCTCGCCGGAAGTCGGAATGGGCCTCGCGAAACTCGCGCACCTCCCCCTCCCCCAGTATGCACCGCGAGCGCGATCACGCGCGCCGCCTGCGCCAAGCCGTCCGGACGCCCAGGTGAGGCTCGGAGGGACCGGCGTAGCCCAGGAACGGGAGAGGAGCGGCCCGGGAGGAGAAGGGCGCTGGACTGAAGGGGAGCGGGGCAGGATGGAGAGGCTGGCGCCGGGGCATTCACTCACCGAGAAGCAGCTCGCTACGGAAGCCGGGGAGCGGCCGCTGCGGGCGGAGGCGGGGTGTTGTGTGCACAGGGGCGGGGAGCCCCGCGCAGGCGCAGTGGCTCCGCAGAGGCTGCTGCCCCCTTGAGGAGGAGTGTGGACCCCGCGCGCCGTACCGGTCAGCGCCGCCCGCAGCCCCTTGGCTGCCCCCTCACAAGATGGCCGGCGCCGCTGGCCTGGGGCGGGGGTGGTTCGAGTGTTGGCCAGCCTTGCGCTCTCCTTCCTCTGTCTGTGCCTCAGCCTATCTCAAATAAAAATCCTGCGGCTATATCTAAGCACCCGCCCATTTTGCGAGCCCCGGTCGGCATCATTTGAGCGCAAACCAGTGTCTCGCTTCCCTCACGAGCAGGGCCTGCCTGGGTATGTTGAGGAAGGCGTTGCTGGACATACCAAACTTGTATTAAAAGTTTGTTTTATCCGGCTTCCCGCGAGCTGCCGGGCTGCTTTGTATTACAGTAAGTGAAACAACCTTAGGCTTACCTATGAACAAATTGTGATAGCCTTTTAAAGGCACGTTTCCTCCATTAAATCCCTGAGTGCTATCCAAACTGTCTGCATCACTTAAGGAGTCTGTGGAGGTGCATTAAGCGGGAAGGATAATAGAGATGCAAAAACTAAATTTTTTACTGGCCCAGGTTGCCCAGAGTTGGTGGTTGCTTCACCCCTGGAAACGCTCCAGATCAGGCTGGACAGGGCTTGGAGCAACATGATCTAGTTGAAGATGTCCTTGCTCACTACAAGGGGATTGGACTAGATGACCTTTAAGGTCCCTCCCAACCCAAACCATGCTATGCTATAAATGTATTAAATGGGCAGGATAATTGGAAAGTGCTTAAAAGGAGCTTGGAGGAGTAGCAAGTGCTGTCACTTAAAACTGCCAGTGACATTTTTACTGTCAGAGATGTGTGTGACAAATCATAAGTACTCCATCGTGACAAACATAGCAGCAGATACCCCTTAAAACAAGGCTGAGAAAAGGGTATGCAAGAGGGGACCAGGCTTCTGCTGTTCACCTGCTGCTGGTTTAGGTGACATTTGGTGTGCTAAAAGCAAAAGTACAGCCGGAGTGATGCAGAGAAAGCAGTTGCTGCAAATGAGGTGTGGCGGCATGGCTTCATGCAGGATGTGGTGCTGGAACTGGCAGTCCTGCAGGCTTCCAGGTTTTATGAGGCAGCAGGTTTTCTCTTGGTGTTTGTGCTCCTGGAAACATGGCAAAAAAAGAGGGGGGGGGGGGGGGGGGGGGGCGAAGGTCTTTTATGACCCTGGGGAGCAGGAAAAACGCCAGGCAGCTGAACGCCAGTGAATCGAGGCCAGCATTTATGCAGGCTCCCAGCATCCCGCTGAATTCCCAGGCCCCTTTGTCTGAAGGGTCAGAGCTTGGGTTACCTTCAGTTTCTGGATGCCACCACCTGGCATAACAGCTCACTGCAGCCATCCCTGCAGTGGGCAAGGGCAGCAGGCAGCCTCTTCCATGCACGCAGGGCAGCCTGGAGCTGCCAGCCCTTGGAGGCTGCAGACCACAGAGCGGAGGCGGCGGCCCAGAGCTGCGCTCTTGCTTGCTTCATCTGCCATCAGATCCGTGTGCGGTCGCTGGCTTTGAGCCCTGGGAAACTCCGAGACGCCCTTCCTAACTCTGCTTTTTCCTCCCTTTTTGTTCTCCCAGGCTGGGAGGAGGTGAAATGGCAGCCTCTTCCTCATCCTCTTCAGCTGGTGGAGTCAGCGGCAGCTCCGTAACTGGATCGGGGTTCAGCGTTTCGGACCTGGCACCGCCCCGAAAAGCTCTTTTCACTTACCCCAAAGGAGCTGGGGAGATGCTGGAAGGTGATTGCTCCTGCCCTTTTCCTTCCCTGCTCCTCCTGGTGTTGATGAGCTTGGCACCCCACTGCCCTTTCAGATTGTAGCTGGCACAAGCTGGAGGGAGGAAGGAAGCACCAGGGCTTGGGTAGGTCTAGAGGTCTCTCCCAGCAGTTGTTCATAAGGAAGTGATTTTTCTGGCAGTCACCTGTTTTTTAGCTCCATGACACCGCTTCAGACGAGGAAGTGATCCACCTGAAAGGGAACATGACAGTGTTAATTGCTCATTGTTAGCTAATCCTTTGAAGTCGGGCAGGAATTAATATAAAGATAGCTGAGACAAGAGTATTTTTCTTGGCAAAGCATGTTCTGGGGTTGGTTTTGACTGGACCAGTACAGGAGGCAGCTTGTATCCCTGCTGGCCAGGAAACGGAGGGCCTGCATTTGCCTTCAACCCAAGTTAAAACATCGCCCCAGCAGTCTGTGAGAGGATAAATCATGATTAGGCCTTTCTTATAATCCTCCAAGGCTGATCCTGTTCTCTTTTTGGACTCACTCCTCTCTCCAGGGCCACCCATAGAGAGTCGGGGCTCTAACCTTGTGTTTGGGTGCTCAAGACCTGCCACCCACTTCCTCAGGGTTGCCTGAAAGAGGACCCAGGCACTGTGTGTCCCTGCCCCTGCTCTGGGTGAGAGAGGAAGGGCGGCTCCTCTGATGACAGGGTTAAGCCATGGTTGCTCTGTCTGTCTTGCTTCCCTTGAACTTCCTGTGTCACCAAGCTGCACGTCTGTCTATGTGAGCTTGAAGTTCAGTGAGGTGGCCAGGACCAAGGCTCAGGTGGCTCTGCAGCTCAGAAGTGACACAGCAGCACAGGGCAACTGGGAACTGCTGGCTACGTCGTTTACTGAGTGTTTTTATTACACATTAGAGCCCATATGCCAGACTATTGAAGCAATTATGACTAAAGGCTTGCTCATAGAACTTAACGAGCCCTCAAAACAAATTAAAATAATGAAGCACTTGGTGTTACCAAATAGACAGGCAGCTGCTCCTCAGCAGGACAGCAGTCAGGCTGGGGAGTTGCAGGAGATTGAAGGGAATGCCTGCAAACAGCACAGGGCAGCACCAGCACAGTGTTGCAGCAGCTTGTGAGAGGATGTTCCAAGCACAGCAGAGCTCTGACTCTTCCCTGGGGTTCAGCTTTGGATTAGATTTTCCAGGGTCAGGGCTCTCGTTCTACTCTTAAGCCTTTGAAATGGTGTTTCTCCTTGGTTTTATGGCATGGAGCTTTCAATTGCTTGTGCTTTGGGGTTGACCTTTTTTTACCAGTACACAGCAGTTTGCCTGCCCTGGGTGGAAGCAACAGTGAAACATTTTCCCTCTCACAGGAAGCTTTAGGTTAGCTTTATCGCTTTTGAGATAAAAAATGATACACTCGTTCTTTTGTCAGGCAGCTACTGGGGAGGGGGGCAGCTCCATACCAATTTTCTCTTCAAAAAACCCCACTAAGTGACTGATTTTTGTTGTTACTTCAATATCTGACTTGGGTTTTTTTTTGTTTGTTTCTTTTTTTCAGAAAGAAGTAGTATAACCTATGCCAGCACTTGGCACACAATTCCCTGTGTATTCTAGATTGATTTCTGAGGCTCTGACACAGATGGCAGGATAGAATCATAGAGTCACACAATCATAGAATGGTCTGGGTTGGAAGAGATCTCCAAAGGTCATGTAGTCCAAACCCCCTGCAGTCAGCAGGGACATCCTCCACTAGATCAGGCTGCCCAGAGCCCTGTCGAGCCTGACCTTGAATATCTCCAGGGACAGGGCCCCAGTCACCTCCCTGGGCAACCTGTTCCCATGTTCCACCACTCTCATGGTAAAAAACCTGCTCCTAATATCCAATCTAAATCTGCTCTTCTCGAGATTGAGAGAAGGCTCTCATCCTCATCCTGTCACTGCAGGCCTTTGTAAACAGTCTCTCTCCATCCTTCCTGTAGCCCCCTTCAGGTATCATAAGGCTGCTATTAGGTCTCCCTGGAGCCTTCTCCTCTCCAGACTGAACACCCCCAGCTCCCTCAGCCTGTCCTCATAGCAGAGGTGCTTCAAGCCCCTCGATCATTTTCGTGGCCCTCCTCTAGACCTGCTCCATCAGGTCTGTGTCCTTCCTATATTGAGGGCTTCAGACCTGGACGCAGTACTCCAAGTGAGGTCTCACCAGAGCAAAGTATTTGAAGTCCTTTATGTGGGGTTCTGCTCTACACCTGTGGGAAATCATAAAGCATTATAAGGACACAAGCGTCTGAGCCCCGAGGGAGTCAGAGACTGCCATAATATTACCCAGCCTCTCCTTAGCTTACCTTCTATTTAAAATAGACTAAAATGGCTTGACAGAGGGGATGCAACAGAAGCTCCGCTGGGTTGTCTCCCAGGGAGCCAGCCAAAGCCCCCATGGGCAGGATTACAGAGCAGGGTGACAGGAGCCAGAAACCGTCATGCAGCACTTTGGGCACAGGGGGAGTGTGGGAATGGGGCAAGTGGGGAAACCCCACACCTCAGACAAGAATAGAAGGTCGGCGGTGCTCAGCCTTAGAACTCTCAGACTAAAGCACCTCCCTTTTGCTGCTTACAGATGGCTCCGAAAGATTCCTGTGTGAATCCGTCTTCAGCTATCAGGTTGCGTCTACATTAAAGCAAGTGAAGCACGGTAAGCGCCCAAGCGCCGCCTGTCCACGGCAGGAAGAGGGGCAGGGGAGCATGGAGAAAGAGCTGCTGGGGTGCTGGGTGCCAACCACAAGAAAGCAGAGTGGCCCTTTTTAAGTTGGCGAATGAACGCCAAGTCAGGCCATCGCCAGGGCCTTTTGCAAGCCCTATGCAAAGCGCTGGGAACCCACAGAGCCTGGGTGGGAACAGGCTGTGCCTTTCAGAAGCTTGTTGTGCCGCACTGCCTTCACCAGAGGTGAGGCCAGAAGAGGAGGTTATGGGCAGGAAACGCCCACGCTCTGATCTCTTGGCCCAGCGCTGACTGTCTCTCTGGCCTGGGGCAAAGAGGCATTTGATTCCACCTTTGTTTCTCTGCTGAGCCCTTGTGACACCAGCAGGGTCAAGCGAGGTTTTCCAGAGGTGGACATGCAGGTGCCTGGCGTGGCGTGATGGGGCTGACTCCACTCCCTACCTCCCCAAGAATGAGCCTTAAGTCTTGTTTGAACTCCAGCTTCCCTCCTGGGGCCTTTGCCTGCCACCCTGGTGCCTGGAACCAAACCATGGGCTTGACTGCATGGCAGCTTTCGCTCTCAGGAGCTCAGCACCTCTGCTGCCTGAGGGTCACGTCCATTCTGCTCCCTGCCTCTTGTCAGCAAGAATGGCTACTTCCACGTGTTGTGTCAGACCAGAGGGGTTTCCTGTCCTCCAGCAAGGGCTGTCAGGATGAGGTCTGGGGGCGTGCAGCAGCTCACAAAGCCATGATCCTGTGTTTCTTAACTAAAAAGCAAGGCCAGACTCTAGAGCTATTGTTCCCACAGCTCTGGTGCTACAATGGCTGTAGCTACTGGGAGCTGCCACGCAGCCTGGCACTCTGATAAGCACCATAATTGAGACTGGTTTGTGGAGCACCCACCAGTTACCTCCCTGTAAGAAGGGTTTTAAAAGAAAAACAAAACCAAAAAAGATTGAGGTCATCATTTTTTGGCTTGTTTGTTTGACAGTTCCCAAAAGCAGTCGCTTGCAGGAGTGAGAACCGTCCCTCTTAAAAGCAGGCTCTGCTGCAGTCAGCAGAAGTCACTCACACTTTATGTTCCATTCTTGCTGGTGAGTTGGCTCATACTGGGCTGTTTTTCCAGAAGGCTGTTGTTACATCTCCAGAAGAGCCAAGAGAAGGGCTGTTCCCATCTTTCTGCCACTGCAGCTCATTGCCCTGGAAATGGAGCCTTGTGTGCCCAACACACGACCAGCTCTAAATAGAGCTGAGAGGAACAAGTTATCTCAGGGATTCCTGGAGACGCAGCTCACATCTCTGCAGGGACCTCTGTGTCATGAGCATTGCTCTGGTTGCGGAGCTGCCATCACCCAGGTTCTCCTCAAAGGACCTTCATTAATGTGAGGAGTTTCTTGCACTGTACCCAGCTCTACCGTGGGCTGACCAAGCTCTCTCTGAACTTCTCTGTTCTTTTGCACTATAAATATTTATGCTAAAGAAATGAGCTTCATCCTGTTTGCACCCCCACGCGCTAATGGGTCTCGTGTTTCCCTGTTGGGACTTGAATTCAGATGGCACGGGCAGGGATGGGTAAATACATATTTAGGCTGAGGCTGAAAAGCCTGTCCCTGCTCTCTGCTGCGATCTGGTGAGGTCTCACCATTTGCACAGGGCGGTCGTGTCAAGTGGGTTTGTATTCAGATGGGCTCTGTGGGTTTTGTTGTGCCCTGCTCCCCGCTGACAGCTGGGAATTTGCCTCTAATTGAAGGGTTTAATTGCCCTGGCGTTGCAAACCACACTTACCTTTGAACTTCCCACAGATCAACAAGTCGCACGGATGGAAAAACTAGCTGGGCTGGTGGAAGAGCTGGAGGCAGATGAGTGGAGGTACAAGCCAATAGAGCAGCTCCTGGGATTCACTCCCTCCTCAGGCTGAATGTGGCTGGATGGCTGCTGTCGGGGAGCAGAAGAAAAACATTCTCTGGCCTGGCTTCAAAACACACCCCCGCTTATCAGGATGCTGACAGCTGCAGCGGCACGACTGGGCTTTGGGTTAACTTGGGAGTGGGGATCCCCAATAAAGCTGCCAGGAAATGCAGACGATGGGATTCTTTAGGCCCCTGCCACAGTGCAGGCTGGCAGGGCTCCATTTCTGTAACTTAGGAGATAGCTTGGAGACTCACCGGAGGAGGGAAGATGTACAGTGTGGTGGTGGGGAAAAGCCACCTGGTAAGTCTCTCGGCCTGTCCTGGGTGATTGGTGCAATGGGAAGCCCATGTCGTTGCCTCTCAAGCTAGACCTCTGTAGAGCAGAGGTGCAACACCCTGCCAGAAATGCTCTTCAGCTCTGGCTGCTATTTTGGGGGTGAACAGGATGAGAACTGTCCTCTGGGTCAGTTGAGAGGGGGCATGTGGGGGCTTTCCTAGTGGCACCTTTCGTATCATGGGAGTTGTTCTCTCTCCACTGCCATTTCTGTTGTCCCTGCACAGCAAGTGCTGGTAGGACACTGCTCTCTTTTTTTTTTTTTTCCCTCTTCTTTGTTATGTATTAGCTTGCTCTGTGATAATAAAATAATTCTTCCTTTGAAACCGTTTGTCCTTTCAGAGCTTGGTGCGGGTCTGATGAAAGAAACAATCAGCTGTTGGGTAGGTAACAGGAGGATTAACGAAGCTCAGAGGCAGCCTGAACTTCAGTTCAATTTAAAAATCCCTCTGAGAGGAACCAAACCTCACATGCTTTAGGCTCAGAAGTGGATTGATTCAAATCGGGTTTTAATCCTGGTTTTAACTCCACCAGCAGAAAACCCTCATTTAAACCCATCCATTTTTAATCGTCTCAGGTTTCGTTTGCACTTCACTCCTGTTCCTAGGAGGGACTAAATTTCCATTTTTCTGCCATAATCATTTCAGTGTGTTAATTTTCCATTGATTAGAGCCTTAACACCAGGGTTTTGCTAGCCAGCAGGGAGAAAGGCTCTGCACAGTACGTCTAACTTCATGTTCCAGATGCCTGTTTCCTCTATTTTCAACATCTTTACGAGATGAGTTTATGTTCACTCGCTATTTCAGTCCAGCCACATCTGGATTGAAAGACATTTCAATCCATCCCTGTTTTAGTTCTATCACCAGCAGTTTGTGTGAGCTGAAGCTCATGGATTAATTCTATTAGAGTCAGCTTTTTGTCCTTCAGAGCCACCCACCACCCAAAAGCCAGCCCCCATCTGCAGAGGCAGCCCCGGAGATTCACTCTGTGGTTTCTGATACCACGCAGGGATGGACGTTCACACGTTCAGCTACGGCTCAGCCGAGACGTGTCCCACGCCACCTCCCCTGTGCACGGCCCGGAAAGCCTCCTCCCTGCCCCTGGCGAGACGCCAGCCCCTGCTCTGCGGGGCCTCCTCCTCAGCCGGTATCACTTGAAACAACAGCATTCCCTGCTAAAACTCCATTACTGTGTAAAGAGGGGAGTGTTGCAATTGTCAGCTTGTTGGTTTGGTTTGTATCATCTCTCTTTAATCCTGCTCGCTCCTAACTTAAGGCCAAACTCACCACAAATACCAAGACGGTGTGGGGAGGCTTGGGGAGTGAGTTCCTTACAGAGTCCCACCCCCCTCGCCGACCCTACGTGCTGCAGCCGGCATAACCAGCTCCAGAAAGTGCTTTTCCTTTTAGCTGCTCGTCCTGAAACTTTTCCACTCTGCCAGCCCTCCAGGGACACCGGGGGCTCTGCCCACAGGATGCAGTGCCCAAGCCTTGCCAAGATCTCACTACGTGCCCAAGGGTCCCAAACACAGGGCTGAGAGTCGCCTTGGGCAGGCCCCCTTCCCCCCTCACTCCCGTTCCTTGTTTTCTGGATGGAGCAGGAGTAGGGAACGTCCCGGCTCTGTGCTGTACATGGCTTGTTTGTATGTGTGCCCAGCCTCGAAATAACCACATGTGCGAGAGCCATGGGGAGGAAGTGAAAAGTTCACCATGTACAGTACTACAAATGCAAAAACATGTTGTTGGCCCTTCCCTCCTTCTCAGTAAACACTTTATGAAAGGCAGTGAAAACCAGAGGGATCACTGCATGGCAAAACAAAAATACCCCTGCATCCCCTGTGCCAAATGCAGGCTCCCTCACCACCTCCCCCCCACCCCCAGTTGCCCTATTCCTGCTTCCTGGGGCAAAGCCAGCAGTAACTATTCCCCCGGGGGGGGGAGGGTTGTCTGCTCCCCACCTCGGGTGTCTGCAGCATCTTGGGGGCTATTTGGAAGCCACAGCTGGGAGTGGAGCAGCAGGGGGGGAGGTAGACGTCAGCTGCGAGCAAAAGTTGATGAAGGGAGGGGAGGGAACATGAAGAAAGAAAAAAAAAAAAAAAAGCAGCAGCTGAACAAAGAGCCCTGTTCAGGGCTGCTGGTTGGTTTTCCTGTGGGTGCTCGGAGCAGAACGTTGTGTACCGGTGCACAAGCCCCGCTCGCACCTCCCCTCCTCGGCCTGGGCGCTGGGGACGGTGCCAAGGCACGCGCTCGCCATGTTGCCCGGCCAAAACACTCGCCCGGGGACAGCCTCGCCCCCACCTTGGCGAGGGAGGGGAGGGCAGCACCCACACCCAACGACGTTTCCTTGCTACGGGGCGAAAGCGTCCAAGGGGAGGTGAATTTTGCAGCCCCTACCCTGCAAACGCCACAGTGGCGCTCGGCGTTTTGGCTGCCAACAATCATCCACCATCCTCCTCCTCGGATGCACATTCCCGACTCAGCAGCAGGGCTAGGGAGGTTCTTCTCCCCCTCTACTCTGCCCTGGTGAGACGCATCTGGAATACTGTGTCCAGTTTTGGGCTCCCCAGTTCGAGAGACAGAGACCTGCTAGATAGAATCCAAGGAAGAGCCACAAGCATGATTAGGGGACTTGAGCATTTCCCCTGTGAAGAGAGACTGAGAGCCCTGGGGCTGTTTAGTCTGGAGAAGAGAAGGCTGAGAGGGGATCTGATCAATGTCTATCAATAGCTGAGGGGTGGGGGTCAAATGGAGGGGGCCAGGATCTTTTGGGTGGTGCACATTAATAAGACAAGAAACAACAGGTTCAAACTTGAACACAGAAGGCTTCACCTCAACATGAGGAGAAACTTCTTTACAGTGAGGGTGACAGAGCACTGAAACAGGCAGCCCAGAGAGGTTGTGGAGTCTCCTTCTCTGGACCCTTTCCAAACCCACCTGGATGCATTCCTGTGCAGACTGCCCTAAGTCCTGCTGCTCTGGCAGGGGGGTTGGACCTGATGATCTCTTGAGGTCTCTTCCAACCTGTAATGTATTGTGGTGCTGTGACTCTCTTCCCAACTCCTTGTGGGCAACCTGCCTGCAGCTGCTTGTCCCGGGGGTGAGAGATGGGCCTGGAAGGTTTGGCTGCAGGGGAGACCTGCCCAGCTGGCAGCAGGCCTGGGCTTGCCACAGGGACCCACCCAGCCCACGGCCTTCAGCTCGCCTCTTAGAGCTGGCCACAGACTCGGAGGATGCAGTGGGTCACCAATGTGCCCATCACCCCATGCCACCTTTACCCAGGGTAAAAGGACACACACCTGCAGCTTCACCCCAAACCCGGCAGCTTCCCCCTAACTCAGCCCCTTTGTTGCACTCCCCCTGTGAGTGCTTGGCACAGAGGGTCACACCAGAGTGCCTCTGTGCTAATGCTGGCTGACCATCCTGTGCCAAGCTAACACAAACATCTACCTAAAAGTGCATTTTTCAGGCCACCGAGCTGCTGGGAACCAAGGCAAAGAAGGGGACTACACCGTGGGCAGTGGCAGCCACCCCATGGGGCAGGATTCTGACTCCTGTCATACGTGGGGGACGCTTTGCATTGACTATGCTCAGGCACTCACGAAGTCCCCTGCAGATATCCTCCCTTCCTCCTCCTCCTCCCCAGCCCCCTCCCTCTTGCAAGCCCTGCAAAACCGCTGAGCTCAGCACATCCCAGGCAGGGGCCCAGCCAGGACCCTCCCCAACCAGCCGGCCCCTCTTAACGCTCCAGCTTAACCCTTTGCAAAGCCGGCCAGGCTGGAAATCAAAGTCATCCAGCTCATGTGGGATGGGGATGGGGAAGGGGGGTGGGGGTAGGGGGTGGGATGTCCAATAAGGCACAGTCAGCTGGGAACAAGCCACCTAGAAAGTTTCATGCATCATCCTGAAGCCCCTTCTGCTCTCCCCAGAAAGGACAGCAGGTCATGGTGGGGAAAGATGTGCTGCTCAGCCACAAAAATCACACTGGTCCTATGCCAACAGCAGGGGAAGCACAGAGATTTACTAACACTGGACTTAAAACTTTGCTTTCTAGCCCCTTTCTAGAAGCTCTGCTGCAGAAGAGCAGCCCTGGCCCCAGTCTCTTTTGGGAAGGAGAAGGAGCTGCAGGCCCTGTGATACCAGCAGGTACATGAGCACACTGCATCAGTTCAGGATTGCTGTGTTTCAGAGATCAGAAGTGACATTTCACTTTAAAACTCACTGTCACACCAGGCTGCTCACTCCCCTGCCTACCCCACAATGTTATGGCAAAGAAAGAAAAATATTTATGCTCAGCTTCAGAATCCCAGGTTATTTTCAGCAAGGCGCCTTTCCCTGTGGTCCTTTGCCTCTTTTTCTGGTTGTTTGCCATTTCCCCCCCCCTGTTTTGACCCCAAAGCCCAGCAGTTCCTCATCTATTTTCAGCCTCACCCAATGAACATCTGTACCAATGACTTGGTGGCTGCGGGGAGGGAAAAAAAAAACCACCAACAACAAACCAGGAGTTAGATTTTGTTAAAAACAAGATCCCAAGCACCATCTGACCATTTCTGAGCATGTGTGTGCACATTTTGCTGTCTTGCACAGTGAGTGTGCAAGTCTCCCTGTGTATTTTTAACAGCCAGCATTGGGGGTTGTTCATTTTTGTCCCCAAAAGCAGGGCAGTAGCCCCATGTGCTCCCAGGCACAAGCCAGGGCTTATTCCCAGCTCCTCACACGTCCTGCTGCAGCCTGGGATGCTACCTGCTCCGCTACCTTGTCCCTCTGCTCACAAAATGGTGATGGATTCAAGCCTTGCTTCTCCTTTCACCCCTATCAAGCAATTTCCCCACTGCTACAGCTGCTGGTAGGGTGCCTGGACCCTCTCCACCTGTTATCCCACAGCTCTCGGGTGGGAGAATTGGTCCTCATCCCCACCACTGTGGAGGTCACAGGTGGTGGGCACACTGCCGGGGGTCTGTCCCTCCTTGGTCACGTTTGCTGCTGGCTGTGTTTCTGGCCAGGCTGTTATCAATCTCTGCTTAGGAAGGACAGTACCCAAGATAGCTCACGGAGTGAGCACGCTCAGCTTCCCCGATAAAGCCGGCAGCGGGGCAGGACAAACAAAGCCCTTTATCGGCAATTAATAGGCCTTCAGCTCTCCGCAGGGTCTGCCTTTGCAAAGGTCACGTACACAGGGGCCTGCGAGGCAGGGACATGCTTCCAGAGCATAGGACCACTGGAGGAGGCAGATGGGGGTCACCCCAGCCTGGCACTGAACAAAGTCCCTTATCTCAGCCTGGTCACGCCTTGCTCTCACCCCCTCAGCACCCTCCTGTTTTTAATGCTTTCCACACCAACAGCTCTCACTGTCACAAGAAACCCAAGCTAACGCCAGCTAATGGGAAGCTGGCACCTCAGTCACCTGCAGCACCCCTGGCCTCAGGCTCTTGGTTTGGTTTGCAACCAGAAGCAGGGCAGCAGCATGCCCACAGCCCACATCTGGGCTGCCTCTACCACCGGCAGCAGGATCAAGCCCTGCTGGTGCTCACCACTGAAACATCACCTGGAAGATAAGAGTGATGAGTAGCCACATTAAAAACATCACCTATGGAAACTCGCACAGCCCCTTACCTGCTGTCTTGTTTTGTGCCAGCTAGATCCTGCTGCTCAACCCAGAGAAGGGTCAAGAAACCGTGGAGACAATGCACCAACAGGCCTTGGCATGTGTCTACCTCGCCACTGCTGTTCCCAGCAGAACACGACTTGAGGTCAAGTGGCAAGGCCTGGGCTGGGGCCCTGAAGGTGCCCTGTGATGAGGCCTAGGCTGGGCCCTGAGCCAGGGTAAGACCCAGACCCAAGGAGGTATCTCAGGGTGGCCAGGGCTGAGGCTCAGGTCCTGAGCTGGGGTGTGGGGATGAAGCCCAGGCCCCCAAAGGGTATCTGGGTGGAATGAGGCTAAGGCCCTGGGAGGGTGCATGGTGGGGATGAAGCCCATGCCTTGAGGGGGTACCTGGTGGGAGTAAAGCCCAAGCCATAAAGTGGATAAAGCTCAGGCCCTGAAGGGTATATGTGAGCTGGGGGGGGTAACGCCCAAGCCCTGGGGGGTACATGGGAGCATAAAGCCCATGCCCTGAGCGGGTGGCAGGCAGGTGGGGACGCTCGACGGGCACTGTCGGGAGCCGCAGGCAGATTGCACCGGCCTGGCCCGGCCCTCCTGATGCAACCCCCAGCGCCGTTTGCAGGGCCCGGGCCGGGTCCGGATCGCGGCCGAGCCGAGCCGAGCCGAGCCGAGCCGAGCCGATCAGGGGCAAGGGGCGGTGCCTCCCGCTGTCACCGGGCAGGAGAGACGCCGCGGACGTGCCCCGCGCTCCCATTGGCGGGCGCGGGCTGGAGGGGCGGGGCCTCCCGCACGGGCTCTGTATAAGGCAGCCGGGGACGGCTGTCTGGGGAGAGTGGAACGGACAGGGTACAGAGGATGCCTGGGATGTGGGAGCGGCTGGCGGGCAACGAGCGGGGCCGCCTGGAGACCTCCGACTGCGAGTCGCTGGGCAGCGCCTCCGGCTCGGAGGGAGGTGAGTGGAGGTCCCCGAGAAGCCGGGGGAGTGCCCTTGTCGGGGATTCCTGAAGGATCCGGGGTCCCTCTGAGGGATGGTAGGGGGCTTGAAGGGCCTGGGGGGGTTCCTCTGAGGCATCTGCGAGGGGCTTGGAAGTGGCTGAGGGTTCTGGGGTTCCTTTGAGAAGCGCTGGGAGGTGACTGAGGGTTTCTGAGGGACATGGGAGGCTCTTGAACGCCAGGAGGTCCCTGTGCCATGCTTCTGTGTCCCAGTTACCTCCAATCAAACCCGCTACATGAGGGTGGCCTGTCCACTCAGCCCACCCCTCCCTGCGACCCGCAGCTGACCTGCCTCCTGTCCCTTCCACAGATGGTGAATATGCTGAAGAGCTCTCTCTGCCGGACCTGGACCTGCTGCACGACCCCGAGGATGAGTTGCTGTGTGCCAACCTGATGGATCTGGTCCAGACCACGCTGGGCAGAGCCCCACTGGGTGCCAAGCGCTGCTCCCGGCTCCTCATGCCGGCCCAGCTCCTGGCACAGGTGAGAACAGAGCTGCTGCGCCTGGCCTGCAGCGAGCCCTGTGGGCTGCGCGGGGCCCTCCTCGACCTCTGCGTGGAGCACGGCAAGGCCTGTCACGACGTCGGGCACATCGCTGTGGACCCCGGCGTGGTGCCCACCTTCCAGCTCACCCTGGTGCTCCGGCTGGACTCCCGCCTCTGGCCCAAGATCCAGGGACTGTTCACCTCCGGGCCGGCTTTCACGCCGCTGAAGCTGAGCACGGGCTTCAGGGTCATTAAGAAGAAGCTGTACAGCTCGGAGCAGCTGCTGATAGAAGAGTGCTGACGGCCGTGCCGGGGAAGAAGCGACTTACCCAAGTGCTTTGGAGGAGCCGGCTCCCGGCAGCCACTGTAGTTTAGGCTAGGCTGGAGTTAGGGCTGTAGGTGGAAGTAGTTTGGACAGGTGAAGGTCCCACAGGGGTGCCTGTCTTTGTCGGGGGTGTCCCTGATGTGGAGTGGACCGGGACTGAGGCAGAGGTCTCTTCACACTGTCGATGATTGAGGTGACCGAGCTCCCGGCAGCAGGGCTGCTGGGGGGGCAGATGGTCTCCTGTTGGCTGATTAATAATGATTGGGGTTTTTTTGTAGTAACGAGGATTGTAATCAATGGGGCTTCGGGGAGGGGCTGTGTGTGGGAGTGAGCAGCGGCTGGGCTGGAGGCTGGATCAAAGACAAGCCCCCACCGCTGGCAGCTCTGCGTGGGCTGCCGGGGGAGGGTGGAGGAGGTGCCCGAAGTCTGCTGCGTCTTTGATCCCGAGAGGGGAGAGCGGTGGCAGAGGGGCGTGCGAGGTGACGCAGGGACGGAGGGCAGGACCCCTCGCCGCGGGTGCTTCATTGGTTACAGTTTACACTCATCCACTTGATGTTCAAGTGCAAGACTTCCTATGCAATCGTTGCGGGCTGGGGTGGGTTTTTTTTACTTTTCTAATAAAACTTGTCTTAATTGATAACCTGCTGCCTCCTCCTTTCATCACTGCGGGCTGGAAAAGGATGATGCAACTGCTCCCTGCTGGCATCCTTGGGAAGCCCTTTCTCTGGCAGGGCAGCCCCTGCGGTGGGAGCTGGAGGTTTGGGAAATGGGGGCTGGAATCCCACTCTGCCCTGCTCCTAATTGCAGGCCACGGGGATGTGACTCAGGGGGAGCTGAGTCAGGGCCCCGAGCCAGCCAGGTGCCTGCTTGTGCCAGGGGAGGAGCACCCTGGAACCACAGTGCTTTGGGCAGAAAACCAGGAGAATCAGCTAAAACAGTGAAGGAGAAAGATGGGGAGGGTCACACCTGCCAAGGGAGCACTCCCCAGCTCTACAAATGCTTTGCCAAAATGAGACCAATTACTCAAGCCTGCAATTAAAGGCTCTTGGAGAAAAGGCTTTCACTACAGGGCAATTAAGTTGCTTGGCAAGCTAAGAGCCCATAGAAGGTGTGGGGGGATAAAACCAGCCTGACAGAAAAACCCCAAACCATTTCCATTGAAACACCAGTTTGTTCTGGTTGGTTTTCTTGCCCTCTCTGGACAGATAGTGAGTTACCGAAGGAAAATTTTTCTCTCCAAAAGTTTTCTACCATAGGAAAACACCCAAATATTCCACAGCTGGAGCCTTTCAAGCCAGGGCTGCTTACCCCTGTAAATACCACCTAGAAGCAAGCAGAGCAACAAGCAGTGCCCAGCAGGCACAGTTGGAACACACCTTTACAACCCCACATGGTGCAAACTGAGGACTTGAGGTGCTTCTCAAAGGCTCATGTGTTGGAGCATCACCCCCATCACATGATGGACATCCCCTGCACCAGGATCAGACCATTGCCCTCTGGTCTTGTCCAGGAGCAAAACCCCACCATCAGGGACATGGATCTGCACGAGAGAGACCAATGGAGAGCTACCAGAATGATTAAGGGAATGGAGCATGTGCCCTAGGAGAAGAGGCTGAAAGACCTGGAGCTGTTCAGTCTGGAGAGGAGAAGACTGAGAGGGGATCTAATAAATGTATATAAAAGGGAGGGGACAGGCTCTGCTCAGTTGCACCCTGGGATAGGACAAGGGGCAATGGATAGAACTCCAGCACAGGAGGTTCCACCTCAACATGAGGAGGAACTTCTTCACTGTGAGGCTCACAGAGCACTGGAACAGGCTGCCCAGAGAGGTTGTGGAGTCTCCTTCTCTGGAGACTTTCCAAACCCATCTGGATGCATTCCTGTGTGACCTGTGCTGGATTCTATGGTCCTGCTCTGGTGGGGAGGTTGGACTTGATGATTTTCAGATGTCCCTTCCAACCCCTAACATCCTGTGATCCACTCAGCCCAGGAGTTACCAAGGGGGATGAAAAGGAAACCTCCAGCCCCAGAGGTCTTTTCGTGAAGCTGGCAGAGGAGCAGCAGGTTCTGGCACCACTGGCACAGGAGGGTCCCGGTGAGTGCTCCTCAGCTGCAGGGAGAGATTTACAGCCCAGTGACGGCAGCGACAGCTCCGGCCCTGCCATCACCCCCTGCGGAGGCATCTTCTGTCTCCAAGCTATATTTACAGCACCATAAATATCCACCTTTGTGTGCATCCAGCCCCCAGGCAGGCGGAGGGGATCGCCCCATGTCTTGCTGTGCTGCCAGCAGCAGCACCAGCGCTGGCCCCACTTCGTCCCCTGCCAGCCTTTCTGGGGGGGCAAGCCAGGGGATCTGCACCATGCTACTTAAATTATCAATACCAGGAATAATCAAAGCTTTGCAGAAGACACCAAGCAAGCAACACCAAACAAACAAATCCCACCAAACCCTCCATGAGGGTCCCTGTGGCCCCTGTGACACCGCTTGGTTGCAGTCCCAGCCATGAGTGCTAGCAGGTGAAGTTTTGCTTCTATTCATAGCAAAATGGCATTTGGGTGACAAATTTGGGGGGATATCAAGGTCCCTGGGGTTTGACAGCTCCCTGGAAGGCGCCAGAGGTTTCTAGCAAAGCTGTATTTAGCCTCTCCTGGGGCAGGGCTGAGGGGAGGCAGAGGGATATTTTGGGCCCTCGGGGAGGCAGTGATGGAGCTATTTGTGGCAGCAGCAGCAGCATTGATCTGGGGCTCCTAGGTGCTGTTGTGGTGGTGAGGAAAAGGAGATTTTTTTTTTTTTTTTTTGTGAAGGGGGTAGCTATCAGCAGCAATAAGGCAAACGAAGTAATGCTAAATCCCTTCTGTTTTGCTGCCACAAATGATGGTGGAGAGAAGCAGGGTCCCCCCCTTACACTCCTTACCTGTTGGAGAATGCCCATGGTACAGTTTCCTTCCCTTGCTGCCTCCCTTCCTCTGGCTGCTGCCCCAATTAGAAGCTCCACTTAACAAGCTGCTGGGTGGGGAAGGAGCTAATGGGCAGCTCAAGCCACCTGCACCTTTGGTGAGCGGGCAGGGACCAGCACACCACAATGCAAAGCGTGTCCCAGTCCTCCAGGCTTGGAAAGACCCAAAAGGCAGCAAAACTACCTTAAAACCTGGGGTGCACCTGAATGAAGAAGTAAAAACCCAAAAGGTGGCACTGGGCAGGGGTTTGCCCCGCATTGGTCTCTGCTGGACTGTGCCAGCTGGTACATGAGAGTTGGGCAGGGCTGACTCACTGCTGCTGGGAACAGGGCACAGAGGGGAAATGGAAGTGCCATGACCCCTGGCCTCAGAGAGTGAGAAAAAAGGGAAAAGAGAGAAAAAAAGTCCCCACAACCTCCAGCCCTTTAGTGCATGGGGTTGGGGAGGAGGAGAGAAGAACCAGGAGGGTCAAATCTGCCCTAGCTGCTGTGGGAAAAGCCTTTTCTTCCCCCATAGTGGGGGGGACTTGTGTTTAAAAAAAAAAAGACAAATAAAAAAGGCCCATTTGGGAGCATGGACCCCAAGTCTGACTCTGGAAGCAGGAGGCCTCCCTTGCTTTGGGCCAGCAGCTGGGGATTTCTGAGCCACTGCCACTGCCAAGTGCATCTAAGCTGTGAGTCTGTGTGAGTTTCTGCCCAGGACAGACAGGCTGAGCCTTACTGTCCTCCCCAGACAGGGACCCATCCACAGGGCACCTTAAAATGCTGGGATGATGCCAGTGGGATGAGAATAAAGCATCTCCGCCAAAAGGTCTCAGTTGGAGGATGCAGAGAATCCAGCTAACAGTAGTGCTTGGATGGAAGGGGAGGCTACATCCTGCTGGGAGCATTCCCAGTGGAACCAGTTTGAAGCAAAGACATCTTGCTGAGCAGTCGAGGTCACCTGACTGGGACCCACGGCTAACTCTGAGGCACCACCTCCCCTCCATCTCCTCTCTCTCCTTCCTTCTCCCACACTGGGGATCGCCCTGCAGCCTCTCACCATGCAGGAGCTCGACAGGGTGGCCAAGACACCAAATTTCCTTCACACACAGCACCTGTGTGGATACCAGGAGGGAGGTGGCATGAGGGAGCTGTACAACCAGAGCTGGCTGTGGCCAGGATCTGTGGGACACCACCAGAGCCAGAGCCTGTCATGTTATAAACATTTATTTATAGATGTACAACTGTATAATTCTAAATGGAGAGATCCAGCCCCTGTCAGCATCCCTCAGGATCGATGCCTCTTTGTTCCTTATTAGCCATGGGCAGCTATGGGGAAAAGAATCAGGAGATTTTGGTGGGCAGGCTCTGGGCTTTTGTGCAGCACACTCAGCACCTTCTGTGAGCCTGATTTTCACTTAGCCCCTTCCCCATGCCTGTGCCTCTCTGAAGAGTGACTTCCACATGTTATAATTCCACCCAATTCCTTCCAAAAGTGGAGGAATTGCTTAAAAAAAAAAAAAAAGGAAAACAAAACCCCCCAACCCCTTAGAATCAGGTGTGAGTGGTGCTGGCTGTGGGATAAGGCTTGCAAGTCACCAGGAGGGCTGATATTCTGCTAAACAAAGAAATAGCTGAAAACAGAGCACTTGGGATTCCTGACCACCAAGAAATGAAACCACCTCAACCCTCAGCTCTCTTCCAGCCCTGGCCACCCCACTTGGGAGTCACTGCGTTTTGGAGTCATTCCCCCAAGCGTGTTGGCAGAGGGTTCTCACTGGAAATGGCTTTAGACAAAAACATGAGCTGCAGAGTACCCCCCAAAAATGAAAATCAATCCAGTTTATTCCAGGTAGCTCTGCCAGTGCCAGCTTTGCTTTGAAGCGTCCTCCTGTCACCCAGCGAGAGACGCGCTGCAGAGCTCAGGTGGGCTCCAAGGATAGCTCAAGCTGCACCCTCCCCTCTCCCCCAGCAGAACTTCTTTCAACATAAGCAGCAGGAAGCTCCTTTTCTCAGGGATTTGCAGGATTTTATAGGTCTCCTCTAGGAAACGTCAGGGACAGGGTTGTCAAGGCCACGGCCATGCCGCAAACAGGAGCACCGGGTGGGTGAGGAACCTCAAGGGTGGGTGAGACAAACCCCCAGCGAAGGGAGAGGGTGGGTGGAAAGCCCTCTGTGCAGAACGAGCGCTGGTTTGATTACAAGGCAAAATTAAGCAGGCTCTGCAAAAAAAATATAATGAAGTTCCCTGCACAAATCAACACAACGCTGAGCAAAAGCCATCCAGGACAATCCTTCCCCCTCACCCAGCGCGACACCGGGGCTCAGCTGACTGCCAACACTGCAAAACCCCCGCCACAGAGCTGGCCAGCTTCCCCCTCCCTGCCCCCAGCACCCCTCCATGTCTCTGTCACCTCCTACAGGTGTAGAATTTCTTTTATTAAAGCCCCCAGGGGCTGTCACCGACACATCCCACACCGCTGCCCTCTGGAAAGCAAAGATACAGCAACTGCCAAGTGAGGCTGGGCTCAGGTGCTGGGCAGAGCGAGAACACCTTGCTGGGAAGAGCACTCCTCTCCCCACCCCCACTCCCCTCTTTACCAAGCTGGGCAGAAAACAAAATAATTTAATCATCCAACCCCTGCATAGTTTAAAAGTACAACATATATACAGCTATAAATTAATTCTAAATAGATTATATTTTCTTTTTAAAGTTGTGTCAGCAAATCGTCCAATTTCTCTCTCTCTCCCCATCGGCAGTGACCAAGCGCAGTTGGCCAAGGGTCTCCCCTCTGCCTCGGGGCTTCTGCAGTTAGTTTAGTGTTATGTTTCCCACTCTTTGTGGGTGGTGGGATCCCAGGAGCAAGGAGGCTGTTGGGAAAATGAAGGAGGAAGATTGGGCAGCAGCCTGATTTCCCATCCTACTCGCTGCCCAAGACGCAGGTTGGACAGCAGAGCCAGGCAGAGAAAAGGGAGAGGTCAGTTTGTGCGTCGCTTAATTTCTCCAATTCCTTTGTTGGTTTTTTTTTTTTTCTTTTTCTCATATTTAAGATAAAAGGTTTGATTCTTGGAAATGTCAAGTCTCTTGTCACCTCAGCTCAGCACGCTTCACCAAAAAGTCTTCAGGCATTTCAAAGGTCTGGGGACAAAAGCGGGAGGGAGCGGTGTCAGTTCTCCGGACAATCGCATGTCACTGGACTTCCCCCTTCCTTCCCCTCCCCACCTCACAGGCAGAGCTTTTGCAAGTCACAGGGTTTTCAATCCCTCTTTCCAGCCCCTGGCTGCAGCAGGGAGGGAATTAAAGCAAAGCAGGTAATTACAGCAGCCTGCCTGCCAAAGAGGTGCACTCATCAAAAAAAAAAACCAAACCAGAGCAGGCCTGTCAAGATAAGAAGGGTTCCCAAACCAGGATACAACACCCCCCTGCCACACTCCAAAAAAAAAAATGCCAATGCTTGAAAGGCCAAACTTTCCTTTTGCCAAGGAAACTAAAAGGACAACTCCCCTGCTGAACCTCCTTCCTTGTGTCTACAAATCAGCCACTAGATGTTTGATGGCCCCAGGAGGTCCATGCAAGCCTAAATGGTGTCCCTAGCAACTCAGCCAGGGGCGTGCTTCACCTCTGGTTTATTTCCTACAGAAACCCTGTTTTCACATCTTTTTGTGGGAGGAGGGACCTGTAATGTTTCATGGCCAGCCCAGCAGCATCTGGTAGGTGACAATTAAGTAGAAATTAAGCAGAGAAAAAAACAGCTCCAAACTCTGCACCAACTTTTTGTCATTATTTCTGTGCAGCTGTCCTGTGACCCAGCGCACCCTGAGCTGTGGGGCTCGCCTTAATTCAAGCTCTCCAACTCCTCCTGTGCCTTCCAGACTGCCCCTCAGCTGTCTTGATTCCCAGTTTAAGGCAGGAAGTCACTTCTCCAACCTGCTGTGAACTCTGGCCATTTGCTTTGTTCTCCTTGAGTGTCCATGGGAAGGCAGCAGGGGGAGGGGGCAAGGAACATCTGTTTATAAGGAGTCCATTCCCTGTCATCAGAGTGCCAGGGAAAAAACAGCTTTGTCAGTAAACCAGACAATAAAGCAACCAAAAAAAAAAAAAAAGGTTCATTAAAACCTGGCAGCTGGCTGCTAGAGCTGGGAAAAACCTTCCAACCAGCTGCTGGATTAACAAGACCTCAGCTGAGTGTGACCCCAACACACCCAGGGTTTTTGATCCGTTCCTAAAGTCCCACCCCAGGCAGTGCCGGAGAAAAGAGGGAGCGTGGGGAGAGCCCAGGCTGCCGAGGTGCAAACCAAACACAGCCAGCATCCCGATTCAGGAGCACAGAGGCTGGATGGAAGGGGCTGCTTCCCCCCCAGGGGGTGTCTGCATCCAGAGGAGACTCGTGAAGGTCTGTGTCTCAAAGAGAGAGATGTGAGGGCATGGGAAGCACCACGGTGGTGCCACGGGAAGCGTCACCAGGCGTACTTAGCGCTCTGCTGTGCGGGCCGGCGACAACTATCCGTGCAGAGAGGCTTGGACGTCTGAGAGCCTGCTGCAGCTGGGGGTGCCCATCTTCTGTGCCCGCTGGTACAGGTCCGAGTCTCCGAAGTAGCGTGCCCGGTACAACAAACCTTCCTCTGCAAAGGGAATCACACAGTCACAGAATGCCAGGGGCTGGAAGGGAGATCACCCAGTCCAACCCCCCTGCCAGAGCAGGGTCACCTAGAGCAGGTCACACAGGAACACAGCCAGGTGGGTCTTGAATGTCTCCAGAGAGGGAGACTCCACAACCCCCCTGGGCAGCCTGTTCCAGTGTTCTGTCACCCTCACAGGGAAAACACTTTTCCTCATGTTCATATGGAATTTCCTGTGCCTCAGCTTCCACCACTGCCCCTTGTGCTGTCATTGGGCATCACCCAGCAGAGCCTGGCTCCAGCCTCTGGGCGCTCACCCTGCACATATTTATGAACATGAAGGAGGTCACCTCTCAGGCTCCTCCCAGCTACAGATCCCCAGCTCCCTCAGTCTCTCCTCATAAGGAAGATGTTCATATCCTTTAATCATCTTTGTGGCTCTTCCAAGGAGTTCCCTGAGGTCCTTCTTGGACTTAGGACCCCAGAACTGGACACAATATTCCAGATGCAGCCTCAACAGGGCAGAGTAGAGGGGGAGGAGAATCTCCTTCGACCTACTGACCACAGCCCTTCTAATACAGACCAGACTGCCTTTGGCCTTCTTGACGACAAGAGCACTTTGCTGGCTCATGGTCAACCTCCCATCCACCAGGAGCCTTAGGTCCTTTTCCCCTTCACTGCTCTCCAGCAGGTCAGTCCCCAACCTCTACTGCTCCATGGGGTTGTTCTTTCCCAGAGAAGCCAGGGTCATGGCCCTCAGCTGGAAGGAGAGCCACACCCCAGGCCACGGTCCACCATGGGCTCTACTGGCAAAGCCAGGCACCTCAGCTCCTTGCAGATGAAGCACAGGATGAGGCTGAGGAAATGCCCTGTGCCCTTTAGGACAGGATGGGTGTAGCATCTGCTGACAGCTCACCCAGCCCAGGGAAAGCCTAATGGGACCTGCCTCTAGTCTGAGCAGGCACATGAGGCAGCCTACACAGAGGTTAACCGAGCAGCACAGGCAAGAAGAAAAGCAGAGGCTCAGAGCTGGGTGCATTGGCCTCATTTGGTACCACTCAAGGCTCTGACAGCCCCTGCTGCATACCAGGAGCTCAAATCCTCCCCTAGCCACTGCTCGCAGAGCTGTGATCAGCACCTGCTCAGAACAGGAGGGCAGAGAGGTCAGGTCAGCCCCGCGACTTGGCAAAAGAGTTTGCTGACCTCACCAGACTGCTGCCTGGCTAAGTGGCCAGGTCATCTCTCAGGCTGCCTGACTGGGCAGCCATCCCTCCCGAGCCTGCATGCCTTCAGCAGCACCACCACAGCCTTGTGAGCAGGGATGAAGGGCAGTACAGGCAGGCAGCAGGCTTTCAGACACGCTCCTCGGATGACTAAAGTGTTACACAGAGCTGTGGGGGCCTCCTGCAAAATCAGACAGCTGCAGCCTTCCCCCCACCTCTCCCTTGGAAATCAGAGATACCCTACTGACCAGGCAGGGGAACCTCCAGGGCACAACTCCTGCCTGACCAGTTCTACAGCAGCATTCAAAACCAAACCAAACCAAACCAAAAAGCTCAGGTATGGAGATTTGTCACCAAGTCACAGAGAGGGGAAAAGACCCCCACAAACCCCAACGACAGAGGAAACGTTCTCACAGCACCTTAAAGTGTAACTCTAGCAGAACTCAGCCCCCAGTGAGAGACCTTCCTGAAGCCAAACTCCCACAGCAGCCGAGCCCCTTGGCTCCTGAGCCCACACTACTCACTCTGCTGCTTCTCTTTCCAGCAGTTATTTCGAAGGTTCGCAATGTAGTCGTCCTCCACGCTCCTCTCCACGTTCTTCAGGTTCGTGCCTGTGTACTCCTCTGTGAAGCTCTCCGACACGTAGTAGGGGACTTTCAAGTGCTCTGTCACTCTCCTGTGTATGTGACCCACAGACCTGGATCAGGGAGAAGAGGCAGAGCGGTGTAGGACAAGCTTCAAGGGCAGAGCATAAAGCTCCCAGCTGTCATTCGTTGTTGCAGTTTGAAGAGGAAACTTGAGCCTAGTCCCTGACTGCAAAGACTGAAAGTAAAATAAATTACCATTGGATATAAAGGAAAGTAATAAGGTCTGTGTAATTCATTGGCTTGCTAATGGGCATACAGAGAAGAGGCATAAACAATTCTCTCTCTCTTTTCTTCTCCTGTTGCTTCTGCTTGCAACTTCGCTCTCTTCCGAGGCCTCCCCAGGGGTATCTCTGTTTTGACTACAGTGTGAGGTAACAGGAAGGAGGAAGGGAGTGGGGTAGGAGGTGAAGGGGTCCCCTGGATCCTTCCAGGCGGATCTGAGGAGCTTCTGCATTGTTGATAAATTGTTAATATATTGTACCTATATTGTATATTTTCACAGAATCACAGAATTGTCAGGGTTGGAAGGGACATCAAGGATCAGCCAGTTCCAACCCCCTGCCACTGGCAGGGACACCTCACACTAGAGCAGGTTGCTCAGAGTCACATCCAGCCTGGCTGCAAAAACCTCCAGGCATGAGGCTTCCACCACCTCCCTGGGTAACCTGTTCCAGTGTCTCACCACCCTCATGGGGAAGAACTTTTTCCTAACATCCAATCTGCATCTACCCATTTCTAGTTTTGCTCCATTCCCCCCAGTCTTATCACTCCCTGACACCCTCAAAACAGCCTACTTGTAGTCCCCCTCAGATACTGGAAGTCCACAATTAGGTCTCTTCAGAGCCTTCTCTTCTCCAGACTGAACAGCCCAAACTCACTCAGGCTGTCTCCATGGCAGAGCAGCTCCAGCCCTCCGCTCATCTTCATGGCCCTTCTCTGGACACCTTCCAGCACCTCCAGATCTTTCTTGTAACAGGGGCTCCAGAACTGGACACAGTACTCCAAGGGGGTCTTAGGAGAATGGGATCACATGGGAATATTCAAGTCCTGCAAAGCTGATTGCATTTCATGTTTCTGGATTTTACTTGCTTGTAAATAGAGCTTCATTTGCTTCCATCCCAAACTGAGCTAGTCTGGTGATGTTATTTTGGGGGCCAGTTTCTCCAAATTAGTTGGGGGGTAATTTCAACCCACAACAGCAAACTGCTGAAGACAGACATCGCTCCTATGCATCCAGACGGGAAGGTTTGGGAAGGAGAGGCTTTTCTGGGGGAATAGAAATGCCAGCACAGGCAGAGGAAACCTGCCAGGCCTGTAGCTTAGGTGGGCAGAGCTCTGAACGTAGACATAACTCTGAGGCAGATTGCCCAGGGCCCAAACCCACTTAAAATAAAGTGCTCATTAAGAGTTTTCAGCGCTAATTAAATCTCCCTGCAATTTCCTCGCTGACGACACCATCGTCTCTTTCCGGCGCGGAGCCCCGAGGATGCTTGCAAAGCTTGAAGGCCGACGCTCAGGGGGTGTGGGTAGCCAGGGAAGGGCAGAGCAGGGGCTGGCTCTCAGCCTCCCCAGGTCAGTTGAACCCAGCCCCCTCTGCCAAGACCTATCTGCTCACCCCACAACGTCAGCTTCCTCTACCACATCACACGCAGCAACCAGCGCCGCCGCTGCAGGAACAAAGTCAGCCCCGCTCCGCGCTCCAGCCTGCACCGACTCGTGCAGAAAGCACTTTCTAGAAGGAAAACTCTTCTTACTCCTGGGGATCTGCATTTCAGACAGAGCTCCAGCAAACCTAGAGATACCGACTGGGGCGTGTTTGCAAGCTGGAGCACAGGGCCTGTGCCCAAACCCTGCTGGATTCATTGGGAATGGCTCCATCTGGAGATGTGCCCAAAGTTTTCCCATAATAAATACCAGCTGGCTGCTGCATTAGAAGCAAGCCTGATTCTTAAGCCAGGTACAAACATGAGCTTATCTGGCTCGCCCTTCGCTCTGTTATCAGCGTTACAGGAGAGATTCAAACACTCCTGCATGGTTCAGCAGGATTCAGCTACTCAGGGACCAGTGGTGGGGAACCAGATAGGTTGAAGATGACCTAAAGCCTCTCCCAGACAAAGGCAGTGCCTGCTGGCAGAGACAGCAGGAAGAAGCTCAGCTCGCTATTTCACCTGTCAAGACAGAGCCCTAAGCTCTCCCAAAGCTCATATTCCTCTTCTGTATAAAGGTGAGCCATGAAGGCTCCAAAGCATGCTCTCCAGGGAGGGGTATTTAAAGCTCACAGAGCTCCAGCAGTCTGCTGGACTGTAAAGCACGAAAATAAGGGCAGGACCTGGTGCAAGCAAGCTTCCACTTCAAGTGAGACATGCAATTATGTCAGGCACATTGGATGAGGTGTTACTGTAGAGCAAGGTGGCACAATCAAGCACATAGCCAGATAGGTCTTCCAGCAGAAAGTGAGGTTTTGAAGCAGATTAAACAAAGGCAACAGAACCACAAATGGTTCTTTAGGACTCTGCCTCTCTCAGTGACAGCTTCACTCTGAAGAAGTGGCTTCAAAATCTGTGTGCCACTGAAACCTCCCCAGGTTCAGAAGCTTCTTGCCTCCTGTGAGCTCCATCTCTCTGCTGAACACCAGCCAAGCACAGTATTTCCTTTCACATCAGGCAGCTGGAGGGGCTTGGCTGCCTGTGCGAGCGAGCGAGCAGCACCGCCTGCCGGCATCCTGCGCCTTTGGCTCCCGACCTCATCTCATCCAAGCTGCCTCAGTCATTCAGCAGAGATGACAGAGGGCTGCATCAGCTCACTTGCCACACTTAATCACAGAATCATAGAATTGTTAGGGTTGGAAGGGACCTCGAGGATCATCCAGTTCCAACCCCCCTGCCATGGGCAGGGACACCTCACACCACGTCAGGTTGCTCAGAGCCACATCCAGCCTCCACCTCCCTGGGCAACCTGTGCCAGTGTCTCACCACCCTCATGGGGAAGAACTTCCTCCTAACATCCAATCTGAATCTGCCCATTTCTAGTTCTGCTTCAAATCCTAACTTGGAAATCAGTTTGCTTGCAGCTCCCTGAGCATGCAGAGAGAGACACAGCACAGGGAACAGGGAACCAAGCAGCAGAAAAACACCTGGGGCTCAGGGCTGACTTTCGTCTGACAGCAGATAAGGCTGGAAGCAAATGCCTACCCAGTTAAAATGAAAGTCTCCTCCACTGAACATCTTCTCACCCCCTAAACTGCCTCTTCATCAGTAGAAAACAAACATACTGGTAAACACAGACAATGCTTAATTTTCTAGTCCTAATATCAACTGCAGAGTCTCAACACTCTTTAGCTTCTCAGAACAGCCCTTAAGTGTGCCCTCTTCACAACCACTCCATCTTCCCAAGCACTAATGTCACAGCCTCTACCCTACACCCAACAGCCAAGCTGGGTTTTAGAGTGTCTGAGGTCAAACGTTGTCCCCTGTGAAACTGGGCAGGGCCCATTGGCTGTAACCAAGTCTTTAAACACACACAAGGAACTTCCACTGAAAAAAAAAAACCAGCAAGGTTTTGTCGAGGGTGATGCAAGCAGGCAGAAATCAAGCCTGGTTACCCATGCTTTGTTGGCACTGCAGAGTGAGTAACAGCAGAGTCATTCCATTTGTCAGCCAAGGGAGCAGAGCTGGGCATTTCCAAAGGGTCTGAACTCAAACACTTTCACTTTCACATTGTAAATGTCTGGCCACAGCTACTTACTTTATGGCAAGCTTAGAGTTCAAAGTAGGGGATTTCTCTGGGAGTGTCTTTTACTCTTTTATTCCTTCTTTTCTTCCTTTGCTGCACTGTACTAGGCATAAACTGAGGCTTTCAAGAAGAAGAAATCAATTCTGTGTATGGGATCTCAATGCTGGGCTACAGTCCCTCAATGTCATTTGGTCTGTCCCTTTCTAGGACAGACATACAACCAGCTGTGGGTATGGGCTGCAGAAGGTCCCTGTCACAGAACATCCTCCCTCCAAGCTTCCCCACATCTTCCATCTCAAGATCTGCAGTGCAGCAGGAGGCTTTCACTGATGGGCAGGGCATTTGGCAGCAAGAGCAAAGTGTAATGAGATAAGGCACAGACAGGAAGAGGAAAAGCAGAGAGCCTAGATCCCTACCCCATCACCCACCCTGCCCCCCAGAAGCAAATCCCCACCCCAGCCAGGTAAGCATTAGAGTAACGAATACTAACGGCCTCTGGCTCAAACTGTAGGGTGGGCTGGAGACCATCATCTGGCTGAGAGCAGACACAATGATCAGGATGAGGATAGGCATCAGCTGGACAAACAAGCCAAGGCCACCCTGAGGGAACAGAAACACACAGTGGAGCATCACCCATAAACTTAGAATCATAAAATCACAGAACTGTTGAGGTTGGAAGAGACCTTTGAGATCATCAAGTCCAACCACTCAGCCAGAGCTCACAATCCCACCACTGCTGCTAAGCCTCTGCCACCAAGCCACGTCCCTCAGCACCACAGCCATGTGTCTTTTAAATACCTCCAGGGATGGGGCTCCACCACCTCCCTGGGCAGCCTGTTCCAATGCCTGACAAGCCTTCCTGTGAAGGAATTTTTCCTAATATCCAACCTTCTACCCAGGATCCTGTAGCACTGCCCTCTCTCCTTCCCACCCCTCCACAGCCCCAATTCTCCAGCTTTTCAAAGGCATTTGGTTTAGGAGGCATCTCAAAATAACTGAGGGGAGCCTAGTAGCCCACAGATCCCTTCCAGAATGGGCAGCATGACTCTGAAGGTCCAAATTCACTTCTGGATGTGACAACAGACTTAGCAGAGGAATCTTATGAGTGGATGTCAAAAGTCTCATGCCCATACTTTGTTCTTCTAGAGCCATATGGGGTGATCCTGCTTGTGCCAGTGAGCAGAACTGGTTTTATGGAAAACCTCCCTTCTTCAGTGTCAGCTCAAAGTAATTCCCCCTCTGCCACACCTCCTGAGCTCCCTCTCCAGTTCCAGCAGAGTACACTCTCCCCTTTAAGCTTGAGAAAAATATATTCAGGAAGTTCTTGTTGCCTGTTTGGCTATTTTTTAAAGCAAAACCATCCCCAGAGAACAGGAATCTTCAATATTTAACTGAAATAGTAAGTCCCTCATTCTCTTTTCCCTACATCTGAGGGCGTTGGAGTGCTGAAGATAGGTACTCTGATGGGAAAACATAAAAATAGCACATGATATAAATTGCTCTCCTTGGTTAATTGAGCATCACAGATTAGAAATACCCCATCTTCAGTACTGGAACAAAGGGGAGGATGAGTTCAGGTTGGGAGGATCCAGGGAGTATCCATGTGGTCTGAAAAGTGGATTTACTTTTTGAAATTATAGAATCATAAAATGGTTTGGTTTGGAAGGGACCTCTGAAGGTCATCTAGTCCAACCCCTGCTGCAGTCAGCAGGGACATCCTCCACTAGATCAGGTTGCTCACAGCCTTGTTGAGCCTGACCTTGAATATCTCCAGGGAAGGAGCCTCAACTACCTCCCTGGGCAACATGTTCCAGTGTTCCACCACCCTCCTGGTGCAGAACTTCTTCCTAACATCCAATGTAGACCTGCTCTTCTCTAATTTCAAACCATTGCCCCTCGTCCTGTCACTGCAGGCCTTTGCAAACAGTCCCTCTGCAGCCTTCTTGCAGCTCCCTTCATGTCCTGGAAGGCTGCTGTTAGGTCTCTCTGGAGCCTCCTCTTCTCCAACCTGCACAACCCCAGCTCCCTCAGCCTGTCCTCGTACCAGAGGTGCTCCAGCACCCCCTGATCATTTTCATGGCCCTACTCTGGACCTGCTCCATCAAGTCCACGTCCTTCCTGTGTTATAAAATGCCTTCCTTGGTTAATTGAGCATCACAGATTAGAAACTCTGGAATAAAAGGGAGGATGAGTTCAGGTTGGGAGGAGGGACTATCCATTGGGTTGCAAAGCAGATTTACCTTTTGAAATCTCAGAATTAGATCAGAGAGGAGATGTTTATTCTGTGCTAACAACAGGCAACACCTCACTGGTGCCATCTCATTTCAAGGCAGCACTGTTTCAAGACACACAATGGGACAACAGCTAAGAGAGCCCTGGGAGAACAACCACCAGTAAATGAATCCACAGCTTCAGGTAAGCGGCAAAGGCAGCAGCTCCTTTCCCATGACTCCAGCTCTCTGTTCAGGGGGTGGATACCTGCAGGGCTGTTTCACAAGGCAGCCCCACCAACGAGCTCACAATTCCATGTGTTGGAAAAACCTTTAGACTCTCAGACCCCTGACCTGTTCCCCACTTACATCACCCTGATGCTCTCGCCTGTCCTGCCGCTGATGGTAGGTGTACCGCATCCTGCCGTTGCTGTAGACGTGAACATTACCTGCAGACAAAAGAGGACTGTTAGGCAGAACTCAGGGAACATCAGACAGAAATCACAGAATCACAGAAACATTCAGGTTGGAAAAGACCCTCAGGATCACCAAGTCCAACCCAGAACCCAGACCTACAAGGTTCACCCCTAAACCATATCCCCGAGCACCACATCCAAACCACCTTTAAACACATCCGGGGTTGGTGACTCCACCACCTCCCTGGGCAGCACATTCCAGTGCCTGACAGCTCTTTCTGGGAAAAATTTATTTCTAATGTCCAGTCTAAACCTACCCAGACAGTTCTGGCTGGCCAGGAAGGAACCACAAAAGGTGACCATCTTCCATGTCAGCCTCCACCAATAAAAGCATAACAAAAAAACCCACTAAACTGTGTGCTAATAAAGAGCAAAATCAGCAGTTTTAACTTTGAATGCTGGCAGCAAGGGCTCCACCTGTGGTTTGGTTCAGGCCACACAGCAAAAATATAAGGATAATAGAATCATTAAGGTTAAAAAAGACCTCCAAGATCATCAAGTCCAACCTTCTACCCAACACCTCCACAATCACTAGACCATGTCCCAGAGCGCCACATCTACTTGTGTTTGAACACCTCCAGGGGTGGTGACTCCACTACCTCCTGGGCAGCCTGTTCCAATGCCTGACCACTCTTGCAATGAAGAAATCCTTCCTAATACCCAATCTAAACCTCCTCTGGCAGAGCCTGAGGCCATTTCCTCTTGTCCTGTGTTAGTTACTCAGGAGAAGATGCCAACGCTGGCCTTGCTCCAACCTTCTTCCAGGTAGCCCACAGAGAGCAAGAAAGTCTTCTCTCAGCCTCCTCTTTTCAGGCTAAACAATCCCAGCTCCCTCAGCCTCTCCTCACCAGACCTGAATCCCTCAGAGAACTGTACCCACTCCAGCACCTCAGTTTCTTTCTTATTCTGCCATACCTCAGCTGGACACAGTACTGGAGGTGCAGCCTCACTAGTGCTGAGTACAGGGCTGCCACCACTTCCCTACTCCTGCTGGCTGTAGAGACTCTAAGGGCCTCCATGCTGTGCTCACACTTAGACCAGCCCTGCCTTTCCCACTGCTCTCAGCTCAGCCTACTTCCCACAGCCAGAAGCATGCCAGCCAGCTCACAGCTGAAAGCAGGACAGCACATCTGCCTGGCAGGGCTGCTTCCAGGCTGGCTGGAGCTGGGATGTCTGAGGGAAATGGTGATTTGACAGAATTGGGCTGTTCCTGAGACCTCTGCATCTGTCCCACTGCATGGTCAGCAGGCCAGATGGCTGGAGCCCCTGACTCAAGCCACTCCATCACGTTGTCCTCACAGACATGGCTGTAGCTACAGGGTGAAGCTAAATTGGGGCTCCAGAGGAGGCTGCTAGAAGAATTCACACCAAACAATTCTATTCATTCTACCACATTTACACATGAGCTGCAGTGGTCACAGCTGAAAAAGGAACATTCCAAAGATCTACTGAGCAGGTATGTCTGAAGGCAAACCCGTGGTGGACACAAGGATCATATGAAAATTCAGTCTGGAAGTGACCTCAGGTGCTCCAACCTCCTGCTCAAAGCAGGTTCAGCTATGTAGACAGAATATCTTCTACAAGGCCTCCTTGCTTCTAATTGAATTTACTTGAGATTAAAACCAACGACAGCAAGAAAAAAAATGGGTAGTTTTCCCACCTAAAAACAGTTGTTAAATGTTTTAAACATCAAAACTACAGCTGAGAAAGGGAAAGTCATCCTGAATTCTCTTGGGACAGTGAGGAAAGGAAGGAAAAAAAGAGTCTAGGCTAAACCAGCAACCTGCTGGTTTTACTGGAGTAGCTTTACCTCTCCGACAGGCAGAATGTGAATGCTGCAGAAAGCCTCAAGATGCCTCTGCAAGTATAGTTAGTGTGTTGATTCTTATGCACCAGACAGGAAAGAGCTACCAGAGTAAATCTTCTCAACTGAAACAACAATACTTATTTTTTCCAAGTTGACAAGGGTCAAATAACCACTGCCAGCCAAATGTGAGCAGAGTAAATAGAAGGGAGTCTTCTACACCTGTATTCTTTCAATCAGAACTGAGCAAGTGAAGGAACAGCCACTTGGGTTCCTTTCTGCTGCCCAAATTTCAAACAGGAGACAGATTCTTCAACCTAAGAGGTTTCAAACATGCTATAGAAAGAACATTCTCATCTCTTTTTTTTTTTTAAATGGAACACAGTGGCAAGAAGGAAGTGGGCAATGATCTCAGAGAAACTGCTTCAGCTGCATGACAGAGTAGATACAGATCAAGAACAAGGCCCAGGCATGACCACAGTTTGTTCTGATGAGAAGATTTAACTTCTGAACCCACCAGGCAGAAAAGCCTTCTTCAAAATAGGATTACTTTTACAACTAGCCTTGAAACAAGTCCTTCTTTGCTCTGACATTCATCCCAACCTAACAACAGCTGATGCTGGCAATATGCAAACAAATAACTCAATTTGGGAAGAAGTCCAGCTCTGATGGCATTATCTGCTGGATGCTGAGTTCTCCAAGCACCCCTCTGACTAATTTAGAAAGCCCTAAGTGTTTGGGTTGTGTGTGAAGGAGAATTCTCATTAAACACAGTAATCCTTGCACTACTGCAATGCTGCTCTGTCAGAAGGATTTATAGAATCACAGAATCGGTTTGGTTGGAAAAGTCCTTTAAGATCACAGAATCATAGAATGGTCCAGGCCAGAAGGGACCTCCAAAGGTCAACCAGTCTGACCTCCCTGCCGTCAGCAGGGACATTCCCAACTAGATCAGGTTGCCCAGGGCCTCGTTGAGCCTCACCTTGAATATCTCCAGGGATGGGGCCTCAACCACCTCCCTGGGCAACCTGTTCCAGTGTTCCACCACCCTCATAGGAAAGAACTTCTTCCTGATATCCAATCTAAATCTGCTCTTCTCTAGTTTGAGGCCATTGTCCCTTGTCCTGTCCCTGCAGGCCTTTGTCAGCAGTCTCTCCCCATCCTTCCTGTAGCCCCCTTCAGGTACTGGCAGGCTGCTATTAGGTCTCCCCAGAGCCTCCTCTTCTCCAGGCTGAACACCCCCAGCTCCCTCAGCCTGTCCTTGTAACAGAGCCGCTCCAAGCCCCTGATCATTTTTGTGGCCCTCCTCAAGATCTTCTCAATCAGCTCCATGTCTTTCCTATATTGAGGGCTCCAGACCTGCACACAGTACTCCAGGTGAGGTCTCCCCAGAGCAGAGCAAAGTGGCAGAATCTCCTCTCTGGCTCTGCTGGCAGTGCTGCTTTTGATGCAGCCCAGGATGTGATTTGCTTTCTGGGCTGCAAGCTCACACTGCAGATCATCCAGTCCAACCATTCTCTAACTCTACCAAGTCTGGTGCTAAACCATGTCCCTGAGGACTGCATCTTTGCCTCTTTTTAATACCTTCAGGGATGGGAATTCAACCACCTCCCTGGGCAGCTTGTTCCAATGTCTGAGAACCCTTTCAGTTAGGAAGTCTCTTCTAATGTCCAACCGAAACCTCCCTTGGTGCAACTTAGAATCACAGAACCATAGAATCAGTCAGGGTTGGAAGGGACCACAAGGATCATCTAGTTCCAACCCCCTGCCACGGGCAGGGACACCTCACTCTAGAGGTGGCAACTTGAGGCTGTTCCCTCTTGCCCCGTCACTTGTTCCTTGGAAGAAGAGGCCAACACCCACCTGGCTCCAACTTCCCTTCAGGGAGCTGAGGAGAGTGAGGTCTCCCTCCCTCAGCCTCCACTCCTCCAGACCCAGACTGGGTCCTTATGCAAGCCATTAAAGTCGAAGGTGCTTACTAGAAGGAAAACCACCACCAAAAAACATGTTGAAGAGGTCCTCCGGTGAGATGTCCGCCTCAAAGCCGCGGTGGAAATCCGAGTGGCTGTGTCCATGCCGCGCAGGGTTGAGTTTCTCATCCCCAAACTGGTCATACTGCTTCCTCTTCTCCGGGTTGCTCAACACCGCGTACGCGTTACCGATGGCTGCAAGGTCCACAAGAAGGAAGCAATTAGCTTCTGCCTTCTGCAGAGAACACGCAGGTAGCCCTGCAGACTGCCAGCACTTGCCTTGCTGGTGACACAAACAAGGTTCTCAGCTATCCACCTCTTCCAGCAGGCTACCTGCTGTGCTTCTCTGGCAAACAGGGACAGAAGGAAACCACACTCAGTGAAAAAGGCCTTCCTTGATTCGAATGAAGTTATGACACAGAATGATTTGGGTGGGAAGGGACTTCCAAAGGTCACTAAGTCTAAATCCCCTACAGTCAGCAGGGACATCCTCCACTAGATCAGGTTGCTCAGAGTCTTGTTGAGCCTGACCTTGAGTATCTCCAGGGATGGAGCCACAACTACATCCCTGGGCAATCTGTTGCAGTGTTCCAGCACCCTCATAGTGCAGAACTTCTTCCTAACATCCAATCTAAATCTCCTCTTCTCTAATTTCAAACCATTGCCCCTTGTCCTATCACTGCAGGCCTTTGTAAACAGTCCCTCTGCAGCCTTCTTGTAGGCCCCGTTCAAGTACTGGAAAGCCACTAGTAGGTCTCCCTGGAGCCTTCTCTTTTCCAGGCTGAACATACACAGCTGTTCCCCAGAGAAACCCTCTCAGATGAACAAAACTCTGAACTGGGAAGGAAATACAGGTAGTAGAGCAGCTGCCTGTTGCACTTGATTCAATACTGTTACTCCTTTTGAACAACTAATTCTTAAATCATAGAATTGTTCCAGTTGGAAAAGACTTTTAAAAACCACTGAGTCCAACAAATCCTTCAGCTGTAAGCAACTGTGTATGAAACCAGGATTGTAGGAGACAAGTTTAAGGCCAAAGTGGCAGTGAGGGAATTCAATATCATAGCCTAAAACCTGAGCTGCAAAGAATTTAAACACTGAGCACTGAGAGTAAGACTAGATGACTTTCAAACCTCCCGTAACAGCTGGTAAGGAAATGCTGGCTGGAAGTTGTGTCTGTCAGCTATGGATCTCAGGATTTCCAGAAGTAAGATGCATAATTACAAGGGCTGTTAACCAGTGACAGTGGAAATGTACTGGGACTAAACCCCCAGTGGTTCCCCAGGCCACTCTCCAACCTCAGACATTTGTGGCTTTCTAGCAGGAAGTCTACCTGCCACCCTCCTATTTCTGTACTTGTCTCTCTGCACGTTCCAGTTTATCACATCCCTCTGTACCAACCATCCCCAGAGCTTCCCTGTGTGACTGCAGAGCTTCTCTGCTCCCTGTATCATGAGGAGCCAATGCTGCTGGTGGCAGTGGTGGCCTGGAGTCTGAGGCAGGAGCAGGAGTGGTAGACAAGGGAGATACATGGCCCTGTGGAGGAGAGGAACTCCAAGATTCAACATTTCCCCCATGGTCAGATGGAGGTGCATGGTTTCTTCTTGGACTAGAGATGTGAAGAGTGGGGGATGTAATGCCACAGAATCACAGAATGGTTTGGGCTGGAAGGGACCTCCAAGATCACAGAATCAGAATCAACCAGGTTGGAAAAGACCTCAGAGATCATCAAGTCCAACCTATCACCCAGCACCTCCTGACAACTAAACCATGGCTCCAAGTGCCACATCCAAGCTTTTCTTGAACACCTCCAGGGATGGTGACTCCCCCACCTCCCCAGGCAGCACATTCCAATGGCCAATTACTCTTTCTGGGAAGAACTTTCTCCTCACCTCAAGCCTAAACTTCCCCCTGTGCAGCTTGAGACTGTGCCCTCTTGTTCTGGGGCTGCTTGCCTGGGAGAAGAGACCAACCCCCACCTGGCTACAACCTCCCTTCAGGTAGTTGTAGACAGCAATGAGGTCTCCCCTGAGCCTCCTCTTCTCCAGGCTAAAACCCCCAGCTCCCTCAGCCTCTCCTCACAGGGCTGTGCTCCAGACTCCTCCCCAGCCTCGTTGCCCTTCTCTGGACACATTCAAGTATCTCAATGTCCTTCTTAAATTGAGGAGCCCAGAACTGGACACAGGACTCAAGGTGTGGTCTAACCAGTGCTGAGCACAGGGCAGAATGACTTCCCTGATCCTGCTGGCCACACTATTCCTGATACAGGCCAGGAAATCATGTAGTTCCAAGACCCCTGCCATGGGCAGGGACACCTTCCACTAGCCCAGGTTGCTCAAGGCCTCATCCAACTTGGTCCTGACCACCTCCAGAGAAGGGCCACCCACAACCTCCCTGGGCAACCTGTTCCAGTGTCTCACCACCCCGGAAAAGGTTGTCAACATGCTCATTCTCCTTCTTGGTTCTAGTTAGTGCACACAGAGCAAACACTTCTCCAAGCAGGCAAGGAAGCTGGATGACAAGGAGTGTCCCTCAGCACGTTAGCTTGTTCTTTCAAACTGTGTGGTTAAGCAATGAAAAGGGAGCTGCTCAGGGCTGTCTGACTGCCTGCTGACAAAGCCCAAGAAACACCTCACTCCAAATCAGGAGTTCAGCCCAGAGTAAACCAGGCTCAACTCTTTTCCTAATGTCAGCCAAAGGTAGTGAGGCAAATCTAATTCATTCATAGAATGGTTTAGGTTGGAAGGGCCCTTAAAGATCAGATAGTTCCAAACCCCCTGCCATGGGCAGGGACACCTCCCACTAGCGCAGGTTGCTCAAGGCCTCATCCAACCTGGCCTTGAACACCTCCAGAGAGAGGACATCCACCACCTCCCTGGGCAACCTGTTCCAGTGTCTCATCTGCCACAAGCCAGACTGCAGCCAGCTGCACCTGTAGACTGAGACAAGGTATCAGGACAGCCAACACTTTATCAGCTGTCCCTGGGAAGATGAATGCCAAGACTTTGGCTGATACATCATCGTTAAGAAAAAACTTAACTCAAATCCCCCTAGCAGTGCATGTTTCCCCCTTCCCCCTCTGGAACCAAGCAGATGGACCTCAGGGAGCCCTGCAGAGGAGGAGCTCCCCCCCTCAGCTTGGGGGCAGGAGGAGAAGGCAAGGCCTGGAGGAGAGATAACGTGAGAGCAGATAGCTGTGCAGCGGAGGATAAAGGGCACCTTGCTTAACGCACGACTTCTGGCACGTACCCCTTGTCAAAGCCCTTGGCAAACATCAGGACTTCAGATTAGAGGTGAGGAAACCTGCCTTTGGTGAGGACTGGAGGCTGAACTACTGAGCAGAGGCTTTCTGCAGTGTAGACAGACATCTACAGATGCTTGCTCTTTCATCTGACCCCACACTAAACCAGGCTCCCCCTGAGCAGCTGGGGGCAGCTGGTTATCTGCTCACTGCAACACACTTACTGCTTGTGGATTTAAGTCTGAAAAGACTTGAACAAACCTTAGCATGAGACTTTTACTGCTGAATGTCTACTAGAAGCTTACCCAAATACTCTTATCAATATCCTTGCCCCTGGTCAGCCTTGCTCCCTGCTCCATCAGAAGTCTTACGCATCTAACAGAATCACAGAATGCCAGGGGCTGGAAAGGACCTCGAAAGATCATCCAGTCCAACCCCCCCTGCCAGAGCAGGGTCACCTGCTGCTCACTCCCATGATGGCCAGAACCACACCATCAAACCATTTAAATTTTTATCAAGCCATTGAAATTAAACATTTAACCAGCTTTAAGACCACAAAACCAGTGCTGTACAACTGGCACCCACAAGTTCTGTGTTATGCTCAACCATAATAACCAAACTTCCACAGCTTGCAAAGGAAAATTGCACAGAATCCCAGCATGGTAAGGGCTGAAAGGGACCTCTGGAGATCATCCAGTCCAACTCCCTTGCTAAAGCAGGGCCACGCACAGCAGGGTGACCAGAAGCACAATGTCCAGGTGGGTTTGGAATCTCTCCAGAGGAGGAGACTCCACAACCTCTCTGGGCAGCCTGCTCCAGGGCTCCAGCACCTTCACAGCAAAGAATTTTCTCTTCTGGTTCAGGTGGAACCTCCTGGGTTTCAGTTTGTGCCTGTTGCCCCTTGTCCTGACACTGGCCACCACTGCAAAGAGCCTGGCCCCATCCTCTTTCCCCCACTCTTTAGCTATTGATCAGCATTGATCAGATGCCCTCTCAGGCTGCTCTTCTCCAGGCGAAACAGCCCCAGGGCTCTCAGCCTTTCCTCTTCACAAAGATGCTCCAGGCCCCTCAGCATCTTTGTAGCCTCCACTGGACCCTCTCCTGTATTTTCCTGTCTCTCTTGAACTGGGGAGCCCAGAACTGGACTCAATACTCCAGATGTGGTCTCACTAGGGCAGATTAGAGGGAAAGAGAACCCCCCCATGACCTGCTGGCCACACTCTAGTTCCAAGCATTATGTTCCAAGCAGCAGCATTTCTCTTGCAAAATTACTCCAGTTTTAAGGTATCTTATTCCCCAGGAAACACCCCTGCTGCATTTGTACAGAGGGCCAGAGAATTGGGCTGTCTACAGCAGAAATCAATCTCCTGGCTACCATTTTTGAGTTCTGGCTGGGCTCAGTTGTACAGCTGGTGCAGTTCTGCACTTGAAATCTTCACCTAAGGTCTCTCTCCACCAATTCCAACAGCTTACTTTTGCAATGGTCAAGTGCTGAGCCCTTGCTTGGCAACCTGAAGACTGCCTGAAATGCTCAGTGAGTGGAAGAGTCTGAGTACCACTTCTGAAGAAGTTTCCTGCCATGGGGCCTACCCAGCAATGTTTCCCTCGAGGGATTCATTAACCCAATGGCTGCCTCTGGTGCTGCACATCTTACTGGGTCTCTATTGGATTTGTCAGTAGACAGGGGTGCACCCCAGCACCTGTGCTGGATGGCTTCAGGACATGGAGCTTCTCCCTGCTAGGTGAATGCTCCTGAATTGAAAAAAAAAAAAAGGATGGTTAACATCCCAAGGGAACTTCCTCCTGAGCAGCATGGTGGGAGGCTGAACTGACACACAGGAAGGGCTACTAGGAGAAAGGGAAGGAAGGCTGCTTCCCCTTGCCCACCTGGCAGAGCTGAACCCTACCTGTGTTTATTATTTTAAGCTTCCACTTTGTGCATGACACAACAAGCTCAGAAGAGGTTCAACTTTACAAAGAGCTTTTTTTCACCCTACATGACTCATGAGGTTGTTTTTAAGAGCCACTGCCAGGCCAACTCAGCTCCATCACCTGACAGCTGTGGGCAAATCACCAGGCTGCAATTGTTCTTTACCTTTAAACGCCTCTGTAGCCCCTGGTGCGTGGTTCTTATCTGGGTGAAACTTTAGCGCGAGTTTCCGGTAAGCCTTTTTCAGGTCCTCATCAGAAGCTTCTCTGTTTACTCCCAGAATTTCATAGTAATCTTTGCATTGCTTTACCCTGCCAGGAGAGAGAGAGGTGACAACACCAGACAGTTCAGTTCCAGCCGTGAGAACCAACCACTCTGTGTTGAGCAAGTGAGCTGTGAGACATCTGGCACGTCGCAGCTTGGCTCGGTGCTGCTCAGTGACCTCTGCTTTACCTGGCTCAAAGGCCTCTGTGGGTGACCCAATTGTGGTCCCAGCCTGGTTCCTGCTGTGCCAGCACTACCAGCACACAAACACCCTGACAGAACCAGTTGAGCCAGTGGAGGTAGAAGGGCCAGGAAATGATACCACCCACAGAGGAACGTGGTGGAGCTTCAGATTCATCAGGCTCATGTTTTGGAGGATCTTTGGGAGGGACTGCAAAGGGCAGGCCGGGATCTGGAGGCTAGCTGGGCTTCTATTCCCCCCTGTCTCCTCAGATTTAGTTAGTTCACAGCCCTAAAAACAACATCAGCTGAATTCTAGAGGAAGAAAGAAGGAGCTGCCCAGGCCTGTGCACACAGCCCAGCTCATCCTGGGTACACTCACAGCCCAGCAATGGTTTCTCCTCCTCACATGACCTGGCTGAGGCAGCAGGCTGGGTTTGTGGAGGAATGGATGATGTAACAAGGCCCATCAGCCAGAGCAGCTCTTGCACAGCTCCAGATGGTGCCCACAACCTTACACAAAGTTTACCAAGTGACTGTGCTACAGTTTCAGTCCTTCAAATTCCAGTGTTTCAAAATGGTAGAAAGCAATAAAAACCACCTTGAATCAGGGCTTCGGAAACAGGTGGCTGAAGAAACATATCCTGAGGCTGGCCAGCAGGAGCTGCAGAAGGATATCTAACAAAGTAAAGTATCCTGCACTTAGACTTAGAATCATAGAATTGTCAGGGACCTCAAGGATCAATCAGTTCCAACCCCCCTGCCACGGGCAGGGACACCTCACATTAGATCAGGTTGCTCAGAGTCCCATCCAGCCTGGCCTTCAAAACCTTCAGGGATGAGGCTTCTACCACCTCCCTGGGCAACCTGTTCCAGTATCTCACCACTCTCATGGTGAGGAACCTCTTCCTAACATTCAATATGAACCTACCCACTTCTAGTTTTGCTCTTTTCTCCCTAGTCCTATCACCACTTGACACCCTAAAAAGTCCCTCACCAGGTTTCTTGTAGGCTCCCTTCTGCTATGTAGGGCTCTAAGAGAGACCACAAGCAGAATATCCTGAGGAGAGAGGAAGAAGGCTATGCCCTGTCACTTGCTACCAGACCACATCTTAGAGCAGGAGGACTGCTGATGGGAACTGAGGAGCACAGGGAATTTTCCACAGCATTGCTGAATAGTGCTAAACCAAACACTAACATGCAGCCTGTGAGGTGAATGCATCCAGAATATCTGGATCTCAGCCAAGGAGAGGCCTGCATGCCTACAGCTCTAGCCCTTGTTGCATGCCTCTGGGGGAAAATCTCATCCCTTGCTGCCTCCCAGCACTGCTGGAACTATAAATCCTCCCAGGTATGCTTTTAACACCCAGCCAGCTACAAATCACTCACTGTGCTTCAAACCTTTAGAAGCCTGTAAAAACCAGACCAGTGCCATGTGATAAAACACTGGGTTGGAGCCATGGAGAGCTGTGCACAAACCTCCTCACTGCATCCACCTGGTCCTGAGTGTAGCCCTTGGGGGCCTCCCCACCAGCCTCTCCGTTGGCCGAGGGGAAGTCTCCGCTCATCTTCTTGAACTGAGGGTTTGTGGACTCCTTGGACTGGGAGTGGCCATTGGCTGACTGCTCGCTCTTGTTGAGGGATTCAAGCAGAACTGAAATCAGAAAAAGATGGAAAGAGAAGTTAAGAGACTGCCAAGCTCCATCTGCTCCTCCAACTGTCCCATGAAGGCACCCCAGCCCATCTCTGCCATGGCACTAAGATCCCCCACCCTTTGTCAGACAAGCCCTCACCTTTTCACCCAAGGAACCCAGAAGTTCCTGTTGCATCTTGCCCAGGTATGAGGGCTACTGCTCAGGATACTGCCTAACCTCCACAGCCTCAATCTGCAGCAGGGGAGGTTTAGGTTGGGCATTAAGAGAAATGTCTTCCCTGAAAGCGCTGCCAAGCCCCGGACCAGGCTGCCCAGGGGAGTGGTGGAGTCACCATCCCTGGAAGGATTTAAAAGCCATGGAGATGTGGTGTTGCTGGACATAGTTCAGGGTGGACTTGGCTGTGCTGGGTTAACAGTTGAACTTTGTAATCTTAAAGGCCTCTTCCAACCACAATGACTCTATGGTTCTCTAAGATTCCACCAAACCCCCAGCCCATCTAGCTGGACAGCTACAGCAGATCACCGAAGCTGCACATCTCTGTCCTCTCTTTTTTTAGTGTGTATGTCCATGTCTCTCCTTAAGGGCAAAGCACTTCCACACTTGTTCTCTAGCACATTCTCAAGCATATTCCTCCTCTTTATCTGCTGCCTTTGAGAGTCTTCTGTGCTGGGTAAATTCTGTGACAATGCCCTATCTTTAGCGAGCCTAGAAAAGCACACCGTGGGCTGCCAGTCACAAGGGGACACTCCCCTTTCCGGGACAGGGAGTAGCAGAGCTGAGAGATGGCAGCACGCAGGACCTCAACCACATGAGGCAGAAGGGAGCTTTGTTCTCCTGTGCTGTCTCACCTCCCTATCCCATGCCTGTAGAAGCAGCTGTGAAAACCATTTCCTCTCTCAGTTAAGGAGTATCAATGGCATTAATTCAGTTTTCCTCAAGCAGGGTGTGCACGTCTGCTGGGTGAACTGCTGTGGACTATCATCTCCTCCTCACAAGGCTCAGATGCTGTCCTGCACCCAAGAGGGGACCAGCATTCAGGCCTGGCCTAACTGCACAGGTGATGGCACTGTGAAACCAAGTGAAACTTTTCTAAGCATCTTTCCATCACTTGTTCAAGGCCAGGTTGGATGGGATTTTGAGCAACCAGGTCTAGTGGTCACAGAATCACAGAATGCCAGGGGCTGGAAGGGACCCTGAAAGCTCATCCAGTCCAACCCTCCCTGCCAGAGCAGGGTCACCTAGAGCAGATCACACAGAACACATCCAGGTAGGTTTTGAATATCTCCAGAGAGGGAGACTCCACAACCCCCCTGGGCAGCCTGTTCCAGTGTTCTGTCACCCTCACAGCAAAGAAATGTTTCTTCATGTTCACATGGAACTTCCTCTGCCTCAACTTCCACCTATTGCCCCTTGTGCTGTTATTGGGCATCACCCAGCAGAGCCTGGCTCCAGCCTCTGGGCACTCACCCTACACATCTCTATAAACATGAATGAGGTCACCTCTCAGGCTCCTCCTCTCCAAGCTAAAGAGCCCTCAGCCCCCTCAGTCTCTCCTCTTAAGGAAGATGTTCCACTCTGTGGCAGTTTAGGCTGGGTGCCCCCTGCCACTGCTGCATGAGGTGCACCTCTGGTGTCCTGGGTGCCCACCCATAGGGGTGGACACAGGAAACAACGTATTTCTACCCATAAGTCCTGCACCCTATAAGGCCATCTGCAAAGTCATTCTCTTCCTCTTTCTTCCCTCTCTGCTCCCACGGGAGATGTCCTCTCTTATCGGGTAATGCCGGGGGAGTATCCTCAAGGCCTCTTAGGCCTGTCTAGGCCTAATGCCAGGAGGAGAATGGAGGGGGGGGCAGTCTCAGACCTGGCCAGCCTGAGACTTGCCTAGCAGCGGGAGGGGGAAGAAAGAGCCCTGGGGGGTTTGGGTTTACCCTCAGGTGGGAAGAAGGGAAGGATTGGGAAGCTTTTGGGAATTCTGTGAGGGGTTCTGTACGCTTTGGGATACTCTTTGTCACTATGCTTTGTGGTTTGTAGTTCTCTGTAGCTTCACCAATTGCTTTTCCATTTAAACTTTCCATCACTCTCCAATCCGTTTGTGTGAGTCTCATTCTTTTGTCCCTTTTGGGGCAAGAGACGATCTGTCTGGCCCCAAACCAGCACACACTCCCTTAATGATCTTTGTGGCTCTGTGTTGGACTCTCTCAAGCAGTTCCCTGAGGTCCTTCTTGAACTGAGGGGGCCCAGAACTGGACACAATATTCCAGATGCAGTCTCTGCTCATAGACTCACAGAATGGTTTGTGTTGGAAGGGACCTTCAAGACCATTTAGTTCCACCCTGCCTTCCATGGGCAGGGACACCTCCCACTAGCCCAGCTTGCTCAAGGCCTCATCCAGCCTTGCCCTGAACACCTCCAAGGGGGGGGCATCCACAACCTTTCTCGACAACCCATTCCAGTGTCTCACAATCATTGCTCACTGCAGGACTAGATGATTTTTAAGGTCCCTTCCAACTTCAAGCATTCTGTGATTCTATCACTTCCCTTTCAGCTGGACAGCAACATCTTTTTAAACTATTTTTGTCCTTTTTTTTTAACCCAGTATCAGACCAATCTCTTCACACCTGTAGTTTCTATCTTGCACAGCCTCATGCAAGACGTAACCCAATTAAAACCAGATAGCCTTATTGACAAAGGCACCAGTAACTTGACGAGCTTGCAGTCCTTTATCCAGAGCCTAGAACCACGGAGGACACTTCATCTCCCCCTGCAGATTGCACACTACAGACCTTGCACTATGCGGGGGGGTGTGTTGCATTCTTTATGCAAGCACAAACAAGGCTTGCAGGCCAAGAGACCAGCCAAGATATCCTATCTGTCCCACAGAGATTGGAGGGGCAAAAAAGAAAACCTCTTGGTAATCCAACAGCCAACACAGGCAATAGTTGTGGGGTGAGGGAGAAAAATGACAAGGGGATAATGAGCCTTGGGTGAGATTTTGAGTTTGGGGGCTTCATGGATTTTGGCTTTCAGAAAAAAAAAAATCCTTTTCTCACTCATATTTACATCACTAAAGAATTATAGTCTTTGCTTTTCCTCCTTCCAAAGCTGGAACACACCTCCAGACACTTTTAAACCTCATCTCACAAGGCTGTCCCTCTTCCCACCCCCCCCTCCTGCTGGTTTGGGCTCAGCTCCCTACAGCTTGTCATGAGGTTTTCAGCAAAAAGGTTCCTCAAACCAACCACAGAAGTCCACATATGGCCACAGCTCCTATGTGTTTTGCTCCACAGCTCCTACCCAAAGCCACATTGATCCTCCATGCAGTCACAGCACAGTGCAAATTCATAAGCTACTGAAACAGAGACTGCTGAATTAGTTTCCAGTTTTGCCAGCTCAGCTCCCCACCAGGCATGTGCTCTGGGTGCCTCTTCCTCCCTTATTAGCCAACAATTGTTCAACTTCTGTGCATTTTTCCGAAGCTCCCGCTTAAAGGCAGCCAATGGGACTCTGGCTGTAGCAGCATGCCCAGCTGTGTTTACACAGGGGAAGGTTTTTGCTGAAATCCCCTTGCAAAACCCTTTGCTGAACCCTGTGACGACACCTGTAGGACCCAGCCAGGGTCAGGGTGTGAAGCTGTGCAAGGTCCACGCTGTGGGTGGTTGCCAAACCTGATGTCACTCATGAGGAAGAGATTTCCCAGGGGTACACACTGACTACACAAAGACTCAGTGACCACTGTGCAGCTGTGGGATTTTCAGCAGCATTTCCCAACTACAGACCCAAAGTGCAAGGGTGAGCAGCTGACAGGACACCCTGGATGGCAGCTCAGACATGAAACTTGTACCAGCAGCTTTGCTGGGTCTGGCCACAAGCAGCACATTGCTCACTTCCACTCACCTGCCCTGCTGCCCCCCCTTGCCTCTGCTTTCCTCCCTGAGCTCCCGTTCTCTGACAGCACATCTCCGTGGAGAAGGACCTGAAGGCCAATGGGGTCCTGGGGTGCATTAAAGAGGAGTGTGTGCAGCAGATCGAAGGAGGTTCTCCTCCCCCTCTACTCTGCCCTGGTGAGACCTCACCTGGAATATTGCATCCAGCTTTGGGCTCTCCAGTTCAAGAGGGACAGGGATCTGCTGGAGAGAGTCCAATGGAGGGCTACAAGGATGTTTGGGGGACTGGAGATCTGCCTTATAAGGAGAGGCTGAGAGCCCTGGGGCTGTTTAGTCTGGAGAACACTAAACATCTGATCAATGTTTATAAATATCTGTGGGATGGATGTTAAGAGTCAAGAGAGAGGGGCCAGGCTCTGCTCAGTCGCACCCTGGGATAGGACAAGGGGCAATGGATAGAAACTCCAGCACAGGAGGTTCCACCTCAACATGAGGAGGAACTTCCTCACTGTGAGGGTGACAGAGCACTGGAACAGGCTGCCCAGAGAAGCTATGGAGTCTCTTTCTCTGGAGACTTTCAAGCCCCATCTGGATGCATTCCTGTGCTAGAGTCCTGCTCTGGCAGGGGGGCTGGACTCGATGATCTTTGAAGGTCCCTTCCAACCACTAACATCCTGTGATCTTCTGTGATCCCCCAGGCCACAGCATTAGGACCAAATGGGATGCTTTACATCACAAAGTGGTGCTTGCTGTCACTCTTCTGGTGTGTGCCCTAGCAGAGCTCCTCAGGAGAGTAACCCTTGTCAAGGGTGGACTTCTCTGTCTCCTATGTCACACTTCTTCCTCCAAAAGTCACTTTTCCCACGCAGTACTTTAGCAAAAGTAGAAACTCTGAACAGGAAGGAAAACCTCCACCACAGACAGGCTGATATGTGGTGTTTGAGGAAAGGGAAAGAGGCCTCCTACAATGAAAGAGAGGATTACAGGAAGCCTTGAGCTCTCCACAGGATGGAGAGGGTCGGGCAAGCTGCAAACCACAGCCAAAGGATCAAAACTCAGATAAAGGTCTGTCAAAGGGGGGACAAAAAAAAAGGGAAAAAAATTCATCTACAGCTCTTTGTATCAATTTCTGTAGGGTGAGAACACACAGAAAGGTATTTGGCTGATTCTATCAACCACTTGCCAGCTGCTTTTTTATAACATAGAATCATTAACATTGGAAAAAGACTTCTAAGACCATCAAGTCCAATCTTCTACCCAACACCTCATTGACCACTAGACCATGTCAGAGACTGCCACATCTACTTGTGTTGTTTTGCGATATGTTAATCATCTACGCCATAAAGCTTCCAGGAAGCAAGATCATTCCCCCAAATCCATAAAACTGGTATAAGATCTTCCAAGAAGGAAGAATTTTTAAATGTGTGCTGGTATGAACTGCAGTAGGTGTGCTGTGGCAATCAGTGGGAGTGCATTACATGAGGAGCCAACACCTGCAGAGTGGAATAGCCAGGGGAAACCAGCACATGCTGGAGTGTGTTGGCTCAAGTAAGTCTGCCTGCCTGCAAGCTGTGTGAAACTGCTGCCTGGCGGGCTGAGCTGCTGAAGTCATGCCCTGGCCCAAGGTGCCGGCACCTCTGTGGGAGGGACCCAGCTGCAGGACAGCCCAAATGCTAAGAGAGGAGGAGAGAGAAGGAAAAGATTAAGTGGGACAGGCAGAGGGAAAGATAGGTGTCCAGAGAGGTTGTGGAGTCTCCTCTGGAGACTTCCAAGACCTGTCTGGATGTCCTGTGTGACCTGCCCCAGGTGATCCTGCTCTGGCAGGGGGGGTTGGACTGGATGATCTCCAGAGGTCCCTTTCAACCCCTAAGATTCTGTGATTCTATGATGGGGGAGATGCAGAGGGAAGAGACAGGTGAGAGACAAGAGACGGGCGAGAGGCAGAGGGAGGAGATGGGCGAGAGGCAGAGGGAGGAGATGGGCGAGAGGCAGAGGGAAGAGGAGGGGGACAGGCAGAGGGAAGAGGAGGGGGACAGGCAGAGGAGATTAAGCAGCCCCACAGAGCACTTCGGCCTTGCCAAGCTCCCCTTCTCCCCACTCGGCCTCAACCTCGCAGCGATGCTGCCAGGGGCAGCCGCTGCCCGATGGCGGGTCAGGGGCAGGAAAGCAGTGACGATGTCGAGAGGCAGCGAACCCCTCGCCCTCCCCTGCGCACACCGCCCCTCTGCCTCCTCACGTCCCCACGCCCGCCCTGCTTAACGCACATGGCCACAACTCGGTGCGAGCAGACACGGGCCGGCGGTAAGCTGTTCCAACCGGCGCCAGGCAGCGGTCCCGTCCCCACGGGCACCCCGAGGGCGGGCCCCAGAGCGGGGCAGCCCCTGGTGGCGGCGGGGCCGTGCCCCGTCCCCCGCGGACTCCAGTACCCGGCAGACCCCGCGGCGCGCAGGCCGCAGGCGCGGCGCGGGTCAGAGGTCAGGCAGCGGCGGCAGCGCAGGCCCAGGCCCCCCCCCTTCCTCCCCCGGCTTTCCCGCTCCGGGCCCGTCCCTCTCACCCCCCCCGCCCGGTGCTCACCGCGGACTCGTGGCGAGGGGTACAAGCGCTGCGCCTTCTCCAGGAAGCGGCGAGCCTTGTCGGGCTGGTTGGCCTTAGCGGCGGCCAGCGCAATACCGATGCACCGCTCCGCCTCGTCCCTGTTCGACTCCATGGCGGCGGCGGCGGCGGCCGGGAGGGCGGGGAGCGGTGGGGGGGAACGGAGGGGAGGGGCGGGGCGGCGCGCGGCCTGATGGCGTCACGGGAGGGCCGCCCGCGGCCTGGGGCGGGGCGGGAGCGCTCGGGGTGAGCGGCCGTGGGCTCGACGCCTGCGGGAGGAGACGGCAAACCGGCCGGGGCTGGCGCCGCCGCGCCACGGGCAGGGACACTCTGCATTGGAGCAGGGGGCTCAGAGCTCCAAACGGCCCGAGCCGGAGTGGTTCCAGGGATGAGGCAACTGCCACCTCTCTGGGCAACCTGGGCCAGCTCTCACCACTCTCAGTGTCAAACATTTCTCCTTTCTCTCCAGTCTGAATTTCTCAGCTTCAAACCGTCCCCCCTTGTCCTGTCACAACAGGCCCTGCTCAAAAGGCTGTCCCCAGCTTTCTGATCGACGCTTAAGCACTAAAAGGACACAAGATCATCTCCCCAGAGCTGCCTCTTCGGGCTGAAGAACTAACGTGCCTGTAGGTGCCCAGCTCTTGCCTTGTTTCCCTGTTTAGGAACGAGGGTCATGCTTCCCTTTTGTAGGCTGGGGGAACTTCACCAGAGTGCCACAACTTCTCAAACACCAGGGAGAGTGGCTGAGCAAGGCTGAGAATGGACATGAGGAAAAACTGTGGAGAGAGGGGTCAAGCATTGGAATGTGCTGCCCAGGGAGGGGGTGGAATCACCAACCCTGGATTTGTTTAAAGGTTTGGATGTGGTGCTTGGGGCTATGGTTTAGAGGTGAACGTTGTAGAGTAGGGTTCTGGGTTGGATGTGGTGATCCCGAGAGTCTTTTCCAACCTGAATGTTTCTGTGACCCCACTGGATCCCCTGGAATTGTGCATCTTCAGGTGTGCTCTGTGGTCTCAAGCTTCCTCTACAGTGGGCAGTTCCTCATTCTCCCAGTCCCTGCCTTTGCCTCCTGTCACTTGAGCAGTGTGGCTTTAGCAGTGGCCAGTGAAGACTGAGGCAAAAAAGTCATGGAGTACCTCAGCCTCCTCCATGCAGACTTGGTAGGTGGGTAACAGTTGGACTCGATGATCTTAAAGATCTTTTCCAACCAAAACAATTATTTTATGTCCTGCATAACCAGGTCCCCCATTTCCTTTTGGAGAGGACCCACTCTTTCCCTGGTCTTCATCACCAGCATACCTAGAGAAGCTTTTCTTTGATGTCCCTGGACAGATTTTATTCTGTCAGGGCTTTAGCTTTCCCAACCTGACCTTGGGCGGGGTAGTCAATTTCTCTGTATCTTTCCCAGGCTACCTGTCCTTACTTCTACCCTCTGTAGGCTTCATTTTGCTTTTTCAGGAGCGACTCCAGTTTTTGCCTATTTTTCCAGGATGCATAATTCTGAGCTCAAAGGAGGTGATCCTTGAATATTAACCAGCTTTCTTGGGCCCCCCTTGTCTCCAGGGCTTTATCCCCTGGGTATTTTACCAAACAGATCTTTGGAAAGGCCAATGTCTACTCTCCTGAAGGCCTGGAGAGTGAGCTGCCTGTGCACCCTCCTTGCTGCCCTGAGGATCTTGATCTCAGCCATGTCATAGCCACTGCAGCCAAGGCTGCCTTTGAGCTTCACATTCACCATCAGCCCCTCCTGGTCAGTGAGACCAAGGTCCAGCATAGCAGGTCTCCAGGTTGGCTCCTCTATCATTTGAAGAAGGAATTTATCTTCAATGCATTCCAGGAACCTCCTGGATTTCTTTTGCCCTGCTGTTTTGCACAGCACATCATAGTGGCTGAAGTCTCCCGTGAGGACCAGGGCTTGTGAACCTGAGGCTGTTCCAATCTGTCTATAGATGGCCTCATGCACTCAAGTATTCCTGGTCAGCTAGCCTGAAGGAGATCCCCACTGATCCTGCCCTCCATTTAATCCTGACCCATACACTCTTGGTGGCTTCTCATCCATCCCCAGGCGGAGCTCCATGCTCTCCAGATGGTTATTAACACAGAGGGTGCCACCTGCTCCTCAATTTTCCATACCTGTCCTTCCTAAGGAGCCTGTATCCTTTCATCCCAACATGCCAGGAGCCATCCCACTGTGATGTCCATGAGATGGCAGCCCTGCAGCTGTGCTAGTCCCTGCAAACAGAGGCTCTTACAATGGAAAAAGCCACAGTGGGAACACACAGCACAGATTTAGGTGATGGCTGAAAGCACTGTGTCAGCATGGGGACGTTGAAGAGGCTCTGATTTGGAAGCTTTAGGGTTTCTTTCCCTTCCCATCACTTCCTTGACACCATAAATCCCCCAAATTTAGGGTTGCCCACATAAGGGAGGCAACAAGGTGACCCCGGGATAGGAGGGTAAAACCTCCTCAGGAGTTTTTAAAGAGAAGACACTCTCTCCTTTTAAGGTCTCCTGCTTTTTAAGCAGCTCCTTGCACCTGGGCCCTTGCCTGGAAAGGGCTGAAGAGAAGAGATGCTGGCCCAAGAGCTGCAGCAGTGAGGGATGAAGCTGTGCTCTGAGGGAGCTGTGCCCTGTAACAGGATTCCTGTTCCAAAAGAGAGAATTTCAAGACAGGTGACGTTTCCTTGGAGGCTCCACAGCTGTACCTCAAGATCCTCACTGCTTGATGTGGTGTGTGTGACAGCACAGAGAACAACACCTGAACAGAGCATGCTGCTGGCAGGCAAACTGCAGGAGGGGAGGGAGGATGACAGTAGATGGATTGATCCACAACAGCAGGATCAGTATGTGGCCATATTCATTCCAGTGGTACCCAGGGACAGGACAAGGGGCAGCAGGCACAAACTGGGACCCAGGAGGTTCCATCTGAACAGGAGGAGAAACTTCTTCAGTGGGAGGGTGCTGGAGCCCTGGAGCAGGCTGCCCCAGAGAGGTTGTGGAGTCTCCTCCTCTGGAGAGATTTCCAACAGCAGCCTGCTGTGAGTGACTATGCTTTAGCAGGGGGACTGGATGATCTCCAGAGGTCCCTTCCAACCCCTACCACTCTATGATTCCATAACATTCTAATATGAATGTATCCCAGAAGTATTTTATCCCCTCAAAGAAAGCCTGGAGCTCGTGGCTGTCCTTTTGAACACCCACAGAGAGAGTGCTCCTCCCTGCAGACAGCAGACAGGGCAGCTCCAGCCATTCCAGCACTGACTTCTGGGCTTTGTTTTCCCAGCACTGGAAAATCATCACATTATTTTCCCTCCTCTTTCCAAAATATCCAATCTCCAGTGACTCACCACCAGCCTTAGGTGAAGACCTGAGGCACTTACAGAATCACAGAATTGTCTTGGTTGGAAAAGACCTTTAAGATCACTGAGTCCAACCATTCTCTAAGTCTACCAAGGGTGCTGCTAAACCATGGCCCTCAGCACCTCTGCCTCTTATAAACACCTCCAGGGATGGGGATCCAACCACCTCCCTGGAGAGCCTGTTACAGTATTTCAGAACCCTTTCAGGGAAGAGTTTTCTTCTGATATCCAACTTAAACCTCCCCTGGTGTAACTGAGACCATTTCCTCGCATCCTATCACTTGTTTAGTAGGGAGGAGAGATGAGCCAGGAGCCATGCTCTTGTGAGCAACATCTTTATGTGATACTTTACAGAGAGGACAGCACTCAGCACACTACACTGTTCAGTCCCTTCCCATTATGGAACAGCAATTCCCCTCGGGGAGGACTCCCAATTAAAATAATTAGAGACTTCCTGCAGCAGGTTGCTTATGCAAGGCAGGATGGACAGCAGAACCACTTGCTCCACCAAAACCTTTCCTTGCTCTTACAGCAGAGGCAACACCTCGGCTCAAGCAGCCCCTCTGCGAGTGCACCAATCCCCTCCATTCCCCTGACAGTCTCAGGGAGTGTGCAACATTTGGTTAAAAATCCTGGGGGTCCTCTCACCACTGGGCTCTGCTCCTAGGTCCCACCATTAGGACCTGTCCAGGAATTCCACATCATCTTTCTTAGGAGGAGCCTAAGAATTAAAATCAACCCTGTGCCATCCTGCGATACCACGAAACAAGAGTAATTTGGGTGCAGCCCCACCGGCTCGCTTGATGCACCATGAAGCAGAGGTGGTGGCAGTTAAGTCCTCTTCCTTTTTTTTTTTTTTTTCCTGAGAGAGAGGAATATTAAGGGGTCAGGAGCAAGCAGAAGCTGAAAATGCAGCAGGCTTTGATTCCTAACTTTGATTGACAAAAATCTCCTGTTTTGAACAGTCTGGGCTCACCACAGGGCCTGCTGCCACCCCGCAGGTGTCCTCAGCAGAGGTGGCAGGGCTGAGACAGGGAAGCTGGGAGCTCCTCCCTGAGCCTGCTATGGCTTGGGCATGGTGAAGTCCCATGCTGTCTCCTGGGCACACTTCCACATGGCTCTCATGAGCCGTGTGAAGCCCATGTCCTTGGGCTTCTCCAGGCCTCGCATCAGGCGCTGCTTCATTATGGCCACAAACTCCTTGTTGCTCAGCTCACCGTTCCCTGAGGGAGGCAAGCAAATGCTGTTAGAAACCCCAAATCCCATCAACAGTCTCCTCTCCACCTGCACTGACTTTAAAGGGCAGCAGCCACCAGAGTCAGATCTTGCAGAGACTGAAATCACGTTTGGCTTCAGCTTCCTAAAAGATCCTGCTGAGCGAGGGCTGCCCAACAACAGTGTTTAAATCATGGAATCAGGGAATAGTTATGGTTGGAAAAGAGCTCTTCAGATTGAGTCCAACCATCAACCCAACACCACCCACATCCCAAAGTGCCATGTCCACATGTTTTGAACACCTCCAGGGATGGTGACTCGACCACCTCCCTGCTGGGCAGCCTGTTCTAATCCCCTCTACTCTTGCAGCAAAGAAATTGTTCCTAATGTCCAACCTAAACCTCCCCTGGTGCAACTTGAGGCCTTTTCTTCTTGTCCTATCAATTGTTGCTTGGGAGAAGAGACCAATCTCCACCTCACTCCCTCCTTTCACAGGTAGTTGCAGAGAGCAATGAGATCTTCCCTCAGCCTCCTCCAGACTCAACACCCCCAGTTCCCTCAGCCACCCCTCACCAGATCTGTTCTCCAGACCCTTCAGCAGCTTCAGTGTCCTACTCTAGACATGCTCCAGCAACTCAGTGTCCTTCTCAAGCCTATAACAGACATTACCCTACTTAGCTTGGCACCATCACATCCTGCAGGACCTGGAGTCTTGGAGCTTGAAGACACAAAAGCAAATTCAAAGCAAGTGCTCTTGTGCCCGCAGGGAACTCTCCACTTTAAGTGATTGAGGGAATTACAGGAGCAGAGATTTTCTTAATGGAGAGGAAGGGAAGGTTCATTTATCTAGTGAGGTTACTGAGAATTGTGTCAACTAAATTTAGGTTAAAAATATGATTATAGTAAATTGGGGCAAATTTTATTCTGCAGTTGCCTAACCACTGATAAATTAAAACCTCTGGGATTTTTATTTAGGGCACTGGTTGATCAGAGAGGAGAGCAGCAAGCCTGACATGACCAAGAGCTTGATGCCTCTTTGTTGAGGGACTGATGCCTTCTGCCATCATCATGGAGTGGTTTGGGTTGGAAGGGACCTCCAAAAGTCATCCAGTCCAACTCCCCTGCAGTCAGCAGGGACACCACTAGGTCAGGTTGCTCACAGCCTTGTTGAGCCTGACCTTGAATATCTCCAGGGATGGGGCCTCAGCTATCTCCCTGGGCAACCTGTTGCAGTGTTCTACCACCCTCATGGTGCAGAACTTGTTCTTAACATCCAATCCAAATCTGCTCTTCTTTAATTTCAAACCATTGCCCCTCGTCCTATCAGTGCAGGCCTTTGTAAACAGTCCCTCTGCAGCCTTCTTGTAGGTCCCTTTCAGGTACTGGGAGGCTGCTATTAGGTCTCCCAAGAGCCTTCTCTTCTCCAGGCTGCACACCCCCAGCTCCCTCAGCCTGTGCTTGTAGCAAAGGTGCTCCAGCCCCCCAGTCATCTTCACGGCCCTCCTCTGGACCTGCTCCATCAGGTCCATATCCTTCCTGTGCTGGCAGCATGCATAGTCCACATCACAGTGTTCTGTCCACAGCCTGCAGTGCACACATCCTGTTCTTATTTTGCTCCTTGCCTATGGTGCAGAGGTGATAGCACTGAATTTAGCTTCTGGGGAGCAGTTCAGGAAAGCAGCCCACCTCTGAGCACAGAAAAAATAGGAAGGAACATCAGCCCTCATGATACAAACCCACCAGTGCCATCAGTTCTCCAGAAAAAAGGAGAGAGAATCTCTCTGGCTGATGTGGGGAACCACACTGTTGTATTTGATGGACAAGTTTCCTCATCTGAGAGCTTTATTTTCCTCCCTGCCTTACAGCCCAATGCAAATCTGGGCAGAGAAATTCCAGCAGCCTAGCAAGGGGTGAATAAAATTCGAGATCTCTGGGGTTGCAGGTTTTTCATGCATGCATGGTAATGTCTATACAGAGTGAAAACACACAAAGAGCTCTGTGCCTGCTCTTCCACTTGCTTCCTTCCTCACAGGGACTCCCCTCTGGCACAGCCTTTCCCCTCCACAGCTTTGCTATCAAAATATTGAGGAGATTCTCCTGAGAGGATGCAAATGTGGCTATGCTTCAGTTTGATCTCCAGTCTGATCAGCTGCCTTGAGGATTCTATCAGTAACTGGCACTGAAGCACTGAGGAAAATAAATCAAGAGATGCAAACTCAGAAAAGTGGGGCTGAAACCAAGAGGGACAACAGAGAATAAATAAATGGAGATTTTCTTTTTTAATCTTCCTGTTTCCATCAGAAAGCTTTCTATGCACCAGAGCTGCCAGGTCCCAGTGACTGCTGGAGAAGCAGGTTTGGTCAAATGGAGAATTTTGTTGCTTTCCCAGTCTGAATCACTGCCATGGTGGCAAAGGCTTCACTAATTGTAGACCCAAAACTGCTCCAGTGTGGCACCAAGCTACCCCAAAGTGCTTGCATCCTCTACAGGCCAGCAAAGCAGGAGCTTCCCAGCAGAATTACCCCAGGGTGAGGGAGGAGATTCTCCCCCTCTACTCTGCTCTGGTGAGACCCCACCTGGAGTACTGCATCCAGTTCTAGAGCCCCTGTTATAAGAAAGATCTGGAGGTGCTGGAAGGTGTCCAGAGAAGGGCCATGAGGATGATCAGAGGGCTGGAGCTGCTCTCCTATGGTGAGGTTCTGAGAGTTGGGGCTGTTCAATCTGGAGAAGGCTGCAAGGAGACCTTCTTGTGGCCTTTCAGTATCTGAAGGGGGCTACATGAAAGCTGGGGAGGGACTTTGGAGGGTGTCAGGGAGTGACAGGACTGGGGGGAATGGAGCAAAACTAGAAGTGGGGAGATTCAGATTGGATGTTAGGAAGAAATTCTTCCCCATGAGAGTGGTGAGACACTGGAACAGGTGCCCAGGGAGGTGGTGGAAGCCTCATCCCTGGAGGTTTTTGCAGCCAGGCTGGATGTGGCTGTGAGCAACCTGTGGAGGAGCAGCTGAGGGGACTGAGGTTGTGGCTCTCTACAACTCCCTGAAAGGAGATTGGAGCAAGGTGGCGGTCAGTCTCTTCTCCCAAGGAAAAAGTGACAGGGCAAGAGGAAAGGGCCTCAGGTTGAACAGGGGGAGGTTTAAGTTGGACATTAGGAACAATTTCTTCCCTGAAAGAGTTGTCAAACCCTGGACGAGGTTGCCCAGAGCACTGGTGGAGTCCCCATCCCTGCAGGGGTTTCCAAGCTGTGTAGATGTGGTGCTGAGGGCCATGGTTTAGTGGTGACCTGGCAGTGCTGGGTTAATGGTTGAACTGGATGATCTTAGAGGTCTTTTCCAACCAAAATGATTCTGTGATTCCATAATCCTGGAAGCCACATACCAGCAGATACCCATCCTAGAAGGACAGGAGCATCTGTACAGACCCACAGAGGAAGAGCAGATGGTAGTGTGGCAAGAAGAGCCCAGGCCATGGCAAGCTTTCATGGCTAGCAATTTGTTCTGTGTAGTTCTTCCCCTGGACTGACTCTCTGCCAGCCTGGCTGAGAGGAAGGGGTGGGGCTGGGGGTCGCTCACCATCGCAGTCGAAGAGCGCGAACACCACGTCACACACGTGGTCAGACAGCTCCACCTTGGCCACCGTCCTGGCCACCTGCTGCATGGTCACTGCAACACAGAGAGGGAGAGAAGCTTAGTGACACCTTGTGAGCTGCAGCCACAGTCAAGTGCAGGCAGAGGAGTGGAGAAGTTTCACTCCCGTGGTGGGTGGAAAATTCCCCCCAACATAAAATTGCCAGAGCAGCTCAGTTGGAAAGCAAATGAAGCAAAACTACAAGCTGGAGATGAAGTGCAATGAGTATGTACAAGATGTACAATATTTACAGGTAGTTATAATTTATAAACAGCACAAGAACCTCCCCCTGGACAAACCAGGAGGCTACCAATAACTTCCCCACTCCCTGCTCCCTTCCTTCCCCCTGTACACACAGGACAAGAGAAAGAGCAGCGAGTTGCTCTTAGTTACTTAACCACACCAAGAACACATTCAAGGTCTGCAAAGCCAGCAGAAGCCACAAGTTCTGGCCAAAAAGACAGAAAGTTACTTTACCAAAGTAACTTTTATGTTTGTTATCTGTCCGATGGGATGATTTGGACCTTATCATTATTTTCCTTTTTACATCCAGTGGTAATTTATTTACATTCTACCACTTTCTGTTCAAAAGCTGTGGAAAAAATTTCTAGGCACAGCCTAACACTGCCAGAGCTCCTCCATGGAAAACTGCCTTTGCAAAACCATGGGGTGTTCATAGAGGCTTAAAATAAGCTTCACCCCCAACCTGTTCAACACATGCCTCAAAACCAGGATCTTCAAAGCCTGCAGCTTCCTACTGCAACACAAGGGGTGTGGCGACACTGCTGGTGAGCACCTACCTGCCAACACCTGCATGTGCAAGATAAGCATTAGAAAGGCCAAGAGGAGATGTTGTTCTCCCCTCTTGGGTTACAAAATTAGAAGTGTCAGCACTACAACAAAAACCAGGATGGGAAATCTCTCCTGACAGGCTTGAGCAAGAAGGCAGCTCCTGCTGACAAGAGCTGCAGTGATAGAATCATGGAATCATTTTGGTTGGAAAAGACTTTCAAGATCATCCAGTCCAACCATTCTCTAACTACCAAGGCTAGAGCTAAACCATGTCCCTCAGAGAATCAGAGAATTGTTTGGGTTAGAAAAGACCTTTGAGATCACTGAGTCCAACTATCATGGGATGGGGATTCAACCACCTCTCTGAGGAGCCTGTTCCAGTCTTTGAGAACCCTTTCAATGAAGAAGTTTCTTCTGCTATCCAGCCTAAACCTCCCCTGGAACAACCTGGAACAACCCT